>NC_065450.1:43962462-44279427 GCF_917563875.1 Diabrotica virgifera virgifera
CAAAAAAAATAAATTTAGGAAAAACCCCTAATTTTCCCCTCGCCTGGCAAGGTCTTATGCTCTTCAGAATCGCCTGTCATTGTACACATTTTTTTAAATGACTTACTTAAACACATACTTAAATTTAAACCTTACAGGAGAAAGTTTATTTTACCCCCTAAATTTGCACTTTTCGATTCACCTGGTAGATACACGTGCACCGCTGAGGCCTGACAGGTCATGGTTTTTAGCCTTGGTGTGCTATGAATTATCACTAGAAAAATTTCTAGCCTTACAGGACGACCGTTAGTCGAAGGGTTCACTAGCTCTTAGACTATTTTCTTAATGTAAATTTTAATGTACTAAATTTTTAATGTGTTTACATTTGTATAAACTATAAAATTTCTTTGACTAGTCACATAAATTTATGTAATGTGTATACATTGTATAAATTTCTAGACGAATAAATTCTATTCTATTCTTGGTAGAGGAAACATCTCTCTTAATTTCTTTGTATTATATTGTAATAATTCGGTTCACTTAAAATAAAAATAGTTTGTATATTTTATTTGTACCTTTTATTATCTTATATTTCTAATAGACGAAACTGACATATTAACACTTAGATGAAGTCAAGAATTAATGAAGCCAGTGTAAGACAATAATGGCATATGTATCAGAAACAAGCCCCGACACAGCCACAACACACAGATTATTGAAAACACAAGAGATGGGATTATAAGACAATGTAACGTACAGTGTGTAAAAACGAATGGAGACTAAAAAGAAAAAAACTTGGAATAATCGCATAAGCAGAATGGGGATTCGAAGACCGGTGTGGTCAAAATAGCAAGAGGTAAATGGCCAATCGGTAAAAGAAGTATCACCCGACCGCGCAAAATATGGAGTGACAACCTTCCATATCGGTATACAATCCACCAATGAACAAACATAATAATTATGTTTGTTCAACAAACAATTATTGTTTATGAACGAGAAGAAGATGTCTTTTGTAGGTGACGTGTCTCTGACCTTCTATTTATCCATTAATGTTGATATGTTCTTATTGCCGACTTCTTCAAATATTGGTAACCAGGACTTGCTACATTCTGATGATGGGTTTACTACACATTTTTCTTGATAAGTAAGATGAGGACTGCTTCTTTGATGTTCCCTTTCGCTATCTGTTTCTTTCATGACTATTAATGCATCTTTCCATTGTAGTCTGCGCTCACTGTCCCAGGCATGTTTACATATCTGGGATCCGCCGATCCCTCCTGTCTTTGATGTTTCATGATCGTTTATCCTGATGCTTAACGGTCTTGTGGTTTCTTCCAGATAAAAATTGTTGCATTCACAAGGTATTTTGTAGACGTAGTTCTTTGACCTCTCCTGTTTGTCATTTGGGTTGGTTTTGTACATAATATGCTTTTTCTCATGAGGATCTTTCAGTGCGTCACAGTTTTTCGATTTTTTTCTAACGCATTAAATTGTATGTGACAAAAAAAAAACGCACGTCGGTAATTACATTTCGTCGGTGACATTTATAACATTTATTCTAGTTGTCAATAGATGGCGCTATAATCGAAAAAAAAATATTTACTAATTAGATAATATCTACGAATATAATCCGTACAATTTATAAGACTATACAAATCAAAGAAAATACCATTTTATATATAAATTCAATAAACACAATTGATTGTTTTTATGCCAAATTGCAAATAAAATGTGACAACTGTCAGATTTAACTAAAATGTCATGTTAGAATAAGGGCCGGTTGTTCGAACGCTAATCAACAATGATCACTATCAAATATTTAATTACTGTCACCAAAACTGTCAATGTCAACTTTTATTGGGTTGCTGAAAACGTAATTGATTAAAATTATGAGATTAGTTAATCAATTAACATAACAATTATTAACATAATTGATTAACAAATTTCATATTATGTTTTCAGCAACCCAAACAAAGTTGACATTGACAGTTGGTGACAGTAATTAAATATTTGATAATGATCATTGTTGATTAGCTTTCGAACAACCGGCCCTAAATGTCATAAATGTGTATTATCACGGACTTTTGTGACCCACTAAAAAATTCTCATGAAAAGAAGCATACATATCAGTGTAATAGATGTTTTGAATGTTGTTATTTTACTTATTTTTTATCCTTTTTAATTTTTGCGATAAGCCCTTTACATTGTTATTTATTGTTCCATTTTACCTTTTCCCATGCGTCACGGTTCATTTTTAAACAAATTAAGTCAAAACATAAAGTGAAACGTACGTCGATGTGTATAAACATTGTGTATACTGTATACCATATACTAAACATATTGACGTACGTTTCACTTTGTTTTGATTTAATTTTTTTGAAAATGAATCATGACGCGTGGGAAAAGGTAAAATGGAACAACCATATTGTTGTCATCTTCAAATCCTTTCTTGTGAGCATTTCTGGATTGCTTATTATATGTTTTTTTCTTTCTTCAATCGTGTGAAATTCCTTGTTTCTAAATCACAATGGATAATAATTTCGTAAGTTTTTTCTTCGGTCTTTTCCGCTTATATTTTGTTAATTTTTTGAAGCTTACTTTTACTTTAACTTTTCGAGTTTGGATTCGACTACAATTTTTCTGCCCAGTATTGGGCTACGTCTACACCCTTTGCACAGTATATAGAGGTTCCACAGTAAAATCACTCCTCTGTCGGCGCTTTGATCTCAAGAAGTAATACCGGCAGTACGCAATTGGTAATTCACCAGTGGTGGATGCGGGTTTTCCCTGTTAAAATCCGTACGTTTCTATGCGACTAGCAATGCGAGAGTGGGGCAAAAGCGACTAAGAACATTGCGCGGTCGCCACGCGCGACTACAGATTTTACTTCCAATTTTTCGGAGAGTGATTCTACTGTCCCTCTTTATACTGTGCCCTTTGTATTTGCGAGCCATAAATCATCAAGGGTGCAATGTGATGGGCAAAGTCTGCATACTCTCAGGTGCTCCACATTCTGTATTTCCCCACATTCACAAAGTGCGTCGGTATCTGTCTTTACACCCCATTTAATGAGACTCTGTTTTACAGGGGCAACGTCGGCGCCTGTGTGTATGCGTTTGTGTCCGTCAGGTTCTCCATACAAGGTTCATTACATTAGGTGGTTCTGGGTGTAGAGAGAACAATTCGGGTGGTTCGCGGCTGACGTTTCTCATAAACCTTTTCCTTGATTTAAGCCGGCTGGTTCCTGGCGGTTCATCAAACTCGTATAATTGGTGCCTTTCATCGAAAGAGTGCCTGAATTTCTCCACATATTGCGAGTCGCATCTACCGTCTTCTGGTAATGCGAATCCAGCTGCCCGGTACAGTAGGGATAGATTTCATACAGCCGGTAGTTATTCTACCAATCAAATTGACCATGTGCTGATAGACAAAAGGGCAGCCAGTAGTACCTCCGATGTGAGAACACGACGAGGAGCATGCTGTGGATCAGACCATCTTTTACTACAAACCAAATTTAGATGCAGAGTTAACAGGGAAAGAAACGAAAGACAACAAAGAACAAACAAACTGGACCTGGAAACACTGAAGATCCAGGAATGTAAAGAGAAGTTCGAACAAGAAGTCGTAAATGAGTTAAGGACGCTAGAACTGCACTCCATAGAGGGCAAATGGAGTAATATCAAAACAGCAGTACTGACAGCAGCAGCGTCCACCCTGGGAAACAAGAAAAAGGAGAGAAGAGGAGCATGGTTTGATGACGAGTGCAGACAAGCAATAGAGGAAAGAAATGAAGCACACAAAATGTACATAACAAGAAGAACACGGGAAAGACGAACATTATTTGAAGTCGCAAGACGGAAAGCAGACAAGATATGTAGAAAGAAAAAGAGAGCCTATGAAAATAGATAAATAGAAAAAATGGAAGAAAATTTCAAAAACAACGAAATTAGAGGGGCATACGAATACCTAAAAAAGATAAGAAGTGGGTATAAACCTCAAACAAGTCTATGTAAAGATGAAAGTGAGCAAATAATTAGTAAACAACAGAAAGTCACAGAAACCTGGAAGCATTATTTCCAAACCCTACTTGGAACACAAGTAGACATGGAAGATGAAATGGGTATGAACTACGTAGAAGAGAATGAAGTAGATAATGGAGTAGAAGCTCCAACTATGAGGAAGTTCTCGAAGCTATTACTAAACAAAACCTGGCACTGCAGTATGCGGTTAGGCAAATGCAAACTGGACGAGGACTACCGAACTGACTAACCGAACGGTTCAACTGGCCGCTTATGCCGATGATATTAATATTATGAGTATAACATCAACAGGAGCACAGGAAACATACGCAGAGTTAAAAACACAAACAAAAATGCTAGGTCTGAAAATTAACACAGAAAAAACAAAAATAATGACTGAGGCAAGAAGAAATATAGGCCCACAAAACATTATACATGAAGATGATATTGAAACGGTTGGAAAGTTTACATACCTGGGAGTAGAAATATATGCCGACGGATCAGAAGATGGAGAAATACGGAAAAGAATAACGTAGGCAAACAGAGTTTATTTTGCTCTCTCCCATATATTTCGGTCTAAAAGTGTCCACCGAAATATAAAGATGAGGATCTATAAAACTTTTAATTCGACCAATAACATGCTACGGCAGTGAAGCCTGGGTCCTGAAAGAAACATCCAAAAACAAACTCGACACATTCGAAAGGAAAGTACTGAGGAGAATACTATGACCTGCGAGGGAAAACGGAATCTTCAGAAGTCAATACAACAACGAACTTTATCAACTTTATAAGGAAGCACCCCTGTCAGACTTCATTAGAATACAAATATTGCAATGGGCCGGACATGTGATAAGAATGGGAGAGGATAGGCTACCAAAAAGAGCACTGAATGCTAGAATGCAGGGAAAGAGACCGGTTGGAAAGCCAAGAAATCGCTGGGAAGACACAGTAAACAGCGACCCACAAGCTCTTTTAGGAGTCCGTGTATGGAGAAGAGCAGCTACAGACAAGCAAGGGTGGAGACAAAAAATAAAGGACAAGGCTCAATTTGGGCTGTAGTGCCGTAGAAGAAGAAGAAGGTAGTTATTCTACCATGTTTTATTTAATGCAGTGTCTAGATCTACCCCAGACGAGACAATCTTATTTCCCTGCTGAGAAACATAAGGCCCCAGCTGTTGACTTTAAGACCTGTGGCTTTGCACCCCACTTGTTCACTACAAGTTTCCGGAGAAGGTTGTTTCTCATAGAAACCTTTTGTCTTGTACTCTGACAGTGGAATTTATATGTTAGTGACCAGTCTAGTATGACTCCAAGATATTTGGGCCTATCAGTATGTTTAAAGTGTTGTCCCTTTCAAGATATTCAGTTTTTTGAAGCAATGTATGACCGTTGATTGATAAATATACCAGTATATTACCTTGTATATTTATCAATCAACAGTATGACTATGACGTAGCCATTTATATCTTCATTTTTAGTGATTTTGGAATAGGTAGGAAAAGTGTATCTGAAAAAAGATTTGTAAAATTCAAATGCAGTTATAATAAAAGAAATATATTTTTATAACAATTTTAATGGGCAACATCAGAAGCTTAATCAGTACAGCTCAAAAACCATATAAATAAAGCAGGGGTGAAAATTATTTTGGACTTCAGACAAGGTGTTCCAACTTATCATCAACATGAAGGTGACGAGTTATACGAATATTTAATATCTTAATTGCAAAATTATAACTAAGTTCTAAGTAAGACCCCATCACCTGCTTTATTTAGGGTGGGTCGAAAACAAAAAGGCCAAGGAAATATTTTTTTTGGAAATTAAATATTTCAGTAACAAACCAAAAAAATGATTTAACAACAGCAAAATGTTAAAAAGGGAGTGTTATGATGGATATAATCAGTAGTGTGAAAACCAATTATCATCAGTGACGATTTATTCCAACTCTACATTTTCTTTTCAACATGTGACTTCATAGTCCAGGTCGTGAGACCGCTCCCGTTGGAAAAATGTTTCTGATTAGGTTTCTTTGCTGATTCCTATTAAGAAATGTACCCTTTAAACAAATCTAAAGGGTGCCAGGCGAAATTTTTGGGCAGAAATCGTTTAAACATTTTTTGAAACAAATTTCAAAACTCATATTTTTTCTGCTAGGAAAAACATTTTTCTGTCCAAAAATTTCGCGCGGTACCCTTCCGATTTCTTTAAAGGGAACATTTTTGAACAGGAATCCGCTAAGAAACGGAATCAGAATTTTTTTCAGACGGGAACGACCTCACAACCTGGACTACAACTCTACATTTTATTTTCAACATGTTAGCAGAGTTCAGTTGAAGTTCTTTTAAACAACAAAGAAGCCGCCACTTGTGGCTCGTAATGTGCTTATGTTATGCGCAGGCGTTGTCAATTTTTTGCCTCAGACTGAAATAAAATTTCTAAAAAAATTTTCGTCCCACCCTATATCATTTCAAACTTAACATACACATCAAAAAATCAAATATACATACAAACATTAGACTAGAAAAAAAATTAAACGTTCGTTTTTTTTTTAATTATACAGTGGAATTTTAGCGTGCAAATTTTTATCATAGAAAGTACACAAACACTGTCTAAAATCCAGGAAAATAAAACTGACGAAAATTAAATATAAAATTCTTAACTCAAACTTACGTTTTTTGTTTAGTAAAAATCTCACATTAAAATATAGATGGCCCAGGTAGACACTCTTACTTTACAAAGGGTCCAAATGGTTTTAAAATTTGTTTGGTCCATTCAATAAACGTCGAATAATCAAAATAGTTTTCGTAAGATCTTTAAAGATTATCTAGCTATCGTAACTATGTTTATAAATTACACATGAATTTTGTATATTTTTTTTTGTTTTGGTTAGCATCTAACGTTCAAGCAAAAAAGAACAATTAAAAAGTGTTTTTTAGTTTTAAGTTAGATAATTGCAAATCTGAAAGCATTAATAACTGAGATTCAGAAATATTATCAGTTGTATTTACAAACATCTCTATAATCTTAGGTTCTTCTGCAATAAGATTCCTTTTTAAGACGTTCGCTACCACACAACATCATTGTAAAGATATAAATACCTAACTGTTCTAGAGGGAACTCTGAGAAATTTATAGTGATGGCAACACTGTCTTCGACTTGTGTCAAATGTTCGCTTTTCTGCCAACAGCCATTTGATGTGACTGATAAATAGGTGTAACACGTTTTTTCTGCAATGCACTTAATGTTAATCGTAGGGTTTGTCCCAACCTGTCACAAAAACCGTTCTTGAACGGCTACAAGTATGCGCAGTAATGAAAAATGTGTTACTGCGCATGCCCGTAACGATTCAAGAACGGTTTTGTATTGAGTTGAAACAAACCTGTGTTATTGCAGATGGAAAGAAGTGCTACAGCAAAAAAAGGGTGTAACTAGATGCAGAAGCATTAGAAGCAGATGCCAATGAGATATTGGCGCAAAGTCGACCTTTGTTGTTTTGCATCGGATGGAAAAAATTACGGAAGTTGTCAGAACAGTTAAAAATCGGAAACGGGAATATTTTGGTCATGTTATACAACACCCAGAGAGATATAATACACTCCATTTAATAATACAAGGCAAGGTAGACCGAAGAAGAAGGCCAGATCGAAGAAGAATATCATGGCTTAGAAACCTGAGAGAATGGTTTAACAGATCCTCTGCATCCCTTTCCCGAGCTGCTGTCAACAAAATTACTATAGCCAGTTTGATAGCCAACGCTCGATAATCGAGCACGGCACATGAAAAAGATGGATGTTTCATCAAAAAGTACTCTTGCTAGGCACATTCAAAAACATAAAGTGTCTGGTAAAACGACTTTTAAGTATGAAGCTAATAATTCAACACGCAAAGTCTTCAGTACTGAACAAGAAAATGAACTGCTCACACACATAAAAGCTGCACAGTGGAACTATGACGTCACTGTTAAAAAGTTTAACAATGTGAACTACCCTGAATCATGGGTTATAATAAAACTGCTTGTAGACAATGGAACCGATGTTTTAGAACTTCTTATGATATCAAAACATCTCTTGGGAAGCCTGAAGCCACAAGCTTACGTCGAATGGCCTCTTTCAACAAGCCAAATGTGTGAATATTTTTTGATAAATTGAGAGAAATTATTGGGATTAAAGCAACACCTCATGAATTTGTAGCATCTCGACGAGATAGGCTGCCCCACTGTTCACCAATGATTCTCGAGTCAATTATGATGATGATGATGATTAAAACAAAAAATCTTCTAATTTTAATTGTTTTAAAAGCTGTTAACAGTGATCCGAAATATGTGCTGTATCAGTTAAATTTCTTAATTGCAGTTATTTTAGAAGTTTAATGAACCCTTTCATTGCTGACGAAATATGCCTAATATATGTGACTTGGGTGCTCGTAACTCGATTTTTCGACGTAAACGAATGTTGTGCATGTGACGCCTGAAGCCGTCATGAGCACTTGACAGTAGTAACGGTATGACGGTTTTAGGCGTCATCAACATTCAAAGGGTTAACGAGAAGTCAAATATACAATAATAATAATAATTTTATATTTTAATTTGATAGTCTTACAAAAATCATTGATATTAGCTTGTTATTATTTTACAGTTTCAAACAATGCCTTGAACTAGTGAACTACAAATTTTAAGACCATTTACAGTTTACACAAACATTGTCCCCTAGTTACAGTAACATGTGCGATACAAAAATTGTAGACTAATAGTTAAAATTAAGGTTTTCGGTAATATCTAGTAAAAGTGAAACACCCCTGCAAGCGGAACAAATATAAAGGGTAATTATTACCTATAATAATAGAAACTTGCACACAAAAATAAACAATAGCTTTTTTCATATTAGAATATACATAGAAATGCCAGAGGACACACACTCCACTAAACCTATAATAGTTCTATCGATTTTCGTTTGAGGGTTCACCATATTGAGCTTTTAATTTAATAAAATTTACAAAATTTAAAAAATATTAATTCTATAAGGAATATTGGTTTACGTAAATAAAAACACACGATTGATATTGTTGTATAAAAAAATAAACAGTTAAAAAATTAAAAGTTTAAAGTAACTTTCTTACTATAGTCCGTCCCACCTTGACTTTACAGTACAGGAAACATAGGTAATGCAATCTTTACGAGAGTTTTTAGCGCGGTGATGCCGATTTTATCAAAAAGAATTTGCAATCGAACATTAGAAAGATTAAATTAAAACTGTTTTAGAAAGATAATCTACAATTTTAGGATTCGTCTGCGTTTAAGTTTATTTGATATACTATAGTTATTACGCATATGAATCCTAAAATTGTAGATTGCCTTCCTGAAACAGTTTTAATTTAACCTCTCTGATGTTGGATTAAAAATTCTTTTTGATAAAATCGGCATCACAGCGCTAAAAACTCTCATAAATAGCCTATGTTCACTATACCGTAAAGTCAAGGTGGGACGAACATTAGTTATATATTGTAACAAAAAATTAAGTTCGACCGATCGCAAGTAACGGTTCCATCTCGACATAATCCAGAACAATCTGGAAGTGCTGAGAAGAGGCGTGCGGAAATTACAGGAATGTGAGTAGAATAGAGATGGCGAAGTCCAGAATTCTCCAGAATAACGTTATTTCGTATATACGAGTATGAGCTCGCTGATGTTTAAGTTAGTGTATTAGATATATTCAAACTAAAAAGTTGCATGAATACATCGTATATAAATCGAAGCGTGAGTTTTATTTAACTGTAACTCGCTACCATATTTTTTAATACATCCCTGCATATATCATCAATCCAGTTTTAACAATCCTTTCCACAGGTAGGGTCCATCAGTAAAACTATAAATAAAATTGCTTAAATTTTTTTTTGTATTTTTTTTAGACTCTATGTACCTTTTAATGGCACTGAATTAGCATAATTTAGTGAAATTGAATGAGTCCGTTCAATGGATACCTATAAAAATTCAAGACCCTTTACAAGACGATTTTGTAGACCATGACAATATACAAGAACAGCATTTTTCTGTTCCTGATGAGACAGTTGTTTTATTGTGGAAAAAACAACCAAATGGCGAAAGCATGTTCCTCCTCGTAATTTTATAACCCGCCCAGATCAGTTGGATCTTTGTATGTATTTGGTAATATTACACATATTATAACTCAAAATACATATGAAAATATATAAAAAAATCAGGACAGATTTAAATCTAAATATGATACGAAACTAACAAATTCTGAGGAAATTGAAGCTTTTATTGCTGCTTTATTTAACTGGTGTTCAACATAGGAAGAACTTGTCATAATCTTGGGCTAATGATGCAGCTGCAATATTTCAGAGATTTGAATTTCTAATAAAATCATTACAATTTGATAATGTCAATCCTAGGGAAGAAAGGAGGCAAGAAGATAAGGTGGCTTCAGTTCGACAAATATGGATAACTTTGTAGAAATCTGTAAAATGCATTATACAAGAGGAGAATACACTTGATGAAATGCTTCTTGTATTTAGAGGAAGGTGCATGTTTAAAATGTACATGCCGAAAAAACCTAATAGGTATGGCCTCAACACATTTTATACTCATTATTTAGAATTCTACGCAGGCACATTTAGAATATTATAAATATTCTAGATGGTCAATATAAACTAAATAATTCAACTGCTGTTGTAACAGAAAGAATGGTGCAACATTTAATTCAGTCTGGTAGAAACGATACTATTTATCGTTGGTTTACCAGTTACCGCACAGAACCGAGAGAGATGGAGAGAACTGAGAGAGACCTATGCGCAGTAGTGGACACGTAGGGTTGATGATAATGATTACCAGTTACAAAATTAGAACACATTTACTGAATGAACACCGTCTTACAATTATCGCTAATAGAAGAAAGTTATCTCATGAGCTAACAAATGTAAATTCTTCAATGTTTGCATATGGTGAAAAAATAACGCTTGTTTCTTACGTCCCAAAAAAAGAATAAAAATGTTTTGGTGGTTTCTAAGTAAACACAGGGATGACAAAATTGCATCAGAAAGCAGTGGTGATCTCTGTAAGTCAGATATGCTTACATTCTACAATTCTACTAATAGTCCAGGAGGCAGCGCTGAAAATTTCTCTGAATTTACTAAAGCTAGTTATTTCACAGTTGATTACTGTGATTGTGTAGAGAAACATACTGCGGTCGGTCAAGCGAAACGTAGAACAGGTGGTACTGACAGCTTGTCAAAGTTGCTTACCTGCGGATGTAATTAAATCCATTTACTAAGGCTGAAAATCAGTACACATATTCTAAATTGAATATAAATAAAAGTTATTAAAGTCGGTCAGCTGTATGACGGGACAGAGCAGGTCGGTTGACCCCAATGAATGTACAGGGTTATTCACTATATTTTGACCCCCTCTAAACTGATTTATTTACAGAATTAGAAAAAAATGCAAAATACAAAACTTATTCAATTTTTAAATTATGATTCTTTGACCGTACTAGTGACGTCATCCATATGGGCGTGATAACGTAATCGATTATTTTTTTAATGAGAATAGGGGTCGTGTGCTAGCTCATTTGAAAGGCTATTCAATTCCCTATTCAGTAATATAAACATTAACATGATTGTTTATACAGGGTGTCCAAAAAAAATTTTTAATTAAATTATTTGTTTAATTATTAACTCAAAAAATTTTTTTGGACACCCTGTATAAATAATGATCTTAATGTTTATTACTGCATAGAGAATTGAATAACCTTTCAAATGAGCTAGCACACGACCCCTATTCTCATTTAAAAAAATCATCGATGACGTCATCACGCCCAGATGGATGACGTTACTAGTACGATATATATGTCAAAAAATCATAATTCAAAAAATTGAATAACTTTTGTATTTTACATTTTTTTCTAATTCTGCAAATAACCAAATAATTTGCAAGGGGGTCCAACTATAGTGAATAACCCTGTACATTCATTGGGGCTGACAGACAGGCTCTGTCCCGTCATACAGCTGACCGACTATAATAACTTTTATTTATATTCAATTTAGAATGTGTGTACTGATTTTCAGCCTTAGTAAATGGATCAAATTACCTCAGCAGGTAAGCAACTTTGACAAGCTGTCAGTACCACCTGTTCTACGTTTCGCTTGACCGACCGCAGTATGTTTCTCTACACAATCACGGTAATCAACTGTGAAAAAACTAGCTTTAGTAAAGTCAGAGAGATTTCTCGGCGCTGCCTCTCCGTCTATAAAAATGGAGTAGAGTCAGAGAGTCTGTTTTAGCAATGTTGGCGTTCGCCGTATACTCGGCAACGAGAAGACCTTTTTAAAGTACCTCGGGAAGTCATCTAGTTCTAGTCTAGTAGAATGAACAATGACCGATGATCTAAAAAGAATGGTAACAAACTAAATTTAAGGAGCTCAGACAGGAGAGAGATAACTGCTTTTGAAACCATGTTCACCAGTAAAAGCATTATTCCTCCAGCCACCATGTCAAGGCTTACAAATCCAATGAGACTTTGTTTTTTTATCTTTATGTCTTGAAGTGTTTCTGCTTTCCTCAGCAGTTACTGTATTTATAGGACATGTAATATCATCTTGAGACTGTGAGATTATAAAATATGTTTTTTAATTGACATTTCGGCTTCCGATATAAAAGTCGAAACGTTAAATAAAGAGTTTATTTTATAATTGTAAAATTTCCAACAAGATGGTTGATGAAGTCTCAACTACTGACTAAAAGCACTCAGTTTAAATCTTACGTAAGCATCCTCTGATATATAACATTTCTAGTCTCTTTATTTAATAGTGTCTTTATCCTACATAATCTCTTTTCAATAGTTTCTTTTTATTAGATTTTTCTAAATGTACGTTGGGTCGATACCTACTTGCTTGAAACGCTGCAGTCATTTGAATATAATAACCGATTCTTTGTACATACTTTACATTTATAACAAGGCATTTACTCATTAAATTGCACAAAAAAAATGAAAATTCGGTAGTGAAAAAAGGCAAAAGAAATTTAGAAGAAAGAAACTACACAAATTTTACAATTACAAGCGTCTTAATATTTAGAAAAGCCAAGATATCAGAATTTTCAACTAAAAACTGTTTTATAGTGTTTTATATTTTCTACTACTTGCTGAGGCTAATACAAGTTTTCTCATTTAAGCAATTCTAATAGTGTACTGGCTGTGTACAATATAGAAACGGGATTACTACTCGATAGACAATACTATTCGTTGATCCTATCTTCCTTGATGGAGATCAAAATTATATAAACAAAGAGTAAAATCAAACACTCAATTGTTCAACCAATTGATGAACCTTTGCTCAACAAGGCAGATTATAAATTCGTGTAATTTGACATTAGTAGGGAATGACAGCAATAAAATGTATATTGGGACAACAGTTCTAACGAATGTTATATGTACATTAAACACAGAAACAAAAACTTATATAGGTGATATTTCAGACAAATAAGTTTGGTAAATGTATTAAAAGAAATATTTTGAACCATCATTTGCTTCTATTTAGGCACACAGTGATAATTACATAAAAAGTTAATAAACATCTATACTATTTTGGTCCAGCATGAGGTTCAGAATGCAATCCAAAGGTGAATCATAATGATGCATAAGCATAAGCCACAGTTGACAACATGTAAAAGTTTCGTAGGTGAATAAGATATAAGAATGAGAACTGAAAGAGTGGATGGAGTGTTAGAGAGTTTGTACATTAAAAATAAAAATGACTTTAACAAGTACATGCCTTGTGCCGGTTACCACTGTCATAATTTTTTGTTATGTTTGACTACAGTCCGTTCCTACAGCTCTTTATATAAATTAGAATGTTTAAGTATAATGCCACTCAATGAGCTTTTTTATCATGTTACAGCTCTTATCCACATAAATCCAAAATCTGCATAATCTCTTGAGGATCTACTATAAAACTGTAGCCTTCATGTGGAAATAGACACACAACTTATTGTATTTTACCAAAACTGTGGTATGGAATCATAAATTGGACAATAATGCACAATATAGATGGTTAGTATTACGACTATTATGTAGGAAGGAGAAATAATGAGGCAAGTGCAAGAGAAATTATTAGAATACAACAAACCGTCGTATTTATGTTTCGTGGACCTTAACGCATATGGCATATATAATAATCAAAGATAGAAAATATCTGCCAGAACAACACAATAAAAGTGGAAGAAGAACTAAGTGACCAATGGAAGCTGACAATTGGAAAGACAGGGGAATTTCCTGAGTTCTCTATTGTTTAACCTAATCGTGGATGAAAAAATAAAAAAGTAAGAACTAAAAAAGGATACCAAATGGGAGAAAAACAACTTAAAATAATCTGATATGCGGACTACGCAATACTAACCTCTTAACCCGCCAGTGGTCGCTATATGAGATTTTCTCTCACGGTTTCAGAAAATTCCGCACAACTTTTTTTCTGGGTAATTATAAGCGCTGTAGTTCCTTCTAGTCTCCTAACTATCCTCCCTGGACAATATAATAGACTCGTCCGCTCAGATAGTGACTCAGTTTACTTAGTATCACCATATTGTTGAGTCAGTGCGCTTCATGTGAGAGATTCTCTCATCAAGCGACCACCGGCGTCACCAACTGTATAAAAATTAATTTTATTTTTCCCCTTAAAACCGAAAATAATATCCTTTTATGATGTACTAAAATGCGCCGTGGATGTGGTTGATGATATGAAAATCCTATATTCTGTTTCACGGGTTAGTTGTAGATGGTCACTTACCATATATTTTTCAATGTTAAATATTGGCGGCATCAATAGTCACATTTTATATAAAGATAATTATAATAAAACAGAAAAACGTCGTGTCTTTTTAAAGCAAATGGCTTTATCGTTGATGAAACCTCATATTTTTGTAAAATTTTCTAAAGAAAGGCAAAAGTTGGTTTTATGTGAGAGAAAATCTCACGCGCGACCACTCGCGTAACAACCTACCTAGCGACCAAAACCGGGTTAAAGTGAAAATGTGATATAACAGCAAATCTACTAAGATATAAATTAGAGCTGGAGGGTCAGATAGAACAAGTGAAAGAGTCTTAAATCTCTAGGCACACACTATCTACCTACGGAAAGCCCGAAGAAGAAGTGGAATATGAATTGAATAAAGCACACAGAGCTGCAGGTTGCCTGAATGAAACAATATGTTGAAATAAAAATATCGGGAAAAAATCAAAGGCAGAATTTACAAAACAGTCATCAGACTAATAATGACATACGTGGCAGAAACACGACCTGACACAGAGAGAACAAAAAGATTGCTAGAAACAGATATGAAAACTCTTATGAAAATCGATGGTAAGAGACTATGATTCATCAACCAGGTAAGCAGTATGCACAGCGCAACAAGAAAGACAAGATTGTTTAATGGAGGCTCTGTGATGTTTTGGGGTGGAATTTCTTTGACAGCAAGAACGGATTTGCCCTCTTTACGTCGATGCTCTTTAAATAGCAAAAGGTATATTACAGAAATTTTGTCTGAACACATTCTTCCTTTCGCACCTCATATAGGAAAGAATTTCATCTTAATACTTAATAAAGCAAGACGTCACGTATCGCGTGACGTTACTGAATATTTAACCGAGGTAATTATTCAGCTATTGAATTAAAATTCCTTAGTCTCGACATGAATCGTACTGAACATTTATGGGATATTGTCAATTAACACTTTCAAATTCGGGTCAATATCAGATATTTGTCTCATGTGCCACTTTTATACAGTCTTTGGAAAATTGTTGAAATGTAAACACGGTAGCCGTGTCGGTGGCATCTGGTTGATAACAATGTGGGACGGGAGCCGTGTCGGCGGACTTGAAAATGTTAAGACTTCGTCAGTCCCCTTCCTGCTTCCCTCTAGATAGAAACTATGGTTATTGATATCTGAAACCCCATAGACCAAAATCAAACAGCCCGATTAATATCAGCATGCCTAGGCAATGTAAAGCTGTAAGTAGAGGGGGAAGCCCGCGATATTAGTTTACGTTATAATTATTTATGTTTTGTTTATGACATGTTATGTTTAAATCAACATGAAAATGAGCATAATTTTTGGTTGTACAAAACTTTTACGATTAACTGTATTTTTCACATGTTCCCTACAACTACAATCAATTAGCGGTATAACAGTCTATAGGATCTATATACTCAGATTCTGTATATCACTAAAAATAATGAAATTTTAACATACCTGTTATTTCTCTAATATATTTGGATAATGGCCATTTGAGAAAATCAGTATACACATACGGATAGCTATATATTAACGATAGATTCTATAGCTATACATACCAGTTTGTTCAAGTACATTTGTAGCTTGAACTAGATATTTTGTGTTGTTACTTGAATATTTTTAATATTTTGTATGAATACTTTTAAATTATTTTTTAAAGTAACAAAACAAAATAATTTGATTTATTTGTATTTTGAAAACGATTTCCGAGAAGGAAATTTAAAAGTCAAATATATAGTATTTTTATTGTTTGCTTTAGGATCGAAGGACCAAGCTATGTTGGTGAAGTTTATGTTAGACAATAAAATTAGGATGAACTCTTACGTCAATAAGCTCAATATGGGTTTAAAACAGTTCTAATGAAACTGAAAACGGTTTTCACTTCTTTTACATTATTAACAAAATTTGCATATCAAATGTCACAACACTGGAGTTTTTATACTGCACAAGTAAAGATTTAGATGACTCCTGTTACTTGAAACAATTATTGGATATTTATCTCTAAATATACAGCATATACATAGTTCATTGCTTTAAAATAATTAGGCATCTCGATACATTTTTATATATTTATTTCTTAACATATATGCTGGCAAAACTGATTCAGTTGCAATTAACAGGATGTTATTTGGTATAAAGTATCAACAATGTTAAAATGTAATGTAAAAATAGAAAATTTATTTTACAAATTCGTTAAATACTAAATTTAACACACAGAGCGTCTTCTCAATTTTATTTAACATCTATACATTGATTTCCGTTTAACTCTTATCTTACATCATGACCATTTCCTTGCGAAATAGATTTTTTTAAGTGGTTTTAAAAGCAGCAATTTAATTGTTTCTAAAAATTTTGTAATACTCATTCAATACTGCCTTTAAATTTAAATAAATACTAGTCTGGTGCTAAATCGTAATATTGCTGTTGATGGAAGGGATATTGAGCAGACTGCATGAGTACAGTAAAACCCATTTATCTGCAACCGCGAAGACACGACAGACGTTTGCGCTGCAAGTGACCTTGAGGGTTTCAGTTATACTTAGGACATGAAATTCGGTTTGGCAGAGAAAACCAGACATGTGAACTACCACGTCGCATATGATTAGCCTGGACAGCGTTTGGTAAATTAAACTATGTATTTAAATCGGACCTGCCCATATGCCCCAAAAGAAAAATCTTTTACCAGTATGTGTTGCCTGTAGTCACTAGTGGAGCGGGAACATTTAACACTCACAAAAAAAGGTAGTGAACAAGATTCACGTGGGGACTATGGAGCGCCACATACTGGATGTCTCTCTGAGAGACGGAATCCCAAACGAAGAAATACGTCTCAGAAAAAAACAACAGACGCTATCAAAAGAATCGCATCGCTTAAGTGATTTTGGGCATGACACATCGCCAGATTATCAGACAACAATGGACAAAACATATTGTCGAGTGAGCAAGACGAGAAGCACTACAGGACAGACGACGCCCACTAACCAGATAAACTGATGATCTAGTGTTAACAGTAATTAGATGCAAGCCCCACAAGACAGATGTAAAGAGCTGAGAGAGGTTGATGAATACTGCAAGGCAAGCTTGCGAGTCCAGATAGATTTCTAGGTGCCTAATTACACAGAGAGAATAAGTAGTATAGTATGTACTTGCCTGCTTGGTTAAACGAGTAATCTAATATTCCAAATACACACACACCCTTTTTGATTTTCTTTCGATAAAGATATCATCAATCGCGATGGTCAGTATCATTAAATTTAAACGACTACCTTTTTTTTTAATAATGAACGTCACTGAGGCATGCAAAGACTTGTCGCCACACACAGTGATTTTTCTTCTTTAATTTGAGTTTGAGCACGCTAAAAATCAAAAGAATCTGGATTTCTAGTTGTCTTGACTAAGCATGCCATGGTTTTGACCATACATACTCGGTGATTTTTAACTATATCAGGTGCACTTCATTCAAACTTTCAAGCTTGGCACATGTTTAACCCAGCTGAGACCCAGCACGTGCCGAAGCCATGTGCGACCCATGATTCTTTGAGCGCAACGCATATTGTATCTAATTCACATCGAACTCATCTCACTCTCAGTTGGCGTGATGACTTTAAAATGACTATTTGTTATTAGATTCTGAATCCAAAGAAAATGAAATCCTGTTTATATGACTCTTTGACAAAAGCAACAGAAGAAAATCACCATCCTCATATTCTTTACCAATTTTCTCTTTCCTAAACTTTTCCACTTGTTAATGCATGCTGAAACATCTCTGCGCATGTGCCGCGAAAACTGTGCTGCGTACAAAGTTTACCACGTGGACCCGTCTGCGCATGGTCGGGACACGGTGTAGGTTCAATTCGCAGTATCTATCGTCTACCCGTGCTTCACAAAACTACCTACGAGTGGCCTCGGCATTTGCTGGGTTCAATATGCACGGGGCCTCAATCTTCCTTCTGTGTGAACTGCCACAGTTAGCGTGACGGGTAGAACTAGCGATACGCTAAGCTGATTATTAACAAAGTCTCTTAGATAGCTTGTAACACTATACCTTAGATTTTATCTGACATTCTTGTTATGCAGATTATTTACCTGAAGATTCTTGGATGTTTTATAACGTCAAGACCTCTACAGTTTAAATTCGCAGGCTATGAGTTTCGACCATGCAAATACATACAAAGATGTGATCTTTGTAAAAATGCGTTTCATTTTTACGATACGTATATTAAAATGAAAATCCACTAAAAAGTACAACTTTTATTTAATACAAACAAAACTTAAAATAATTAAATAGCCAAAAACATATTTGTCATAAAATTATTATTTCGTCATAAATCTTAAACATTTTCCTTAAGAGATAAAAGATATGAAATTGATATTTTTAAATTACAAAAAGTACTTAGAACAAGACAGCTCTAGATTACACAATTTATAAGGCTATTAAAGGTATATACAGACTGTACAGTTTTACATTAGATATACACGCTATAAATGGCAACATCGTCGAGTCCGAATCGACCGTCGTACAACCGTCGCGTACGAACGAGCCTGTCCCCGCTTCCCACCAAGATGATAACAGTGTATGTTTTTAATTCGCTCCGAATCATTCAGTCATTCGTCATTCTATAATACAATGATGGCAATGTTGCCGATTTTAGCGCTTTCTTCAGTGGGGTATATCGTATATCCAATCCAAAACTAAACAGTCGGTAGATAGCAAGCAATTTATCTTTAGGATTTCATATAAAAAAACATCGTCCAAGTGAAAGCATCACTTAGTTGTTTGTCTCCGTCATAGGATTGTAGCCCAAATGCTAAATCTTGCACCAAATTTCGTACAAATAACTTAAAATTAAAATGTAATTAAAATTTTTCTCAATACATACAAACGCGGCTATATACAAAGTGCGAAGCGAAATTGCGTAAAGGTTATTCGACGACAGAAACAAACTTATAACCAATGAGCAAGAAATTCTTAACACTCGGAACTCCTACATTATGAAGCAGTTTCAAGATCCTGGACCAGATGATATAGAATACGGCAGCTAATACTGGAATTAAGATCCAGTTCAATCCAAAAAGTCACCCGATCCGAATAACATTCCTGTTAAACTCCTCAAAATACTGGATGAAGGCAACATTCATACTACAGTTAAACTCTTCAATGAAGTCTGTAAAACTGGTACAATACCTAGTTATTGGCTAACAGATTACAGATTTATGAGTCTGATGAGCCATACTCTGTAATCTTTCTCCAAATTAACCATGGAGAAATACTAGGGCAGTCAGATAAGTACTTAGCCTCTCCGCCCGATGGCGCCACTATCGCAAATGAAGTGTACTGTCATTTAATGCGTTCTCGTAGACGGCTAATGGCAAAATTTCTGCCAAATCGAAATTATAGTACTGTTGTGATTGCGTGTGAAAGTCGGCGTGTCCGCTGATTTTAATAAAATGGAAAAAGAGCAATATCTGTCGGTGATCCGATTCTTGTTTTTGGAAGGGAAATCACGCAGCGAAATTAAAGAGCGCTTGGATGCTGTGTCTGGTGAGTCTTCTCCTTCGATAGCAACTGTCAAAAATTGGTTTAATGAGTTTCGACGTAGACGAACGTCGGTTTTTGATGAGCCACGCGTAGGTGCCTCGAAAATGGCTACCACGAAGAATAACGTGACAAAAATCCACGATCTTGTATTGGCAGACCGCTGACTGAAGGTGCGCGAGATAGCTGACACAGTAGGCATCTCAAAAGACCGCGTAGGTCATATCCTGCATGAAATTTTGGGCATGAGAAAGCTGTCGGCGCGAAGGGTGCCGCGTTTGCTCACTTCAGACAATAAGCGCAACCGTGAGACCACTTCAGAGCAGTGTTTGACGCTATTTAAATGTGATCCAAAGGATTTCTTACGTCGTTTCATAACCGTCGACGAAACATGGATTCACTGGTATACACCAGAAACCAAGGAACAGTCGAAAGAAAGGACACCACCCTGCGAACGTGATCCGAAGAAGGCGAATACTGTCCAATCGGCCGGAAAGGTGATGGCCAGCATTTTCTGGGATTCACAAGATGTGATCTACATCGACTACTTGGAAAAGGACAAAACGATCACAGGGCCCTATTATGCCGAATTGTTGGGCCGATTCGACGCTGACTTGGAAGAAAAAATTACCCCATTTGACAAAGAAAAAAGTGCTCTTCCATCATGACAACGCACCGTCTCACATCTCCGCCATCGCCATGGCAAACTTGGTCGAATTGGGCTACGAATTGTTGCCCCATCCACCGTATTCTCCAGATTTGGCCCCGTGCGACTACTGTTTGTTTCCAAACTTGAAAAAGACACTCGCTGGGCAGAAATTTAAGTCGAATGAGGATGTCATCGCCGCCACGGAAGCCTATTTTGCAGACCTCGAGTAAAGGTATTTTTCAGACGGGTTAAAGAAGTTGGAGCATCGCTGGGTCAAGTGTATCGAGCTAAAAGGAGACTATGTAGAGAAATAAATTGCCACTTTTCCAAAATTTTCCTTTTCTAAGTACTTATCGGACTGCCCACGTAAATGCGAAGAAAGTCTCGATAATACAGTCTGGTTTTTGTAACGCTTTTGGGCCACGAGATTCTCGTTTTTCACTTGCACGTGTCTTGTAACAAATGGGTATTGATAAACAAAAACTCAGCATTATCAAAAAATTGTATTGGCATCAATGTGCAAACATACGAATTGGTCAGAACACGACTGAAGCAGTGGAAATACGACGAGTGAGACAAGGGTGTATCTTATCGCCTTACTTTTTAATATCTATTGTGAATTTATTTTCAAAAAAGCCTTAGATGAAGACGCAGTCATTAAAATCGGCAGAATCATTGTAGTACTGATTTCTTTCAATAAAAAAAGAGTTGCAACGGCTTATCAACAGAGTGACCGAAACATGTGTTGAAGGTGGGCCAAAAATTGAATACTGATAAGACAAAACTTATGGTTGTCACCAAAACGGAGTTACAACCAATGAATATCAGAGCGTATGGATTATTTTATATAGAGATTATATTATATTATATTATTATAAGTTAGAGAGTCCAGAATATCGCATATTTGTGCGCTAACGTTAACTGGGATATAAACAAAGAAATAAGAATACGCTTTTAAAAAGCCAGAGCCCCCTTCTATGAACTAAAAAAATTCTTTAATTAATACAGATATTAAACCTTAAAATCAGATCAATACACTGGCTATATGTTCTCCACATTGCTGTATGACATGGTGAGCTGGATCCTTGCAGACACTAATGAAAAAATTGGACGCTTTTGAGATGTGGATCTATCGATGAATATTGCGGATAATTTGGGTTGATCGAATCAGAAATGAAATAGTTTTACACCGAATGAAAAAGAGCACATTTCGGCCATGTAATGAGACATCCGGAGAGGTATAACCTTCTACACCTCATAATACAGGCAAGATCACCTGAAGAGGAGGCTCAGGCCGAAGAACGTCCTGGCTCCAAAATCTCCGAGAGTGGCATAGAAGAATTTACTAGAGGTAAATAGAACACAAGGAGTAAGGGCAATGGCATACGCAGACGACCTAGTCCTACTAATCGAGGACGGCACGAATCGGGGCATTATACATAAAGTAAACACAGCAATGGAAAAAACCGCGAAATGGATAGAGAGCAACGATTTAAAATTGGCAGTAGAAAAGACTGAGATAATTATCTTGAGAGGACGGCGGAATCGAAAAGACATTAATTTTCGGTTCAGAGACTCCGAACTAAAACCCCAGAAAACAGTTAAGTATTTGGGAATAATCTTCGACGACAGAAGGTCATTCGGCCCACATATACAGGAAGCATGTGGGAAAGCGGAGGCAATGACCTCAGCCCTACAAAAATTAATGCCGAATATAGGAGGCCCTGGATCACACAAACGGGCAGTAATGCTACAATCCATAATATTATACCGGGCCCCAGTGTGGCATGAGGTCGTAAATAAAGCCAAATACAGAGCCATGCTTCTCAGAGCGCAAAGAAAACCCCTGATCAGAGTGTGCAGCGCGTACAGAACCGACAGAGGAGAGGGTACGAATGCATCGAAGGGCTAACGGAGCTATAAGTTCAGGACCAGAAGAAAGAAGAAGCCTGGAAAGTTGGCAGGATCAGTGATCAAGAGAAACAGGCAAAGCCGCCTGGACGAGGACCCTTATCCCTGATGTAGTAAGGTGGTATGAATGCAGACACAGGCGCGTTAACTATTATTTCACACAATTTTTGACGGGGCATGGATCCATTCGGTCATATGCATATAGTATAAGAAATACCGAGGACGATCTGTGTACCGAGTGTGGAGTGGTGGATGACGCGCACCACGTGATATTCGTATGCCCTGTATATCATGCAGGGCGAACCTCGCAGCTGAGAATGGGGTCCCCTCTGGGTGAGCCCCAAGAATTAATGCATAAAGCCATTATGAATAAAAAAATGTTTGACTTGATCATTGAATTTGTCACTGAAACGATGAAGCATAAGGAAGAAAGAGAGAGGAGACTCCAACAAAGATAATCCGTTTGTATTTCTTTTGAACATGTGTCGTTCCGCGCCGACCGGGGTGGGTAGCCAATATACAACTCCCACTTCTGCCGGGGCAGAGTCCTTTAACATAAAAGAAATTTTAATCCTAGTGTTAGTAAATGTTAGATGTTTTGTTTTTCATGTGTTTATATCTTGTGTTGTGAGTGTATAGATGAATGGGCCACTCCTACTGGGGGTGGAGAATGAAAGTTTAGTTGTTCTCACTAACTGTCTAGTAATTCTTTGCCAGTTTACGGTGGATGGGATGATGACGTGGTCGCGCCCCCTCACCCATTATCATGCAGATAGGTCGGTTGCCTTACGGACCCTGGCTGGCTGCATGCGTGGATGGGGTGGCGAGACCGGGTTGCCATGACAGTCACAGAGCGCACGCAGAGAGTGCTAGATGGGGGTGACGAGCAAAGCTGGTGGGTCAGAGCTATGCCCGCTAAGGTCGGTTCCTGGCCCGCCGGTTGGAGAAAGAGGTGAGTTTAGTTGGTAGGCGGCTCGCTACGAGAGTTTAATCCAACACACCTGGGACACCATCCCAGAAGTCTTTAGAATATTCTCACCTCCCAAAAAAAGGGTACTGAAAGAGGAAGAAGATACAAATGCATCCACAATTTTTGTTTTAACTTCTTCCAATGGAGGTCTACATTATAACAGTATGTACAATCAGTGTTGTACGCAATATTGTTAGTTAATCGGTCTTAATGGATACATATGTCATTGAGAAAAATGTCAAATATAAAACTTTTAACACAATATAAAATACGCACCACAAGCAACAGGATGCTTTCCTTGGGGCATTGAATATTCATAGTTTGAAGACTAAAGTAATGTTTTTACAATAAAAGACAATAACGTATCCTTTACCTAGTATTAGAATATTGTTAAATCGTTTATTAATAGGTTTGCTCCAACACAATATTTGTACGGTCCCGAAATCGTCACGAAACTATTTGTACTGTTTTTAGGCGCATGTTCATCATTCGTATCATCCGTTGACGCTAATTCGAAAATCAACCCTAGTGCGCAGGTCAGCGCAACAAGTACTGCCATTTATCCGAGTACTGAAATGATCGTCTCGAAACTGTCATTGGACGATCACAATTTTTGTTGGAACAATCATCGGAAGGATGAAACGATGAACGGTCATTGTTGTTAGAACGTATTTCGTTTACTGCGCAACATGACGGTTCTTCGTTGTGTTGGAACAAACTTAAAGGCACGTATCCACTATGTTGCGCTCCGCTCTCCCTGCAACTGCTCCAATTGATATGGCATGCGCTCCTCTACATACAAATTGCCACCGATTAGAGCTGAGGCGGAGCGCGCACCATTACACGGTCCGGGAGCGCGAACGTATTCACTATGTAGATCAGTTGCAGGAGCGCGTAACGCAAGAGGAACGCGAACATAGTGGATACATGCCGTAATACCTACCACTTCCATAACCCTTACGATTTATGCATCGTTACTAAGATGTTTAATTTGTCAAATACCAAAAAGTTACAAATAATTTTAGAAAACGCTCTTGTGCGGTCCAAATACTATTTTAAAATCTACTAACAAAATCATTTAACCCTTTCGCGGGCACACTGCATATGCAGACACTTACCAAGGGAAATTACTGTCTGCATATGCAGTCGTGTCCGTGAATGGGTTCACTAGTTTAAAAGTAATGTTTTGATAGTGGAGTGTGCAACTGGAAAAAAATCAAAAGGATCAATCAAAATAACAATTCTACAAAATAATCAGCTAACAGTCTTAAAGTAAATTATATACTGATAACTGAAAAAGGTGCCGTAGACCCAACCCTTGCTCTGCCACTGTAAATTCGTTATGTACATACACAGCCTATAAGTAACATGTAACTTAAAAAAACATATTAGAAAATAATGTGTTCTATGTGTTTATATGTTTTTTGAGTTTTGCGATCTCTAATCCGTGTGACAACCGTCTTGCTCAATTCATCCTATAATACAATATACTATATTTATTATATATAGATATAGCTAGCTAATCACTGATCGGTTTTGTTTTAGAGTCAAACGCCGATTTTAATTACTTGGATTATAAAATTAGCATTGTGTCTCATATATCGAGAATTCGCTATATAAATCTAGCAATAACAACGAGATTTAAAATAATACAAAAGATACACTAATCTTAAAGTTACAAATAATAAAATAATGGGATATGAAATAAATTATATATAAAAAAGTCATAGTTTAGCGAATGTGTTACTAGTATGTGGAGAAAAAACACCGAAATATAATTAAGCATCATTTGAATTTAAATTGCCTTTCTTAAGTTTAAGTTCTTCCTTATTTTATAAAGCAAAATACCAAAATTAATTTTGTTTTAATTTTGAAATATGTGATATTCGTGATACTAATTTCCATTGAAAGTCATGAATTAAACTCTATTCTAAAGGTTGTAGTACCTCTGGAAAGTTTAAACTACGACAGTCTGATTTTGTCTTGGAACATCATGGAGTGAATGCCCATTACACTTAACAGCTCACTGCAGCATTTGTCACCTAAATTATTATTGTTTTTGTTAAATTATATGTTGAAGTCTTTCTTATAAGCAGATAATTGATATCTAATTGCTTGCTATATATGTGCATTCTTTTTTTGATGCAGGTAATAAAATTGTTTTAAATAAACCTGCACAAAATTAAACATGAACCAACTTGTTTTAACCTGCAGAATACTAACAGTTTTAATATTCATGGATTCAACGATATCGGATGTTTATTTTTGCAAATTGTGACACTCAGAGATTCCTTAGCCTTCTACCATCATCTAGGACTGTGTCCTGAGTGCCATTCTATTCCCTAGTTTCTTGTAGAGAATGTAGTAAGAAACAAACTAGCTTCAGTAATCCATAAAGTATGGAACCAGATCTCGCGTCTGGTCATATTTAGGAAGATGAAGACGTTGAAGTAATGCAGACACCCAAAATAGGCCCTAAAGCCTATTTGACAGCCACAAATAAGATCTATGGCATACAGAAAAGATCCTTCAGGTCAGATAACATATAGAATTGAGGCAACTATGCAATCGCATGAATAATAGAAATATAACTTCTCCAACTCATAACAAGAGAAAATATATGTAGGTTAAACAAAACCTGGAAGAAGAATCTCATGGCTCAAAACACTTGAGGCAGTGCAATGACATCTAGCACACTGTTCAGCAGTAAATAGGGTTATTTGGACCAATATGATAGCCAATGCCCTAGAGTCTAGAGGATAGGCACTTATAGCTCTCTACAAAAAACTGTTGTAGACTTAAAGTGGAGCAGACACTTTTAACATGTTGATTTGCCACATGATGATAAAAATCTCAGGCAAATAATTGAATTTTCTTGGTTTCGTTCTGATCATGCGCAGTAAAGAAATGTGAGCACATGCACATGATCAGGACGGACGATCCTAAGAACACTCGACGAAGATAAACGAATAGAATGTAACTGTAAAATGCATCAGCCAAATCAACTACCTAGGATAATACTAAAAAAAATTGAACTAGTAATATTTATCATTCTAGCCAAAATCATTTCGCATAGATAGTCCCAGTTACTGTTCAAAACTTATAAATATTATATACAGGTCTAAAAGAATTGGTCTGCATAAATTGAGGTACAGTATGCAACAGTTAGGAAGCATCAACTTCTCACTCTCGTATTGCTCTAACATAAAGGTGTTGACACCAATCACAACACAGCATTGTGTTAAGAATATCACAATATCAACCATTAACCACTGTTTGGCAATAGTCCTCAGCAACCAAATTAGCACTGACCAGTATGAGTTGAGTTTGTCTGTATGAAAGCCAGGGTGTAATTGAACATGGTTGTTTACATGAAAACCATACTGATTATTTTTTAATACTAAATTTCTGATATGTGCAAATTACGTACCGCCTTATTTGTTATAAGAATTATGTTTCTTCTACCGTTGAAAACGTAATGTAAGATCTAATGTTCGATAAATTCACTTACTTTTACAATTTGCTAAAATTTAGCAAACTGGTCTATCTACTAGATGAAATTATAGATTTAACAATAAAGGCAACATACACACCTATTACCAATGAATGTTCCCATGTTTGAAGTGACTGCTTCTTAACGCTCGGTATGCTTGTATGTTTTTGCACGGGCTCGAATCAATTCACCCGTCACGAGACGCTTGAAGTATGATATACAAACATATACAGTGATGAGCGTGCTAATATGGAAAACATATTAAATTGTGAGATAAAAAGAAATAAAACTAGCAGAGTTTTTAAATTTAGCCATAGTAACATATAAATTGACATATTGATTGTTTTCCACCTTTAGACGCATCAGAGGAGTATGTCAACTAAAACTGTCTTTGTGACAGTGGCATTTCTCAAATTCGTTCGATACGTCTAAAGGTGGGAAACAATCAATATAATGTCAATCTATAAGTTACTATCGCTAAATTTAACACCTCCACTACGTTCATCTCTTTTTATCTCACAACTTAATATGTTTTCCATCGTTTGCGTTATTTTGCCGGTTATTAGTGCGCTCATCACTGTATGTTGAAGATAGCCTTACAACCAAGTGCCGGAGACTAGGGAGTCTTGCCTGAATTAAGAAGAAGATGTTGAAGATATTAAATTTGATATTTTATTCATCACAAACCAGTTGTTAAATTTTTAGAATGTAAGGAAAATGTAAATGATGAATAAATTCTATATTATATTTAACAAAGTTTGAAAATGACCAAAACCATTACACAAAATTTTTAAAGAAAAAATTAATATTTTTTAAATTGTAAAGAACTTAAATGTGTGATGTTATAAAACAATATTAAAATTTCAATAATAAACAAGCATACGATTTCATATATTACACATATAGTCATAACGCGCGATAAGTAGTCACTCCTGTCGGCACTTCCAAAGTGCTACGCGGTTTTTTTTGTAAACTATCTGCGTAATTTTTAATCTGGTGTAAAATATAGATTAAATATTAATTGTATTACATTTAGTTTCACCAAAATATATTCACTAATATTTTTTCTGATTTCTTGCTTACCTGCACTATCCAGATATACTTCTAGTGATATTCTTTCTCTAGGTTTGTAATGAAATTTTGCTGTAGTGAAATTTAGTTTTTAAAACATAAGTATTTGAAATATTGTTTTTTTTTAATCAAAACATGTAACTCGTTAAATTGCCCCGTATAACATTACAAAACCTTCAATTATTGCAAAATCGAGAACAACCAGTAAGGTCTAAAAATATAAAAAAATACAGGGTGTTCCATTAAAAAAAAAAGATAGTTTATTCCGCCCTATCAATATGGGTTAGTTTATTCCGCCCTATCAATATGGGTGGTCCTGTATATTTGAAATATATAAGTATGGTCATATCTATGCTCAAATATTTACCTGAATAATCTGTCTTTTCGTGTCTCTTACGACAAATGAGTAATTAGGCTTCCTCGCACTAATGCGCACCCTGTATAATGAAACCGATGTCCGCTGTCGACACGTTAACGTGTCGACGCCCTTCCCAGCAAGGAATATGTGAAAATTTTGCTGTTATTAAAATAAAGTAGAAGAGTGCAACACATTTTACTGGTGAAAATAATTTAATTTTTTAAAAATTAACAATGATTTGCTTATATAAAAAACACTTTCAATTAGAGTCCTTGTTAACGATCCGGTTTTTAGCCGGACGAAGAACCGGACAGTGTGCGTGATACTTAACGGAACCGGGACCATGGCACGATCGCTGGATCGCCGGATTCGACTTCCGACAAGCTGGCGTTAGGTAGTCATCACACGATTTGTCAGACCGCGTGTATCAACGGTTTATAACAGAAAATTGATTTTGATCAATTATTTATTACGACCGGAAAAATGTGTAGGTACACCTGTTCGGATTTATGACGGTCTTTTTTCACAGCCAGCTCGGCTAAAGACTGGGTCGTTAACAAGAGGCTGAATGGCAGAACTACTATAAAAGAAGAAAACAGTTTTATATTTCATCAAGGCGTAATATTTAGCACTAATCACCTTGATTTCAAGTTCCAGATACTGCTGTAGTATTGTTAGGTTATCGAAAGTTTTTACAAAATTTACAGATATAAAGTTTTATTAGGCAAACCCAAACTACATATATAATAAAAAACTTGAAAATCAATTTGAAAGTTATAATATTAAAATAAAAAAAAACGTTTACCCAACAGAAATATGTCGATAAATCAGTCATTTTAAAATTAATAAAAGACCGAATCGATAACACAGACATTGCTTTTCTCTATCATGGATCTAATCCAAAAAGGCAACAAACTTGAGATGTTGGGTAGGTATCAGTATCTTCGGTGTCCATATTTACATGACTTTATTTTTGGTAGGAAACCAATATGCTGTTTAATACTTGACTAACACGTTTCTTACTCAAATAAAATCGAAAATAAAAAAACATAATCTCCTCAACACATATTTATGTCGATTTAACTTAAAATAACTTAAAATTAGCAAATTAAATTTCTAAAACAAAAACCAAAATTGGAGTCGGAAACTAAAATTAAAAACTTTTCTATTTAAACAACTAAAAATGAACCTAGGACAAATGATCCCGGACAAAAAATCTCCACAAATTATTTCTGTACAAAAAATCGCTAGACAAATAATCTCCGGATAAAAAATCCACACAAAAAATTCCGGACAAAAAATCTCCAAGAAAGATTTGCTGCCGAATAGTTCTCAGCTTTCTCTCTGCTTTCCCGTGAACGCAATCGACGCAAATGTTTTCAGCACCAGTGTATGAAAGTATAACAATAACCATGAAACCGCTTTTCGGCACGAAAATAATGATAAGCAATTAAGATTAAGCAGGAATTGTAACTTCGATTACCAAATTTCTAATTCCAATTTCCTATTCCAACTGGTTTTCCCCAGTACGGATTCATACCGAAAACTTTAATTTTTACATGACAAAAGAGTGTTTTTTCAAAAATCGTGGAAAATATGGGAAATGGAATTAATATGCTTTACTACTCGATATCTATATATATTGAGGATCTGTGTGCATTCATGAAACGTTTTTGCGCTATTATGAATGTTTAGCTTTTTTTATACCACAGGTTTTTGACATAGCTTTTAAAGCAGGTTTGTGAAATGTTACTTGCATTGAATTGAAACTGATGATTAAATATTTTTGATGTAAAATTTACAAAAAAGTAACATGTTTTTTTTGCATTACAATCAAAATTATCGCTTTCAGGACCAGCAGTTATCATCACGAATAGGCAATGTTTTGAACAGAGTTATTCAAAGCAGAGTGAGAAAAAGATAAAGTTTTGACAACATGATTTCCGCAGCCTTAGCTCATTCTCCACACTTTCCACGATTTTTGAAAAAACTCACTCTTTTGCCTTGTAAAATTTGAAGTTTTTGGCATGAATCCGTGCTGAAGAAAACCAGTTGGAGAAGGAAATTGAATGAAACTGAGGCAAAAAACTTTTGAGAAAAACTTTTGAGAACTATTGGGTCTCAAATATTTCTTGGGAATTTTTGGTCCGGAATTTTTTGTGGGGATATTTTGTCCAAAAAAATTTGTGGGGATTTTTTGTCCGGGGATTATTTTTGAGGAAATATTTTGTCTGGCGATTGTTTGTCCAGGAATAATTTGTAGGGGTTTTTTGTCCGGAATTATTTGTCCGTACACCCTAAAGATAGATTGAAATTGTTTATAAACTTTTAATACCTTCCCAATTTCAGTTAAAGACTCAAAGATATTTTGTCGTAATATGTTTTGATCTCTTGCGTTCTGATTTTATTTATTTGCTAATTGGTCGAAACATAATCTTTGTCCAGTATAAATTATTTTACAATAATTGCCCAACGCTGATCTTTATTAAAGGTATACCATTGATTAACATCGATATTTACAATATTTTACATGACCTGTTATATTTCATGACTTATGTAATAACTAGTTGTAGAATTTAATGTATATAGCGGAAGCATGATTACAAAGTATGGTTCAAAAACTTTTTAAACCCATCAGAAACAAGTCTCTATCTGTCTGCGAAATTTTGCGCATTCAAAGAGTCTTTTTAGGAGAAAATGCTCTCAGAATCTGTATGGGAATGCTTTGAAAAACTAAATTTAACCCAGTATAGTTAATAGCAAGTAGGGATAAAATAATTAAAAGCCCTGAATAAATGGGAATATCCACAAAAACAAAACAAAAAAGTCGTCCATAACATAGCTATAATCTATTCACAGCAAAGAAAAAGTGCACCTCAACAAGTGTATGTAACAGAAGTCACCGCCTACTCTCTCTAACCGATCATTCTACTATTGAATGTGGGGTCTGAAATATTTTCACGAATATTTCAAGAGTTTCTGACGCTTTTTCTTGGCTGTGAATATATATTATAAGTGCAACCATTTGCTGTACGACATATTCACTACAAGAATTAAAAAAAACACCGTTTCCTCATAAAAGTATCCGGAGCTCTACCAATCTTTCTATCGAGGAAAAACGTAAAAAACAATGACCATTACTATAAAATTTATTCTGGAATATATTTATTATCCTAATTTTTTAATCTTCCATAGAAGTACCATTTTATTGTTAAGAGATTGTTATGAACCCACGATTTAGATAAACATAATTCAATTAGTTTAATAATTAATTATGGACCTGTAATCTGGTTTAGTTTTACCATTAAATGACAATTTTTACAGTATTCGATTTTCAAAGTTTAATAGCATATTACATGATTATTCGAATAATATTCGATAAAAACGTGTGATTTCATGAATGAAAAATATATGATGTAATACTGTACACTTCGGAAAACCAGTTCATTCAAGTAGCTTGACAAGTATTCCATGAAGGCATTTAGTTAGTCCATTTTATTGGAGTACAAGCCTCATGTGAACGTTCCTATATACAATATATCGTATAGCACTATTCAGTAAAACCGAATACTGTAAAAAGTACCAGTAGTATATTTCCACCTGAATGAGGTATAAAAACTGGCAGGCCGATTTTTATAAACCGCTAATGCCTGTTAATGATACGGTACCTTTCACATGTCAAACCATGCCACATGTCAAACGTCAAAATGTGCATTATGTCATACATGAACTAACAATAACAAAGTATCCTATTACATGAAATCTGGTTAGAAAACATTTAATACGATCTTCGTAACAAATTTGTAATAATAATATATTCAATTTTTTGTCTTATTTGACGTTTTATGTATATTCTAGATATTTAATCAGAAAGAATTAGATATTTTTTACATTTACAAATATCAGTGGTTAATTAGTAGTTCTTTAATTTCATACTTGTGCGAAATTTCATCAATAATTGCAAATTCTTGAACTTATTCATAAATCTTCAAATTTTACCCTGTGTTGACGATCCTGGCTAAATTTGTGTATGATTAAAATGTATTCTTAATTGAGGAGACATTAAAGATATTTGGTACAGAGGGAAAAATATTATAAAAATAATTTTCGCGTTACATGAAAAACACAATTTAGTAATAATTATGAGCGCAAAGCACGAACAGTGTTGCAGTTATTATTATTATTATAAAACCTAGTTATTATCATAAACATTATGAATTTACCTTTAATAAAGAGAGCAGTGGCAAATTACCGGACTTAGGGTGATTACACCTATATTTCTAACTATTAAAATCACAAGCTTCAAAGTCCACTTTGAATTATATAGGGTGTCTCAAAAGTAGCGGAACGGTCGAATATTTCGCGAAATGAACATCTGATCGAAAAACTAAAAAATATGTATTCAATATTTTTCAAAAATCTATCGAATGACACCCAACACGATCCCCCACTCCACCCCCTGTAGGTGAGGTGGGGGCTAACTTTGAAATATTAAATGGAGATCCCCAATTTTTTATTGCAGATTTGGATTCATTTCATAAAAGAAAGCAACTTTTATTCGAGACATTTTTTCAAATTATGGATAGATGACGCTATAGTAAAAAAAACGATTTATCGCGATACCATAGGTAAATTATAGAAACGGTCTATCTCGAGAAATACACTTCCAAATGAAACCCCAAAAAACACGTGTTTAATATTTTTCAAATACCCATCGAATGATACTAAACACGCTCCGCCACTCCACACTTTGAAGGTGGGTAACTCTAAAATCTTAAATAGGAACACCCGTTTTTTATTGCAGTTTTGGATTCCTCATGAAATAATAAGTAACATTCATTCGAAACATTTTTTAGAATTGTTGATAGATGGCGCTAATAAATCGTATTTTTCAGATTATAGCGCCATCTATCAACAATTCTAAAAATGTTTCGAACAAATGTTACTTATTTTTTCATGAGGAATCCAAATTTGAAATAAAAGGAGATTCTTATTTAAGATTTTAAACTTATCCCACACCCCACCTCCAGGGGTTGAGGGTCGTGTTTGATGTCATTTGATAGGTTTTTGAAAAATATTAAACACATATTTTTTGGTTTTTCATTTGGAAGTTTATTTTTCGAGATATTATATTTTCGAGATATTTTCTATAATTTACCTATGGTTTCACGATAAATCGTTTTTTCCAATTATAGCGCCATCTATCGATAATTTGAAAAAATGTCTCAAATAAAAGTTACCTACTTTTACGTAATGTATCCAAATCTGCAATAAAAACTGGGTGTTTCTATTCAAGTTTTAAAGTTACCCCCCACACCACCTCCAGAGGATGGAGTGGGGAATGTGTTTGGTGTCATTTGATAGATTTTTGTCATTTGAAATATTCGACCTTGTCGCTACTTTTGGGATACCCTGTATATAATTTCAATATGTATGTAATTGAACGTTTATCACTAACACATTTTTTAAAGTTTTGATTGTTGTGGTTAAACGTTATGATCGTATCATTCGATAATATATATTTAAATTTTCAAGAAAAATCACATTTTCAGCCATACTAATGCATTCATTGCATCCTTCCGTCCATCTTTTATAAATAGTCTCTCTCGATCCGTTTTCATTTAGTTTAAAATATGTACTCTCTGGCGACTGAGCAAAGGTAGGGCCAACGGCTCAATTTAAAAACCCAACAACAATATACACTAGACCTACACTCCCCCTATACAGCTTATACATAAAATGGTAATTATTTGTCAAAAATAATCTTTCAACATTAGCCTGTACACATGGAGAGACGTCAAGAGAGAGAAAAAGATAGAGTTCAAGGAAGCCGCATCAACAAAAATTGGGCAATCACAGTCGCGCCACTTGCTTAGTACAGCACTAATATTTACTTCATCATATTCCTTTTTAAATATATCAATTTTTAACAGTCGGCTAGGAACATATGATTTACACAAGTGAAGTGAAATCATAATGTACATGTACACCTAAATGCCAGTAGTTTTTGTATGTTTATATGGGTCAGTCAATTGGCGCACACTATGCGTAAATATATGAGATATTACAGGAGCACCACCGTCCCCATTGCACTAAACATCCTGCTGAATCCCTGCTACTTCGGAGATCGGGGAGTCACAAAGTCACGCAGCTGGGATGTTCTCATTTCAGTTCGTCTCCGCTGAGACCTCTCGTGGCCTGATCTGGCTCCACCACGATTCATACCGTTGTACCGCTGCTGATTTCCGTTGCCACCCGATTCAATTCGTTGTGGACCATTGTCTAAATCAAATTAATATTTTTTCATATATACAAATAATAAATAGTTCAGGCTGTGTGTAAAAAAAAGGTCTATTTCATGCATTAATTAGTGAGTTTTTGAAAAATGATCTATAGTCCAGGGCGCATCTGTTTTGAGATGGACGTTGAGAGGTGACTCAAATTTTTTTGCAGAAATTGCTTAATAATATTTGAGTTATCCTCCCACTCAAAAAGGTCCGGAACATTGTTTAAACAATCAAAATGTCAAAAGAAAAAATTCGATTTTTTTCTTCGTTTTTTTATTATAACTTTAAAATTATTCATTTCCGAGAAAAGTTGTACTGACATAAAAGTTGCGTAATTAGATTTCCTACAATATAGAATTGGTTAAAGATTTTAAAAATAGTCACCCTTGTTGCAAAATAGCAATAATTGCAAAAAAAAAAACATAAAAAAACAAGTATTCGCATTTTATGTTTTTCAACCATTTATGCTACACTCAGGACCTTCATATTTTACTCAGAAAAACTTTATGATATAATAAACCAATACTGTAAATGTCATTAAGATCGGTTCAATAGATTTTGCAAAATAAATTGAAGAGCTTATTGCAACATAATGGTAAGCCACAATTCTACAGAATTCTCTTTTATTGCATTATGTATTTGAAGAAACCTGTTAAGCCATATAAAAATTATTTGGTGATTACTGCAATAGATGGCGGAGTTATTGCTGTATCGTGTTTATACAATCGCCCATTTCTGTTCACTTTTTCGCGTAAAACGTGGTAAGCCACATTAAAATGGCGCCGACATCAGGTGCACGTGCTGAATTAAGAGCGGTTTTAAGCGAAAATAGCAGTTTAAATGTCAATTTTATTGATGATAGGGATGACAGTGTAGCAGACAAAGACTATAAGCCCAGTGGCGATGATTTTCCGTCTCAATCTAGTGAGGTAAGCTTTATTTTCTGATTTTTTGGATTACCATGTTTTTGCACAAAAATATTCATATATTATAGTACATGGAACAATATGGTATGCCATGGGGCTTATCGAGTTATTGATATAAAATTTTTGAAATATTCGCAAATTCTAGAGTGTAATACAGTCTCTTTTTGTTGTTCTAGGATGAATTGCAGGAACCAATACCCAGGCTTTTTAAAGATAAGGAGGTTAATTCAGAGAAGAAAAAACCAACAAGATGGAGACAACGAAATGAGGAACACTATGATCGAAATGAAAGAAAAAGAAGCCGTAATTCAGGACAGCAGTATACTTCTAAGAAAACCAAGACGATTATTAGTTCACGTGAAATTGGCGAAGAAAATTCCGTTTTACGGAAAGGCAGACCTGCAATAATAGAGTTGTCAAACATTCCCAAGAAATATAACGAACCTCTGAAAATTGCGAAAAATAAACTGGACAAAATAAAAAGTTTGTTTATATCCCGCCAGTGTACCACACTTTTTATAATCAGTTAAACGCAGCTTCTGAAGTTAATGAAGAAGTGGAAATTGTAGAAACATAACTTAGTTGATTCTTTTGTATTGCGATTTTTTAAATTTAAGAACATGTTAAGCCACATTTTTTTTAATAAACTTATTTTTTTAATATAAATATGTGTTTTTTTTTGTGAAATAATAAATGTACATGTATTTTAATAACTAATATAACTAACTAACAAGCGTTCAGGTTTTTACATTTAAACCAATATTTTTTAGATTTTTTTAAAACTTTAAACATTGATATCTCGGTTTTATTATTTTGTGGCTTACCATTATGTTACAATAAGCTCTTCAATTGTGAAATCCAGCTTTCGCAAAAAAATTCATTTTTTCAAAATGTTCCAGAATTAAAATAAAGCAGGTAGCAAGTTGAAATTTTTTTTGCATATAGAAGAGTACTGTAACTATCATTTGCAATTTGTAAAAGTAAAATCTATTAACTATTACGGCGTCAGGAATTTTTTTAAATAAACATTAATTTTTGGTGCTACGCGCAGGACAGCGGTGTTCGATTTACACAAGTTGATTTCCACCAAAATTTCCTCCAATCTTTATCTAGTACATTATTTTCTTACTGTATATTTTGTTGTATTTTAATATTTTGTATTACACCGTTCTTAGGCGTCAACGCCCTTCGGTAGGGATCTATGGGGGAATATCACCGAGCCGCAAGCCCTTATCCCTTGCCGTACTGCTCCCTCATAGGTCATCAGATGCCCGCATGTTAAAGTCTAAGCGCCAGATTCATATTTAGAATTTTATACTGGCCTGTTAGCCTTTTTGTTTTTCCGATGGCCTGGGCTGGGCTTGAACTCATATACCTCAAGGCGAAGTGAAGTGTAGGTCAGCCGCTAGTCGTACTGAGCTATCCGATCGACATTTTAATATTTTAATTCCACAAAAATCAAACTAATTTTATTATTGTTTGTGAAATATTTGTTTAAACAATTGCATATGTTTAAAAATAATAAACTTTTATTCTGTAAGTTAAAATATACGAACAAAGAAAGTTTTTGCCAAAAAAATGTTATTTCAAAGTACAGAGTATGTGTTTTTATTTTGCAACAAACAAGTTTATTTATTTATATCAAAATGTACTAAAAATTAAAATGTACCAATCACTATCAAAGGTCATTGGAATGCCCAATCAGAGCAAATTATCCGCTGTCCTGCGCGTTGCACCAATAATTAATGTTTTTAAAAAAATCCTGACGCCGTGGTAGTTAACCGATTTTAATTTTGAAAATTGAAAAGAAAAGGTACAGTATTCTTCTATATGTAAAAAAAATTCAACTTGCTGTCTGCTTTATTTTCAGTCCTGTAACATTTTGAAAAAATGATTTTTTTTGCGAAAGCTGGATTGCAAAATTTATTTTGCAAAATCTATTGACCCGATCTTAATGAAATTCATAGTATTATTTTATTATATCATAAAGTTTTTCTGGGTAAAACATGAAGGTCCTATGTGTAGCAAAAATGGTTGAAAACATAAAATACAAATACCGTTTTTTTATGTTTTTTTCGCAATTATTGCTATTTTGCAACAAGGTTGACTATTTTTAAAATTTTTAACCAATTCTATATTGTAGGAAATTTAATTACGCAACTTTTATGTCAGTACAACTTTTCTCGGAAATGAATACTTTTAAAGTTATAATCAAAAAACGAAGAAAAAAATAGAGTTTTTCTTTCATTTTTTGACATTTTGATTATTTAAACAATGTGCCGGACCTTTTTGAGTGGGAGGATAACTCAAATATTATTTCAAATATTATTATTTGAGTTATTTTCAAGCAATTTCTGCAAAAAAATTTGAGTCACCTCTCAACGTCCAAATGTACTAATATTTTTACAGATGCGCCCTGGTCTACTATTGTATGTCAGGAAATTCCCCAGTCCCCGCAACAGCAAATTTTTGGGTATTATTTATGGGTCTCTCTGATTTTTCTTCAAAAAGCTATAGCCTTTTACTGGTTTCGCCTTAGGACGAACAAATTATCATATCTTAACAACAAATGGACGGATCCTTTTTTACAAAATCGGGAAATTAAAAACGGCTTCAGTCTAAGTCTAATACATTAAAAATTATTATACAAGCAATTAAAAAAAATCTGGCCATTCTGATATAGTACCGTTTCTAACTTTGAGCGCTAATTATTCAATAACAATAGGACTTATCAACGCTTCTCATTTGTTTCCAGCTTCTGTCATAATGACATATTATGTCGTATAATCCGTGTATATATTAATATACGACATATAACAGAAGCTCGAAACAAATGAGAAGCGTTGAAAAGTCCTATAGGGAACTTGCATACAATTTTAAATCCGAAAAGATGCTATAACTCGCAACAGAAGATAATTTAAAATACACTCACCGGCAGAGAAAACGGGCACCCCAAAAAATGGGTCATTTTTAATGTCTTGTATTTCCTAAACCTGATGTCCGATTTAAGTAATTTTTTTAAAATATGTTATAGCCTTATTCTTTATCAATATCGCTGTAATAATGTTGTTGCTAGACAGGTACATTGTCATTGTATACAGGGTGTACGAATCAAACTGTGTTTTTTTCTCAAACTTTGGAACACCCTGTGGAATGTTCTAGCTTTTATAAAATACTGAAATTATAACCAAACTATAGCCTCAGGTTTTCTTATCATTCTGTTTTTTGATTCATTCGCTTATGTTGGATAATAAAAAAGTTAAGCACTTTAACAATTACCCCTGTTTTTCGTTAATACAGGGTGTTTTTAAATAAGTACGGCAAACTTTAAGGGGTAATTCTGCATGATAAAATAATGACAGTTTGCTTTATAAACGTATGCCCGCAAATGCTTCGTTAGATAGGGGGTGTTGAAGTTGTTCTTACAAACTGACGATTTATTTATTTCTCTAAAACGGTTTGTGATATGCAAATGAAATTTGGTGGATTTTAAGAGGTAGTTATTGCGCATGTTTTGGCATACAATTAAGAATTTTATATTCACCATTGGCGTGCATACGGGTATAAATATTTTAGATATATCCCGTATGCACGCCAATGGTGAATATAAAATTCTCAATTGTATGCCAAAAAATGCGCAATAACTAGCTCTTAAAATCTACCAAATTTCATTTGCATATCACAAACCGTTTTAGAGCAATAAATAAATCGTCAGTTTGTAAGAACAATTTCAACACCCCCTATCTCAGAAACGAAGTATTTGCGGGCATAAGTTTATAAAGCAAACTGTCATTATTTTATCATGCAGAATTACCCCTTAAAGCTTGCCGTACTTATTGAAAAACACCCTGTATTGACGAAAAACAGGGGTAGTTGTTAAAGTGCCTAACTTTTTTATTATCCAAAATCAGCGAATGAATAAAAAAACAGAATGTTAAGAAAATCTGTGGCTATAGTTGGGTTTTAATTTTAGTATTTTATAAAAGCTAGAACATTCCACAGGGTGTTGCAAAGTTTGAGAAAAAAAAACAGTTTGATTCGTACACCTTGTATACAATGACAATGTACCTGTCTAGCAACAATATTATTACAGCGATATTGATAAAGAATAAGGCTATAACATATTAAAAAAAATTACTTAAATCGGACATCAGGTTTAGGAAATACAAGACATTAAAAATGACCCATTTTTTGGGGTGCCCGTTTTCTCTGCCGGTGAGTGTATATATCAAAGAAAAAAAGTTGCTTTTGTCTTTCGTTTGGCCCCTAAAGACGATTAAAATCGAGAGAAAATTCAAATTATAGCAGCCTGTCCAAAAGGCGGCCTCATTGGTCGTGGCGTCATAAAGTTAAAAATGTTAAAGGTCCGCGCCATAAACACCTTCAGAATGACCTAAAATGTCCTTAATGTCCTTTCAACATGCATTCAATCACTTTATTAAACGTCGTTTTTTATCGACTGGTAATCTAATAAATATTTTAATGGCGGTTTTAATGGTTGCACTTTTAAACAATGGTACCAGACAACACTTATAGTATTTACTTTTAATTTCCATAGTAAACCCACTCACAGAATTCAATATCTCTTCAAAAACTGCATCAAACACCAATGTAAACACAATGGTTTATTTTATACGAGACAGGAGATCTGTCAAAATAGAATATAATTTGATGACGTTTCGATCGTTTGAAATGATTTGAATACACAGAAGATTTTAAATTTGTATTGCTAAGTTATTATGAGATTTGGGCCGTGAAATTTTGGAAATCTTATTTTTAAACGTTACTGAACATTATTATGTAATAAAACAAAAAATTGCAAGTTCCCTACTTCTCCAATATACTTTTTATGATTTTATTGCTATATTTTATAAAGTTACATACTTTCGGCGTTGCAACAATTGGAATCAAGCAGTGCATATTTTACCCGTTCATAATAACCAAAAATTTGCTATTGCACAGACTCGGGAGTTGTTTTTGACATCGCCCTTTATTTATAACAGAGAGTAGGTTTCAAAAGTTCACCAATGAATGCCTATTTTTTCACCCACAGCCTAAGCTAAAAAGGTTATAAATAAATTTGGCGAACAAATAATTAAAATATCACTAAATCTGTAACAAGAAAGATATTAAAATACATAAATTATTTCTACATAATTAGCAGCAACTTTTACATATTTAATATAAAGATAAAAGTATACTTGACTAAACATTAATAGAAACATCACTAAAATAATAATGAGTAATATGTACTATCTTAAAAGTTTCAGTGGACGATATATCTTTGGAGACTACTACCATTGTTTAACCTTCCGATGACCAACCTTTTTTTGTTACACGGATGACCAAGGGGGGGGGGGGGAAATGACCCCAGGTCAAAAATGACAATTAACAAAAAAATGAAGTTTTTTTTTATGGCATGGACTTTATATCATTCAGCCAGTCACAACATGAGTATTAGTGTCATGTGTAGTATGTATGTTGAGTAAGTGTCTTGTTACTTTGCAAAGTCGACGTCATTAGCGTAAAACTACTTGGAATTACACATACTTTTAATTTAATTAATTTATTCCATTATTTGAACGCAATTGAACTTTTTGTACCAAAGATATCTGTAAAAAGATCGAATTTTCCTGTTTGGTTCTCATCTGAACTTAAGAGTAAAGTCATTGCCAAAAAGATTGCGCATAAAAAATATAAAACTACAAATAGGTACCACCACTATATTGAATTTAAAAATTTGAGGGATGAATGCTCATCACTCACTGAGCAGTCTTACAATGCTTACGTTTCAAAGATGGAAGTGAGAATAAATGAGAACGCTGGTGAATTTTGGAAGTTCATCAAAAATAAAACCAACGGACATGGTGCTCTCCCTGGCTCTATGTTTCTAGGTGAGGAAAGTGAGAATGACAAACAAAAAATAACAGAGTTGTTTGCGAAACATTTTGGTACTGTATACAGCACTTCTAATGGTAAATCTCTGGATAACCTGGAGAGTAATGAAATTTTCTCACAACAGCTGGAGGTGGAAATTAGTAACCTCGAAGTCACTTTTGACAATTTACTGAATGTGTTGTTGTCATTAAATGTCAATAAAGGGGCTGGCCCTGATTTGATACCGAATTTGTTCCTACGAGAAAGTGCAGTGTCCTTGTGTGAACCATTAGTATTTAATAAATCTCTCCAGACGGGAATTTTCCCGAACAGATGGAAACATTCCTTTGTGTGTCCTATTTTCAAGACAGGAGATCATAGTGATATCAAAAATTATCGGCCAGTTTGTATTCAGTCAGCCTTATCTAAAGTATTTGAAAAAATGGTTTTGCCAAGTTTGGATAATTGTTTTAGGAACATTATTACGGACAACCAACATGGATTTGTAGGCGGACGTTCTACTCTCACTAACCTCTTTTTGTATATCGATAGTATAGGTACAGCAATGGATGAGGGTTACGAGGTGCACTCTATATACACCGATTTCAGTAAGGCCTTTGACCTACTAGATCATAATGTCTTAATTACAAAGCTGAGAAACTTTGGTATCCCTGGTTCTTTATTAGCTTGGTTTACTTCGTATTTGCAAGGAAGAACATTGCAAGTAAGATCAGCAGGATGTGTTTCTAATGGATTTGAAGCCGTGTCAGGGGTTCCGCAGGGTTCCCATTTGGGTCCTAAGCTTTTCCTGTTGTTGGTAAATGATATTGGTAGGAACTTTAAATCTGAATATCTGATATTTGCAGACGACTTAAAGATATTTAAATGCATTAGGTCAGAATCTGATTGTGAGGGTTTGCAGAGAGACTTGGATTCTTTAGTACATTGGTGCCAGGAAAATAATCTTAGATTGAATGCTTCGAAATGCTCATATATTATTTTTTCACGTAATAAGACCACCAGTGATTTTAAATACAAGATAGGAGATGTGGATTTATCTCGGGTTCAGGTAATTAAGGATTTAGGTGTGTTATTGGATAGTAAGCTAAGTTTCGTGGACCATTATGATGCCATTATTGAACGTGCTAATCGGACATTAGGGTTAGTCATCAGAATGTCATATGATTTTAATAATTTGTTTGTAATTGTGAGATTGTTTTTGAGTTATGTTCGTTCATTACTAGAGTATTGTTCAGTGATTTGGAGTCCAAGTTATGAGAATCACAAATATCGAATTGAATCGATTCAAAATAAATTCGTTAGATATCTGCGGTATAGATTAGGTACTAGAGGAATGCAATTGAATTCCAGTCAGGTCATGCAGATGTTTCATTTGCACCGTCTAGAGGATCGCATACTTTGACCTTAATTTCGTATTTAAGGTGTTAAATGGTATTATTGTTGCACCTAGCATTCTGGGTCGAATAGATTTTTATGTTCCAGCTAGGAATTTGAGAAGATGTCCCTTGCTATCCGCTAGATCGTGCAATACACGTCATGCAGAAAATATGCCTTTAAATAGAATTGTTTCTAGTGTAAATGAGTTTCCAAATATAGACTTTATGGGAGTCACACTAAATGCCTTTAAAAGGACTATTTCACGTGAATTATTTTAATTTGATTTTAATTTTTTGATGTCGTTAGTTTAATTGTAAGTAATGTAAGTTAACTTGTGTTCAATGTTTAATTTTGACTTTTAATTTTAATTGTAAAATGGAGTTTTCCGTCAATAAATATTAATTTAATTTAATTTATAATAGACGCTATTTTACTAAACATCAACTTCAGAATATATTTTTATTCGTAAAATATAGGGAATTTTTTTTATTTCAAAATATGAGGATATCTAGAATGATATTAAAGTCAAATAAAAAAATAATGAGTTAAAAATTGAAAATACTTTTGAATTTATTAAAGAAAAACATACGCTGGGGTCACAATTTCCCCCGCTTGGTCATCCGAAGGTTAAAAAAGAAGAATAGAAAAGAATATGTAAAAAAAACGAGGGCCGAAGAAGACTTAGACAGCAATATGCAGTGTCGAACAAGTATTAAAATTACCTGAAGATATCGAACAACTCGCCAATATACTTGCCAATGTTAGAGGGAACTGATATGAAACCGAAAACAGATGAACAACTACAATCATGTGGTGAATATACACTAATAATTGAAACTTAGGAAATATTCTTCTTTATCCTGTCATTCCTCGTCAATAACGTTTTCCTTGTAGTCCTTGAAGTGATCAACGACAGACCTGTACCTACTTCTAATTTCTCTGTTTTATTATGTGATGTTGAAAATCTAGACTACTTTACCTCTTGCTCTATAATACACACACCGGCAAAATTAGCCGAACACCTTAAAAATGTCTCGAATGTTTGATGTCTCGAATTTTCTAAACCAGTGGTCCGATTTGAGTGATTCTTTTACTATGTTATAGCCTTATTAGATAAGAATATGGGTGTAATAATATTGTTTTTTTTTTTTTTTTTTTTTGGTTTATTGGCTTTGGGAAGAACCCGTTTTGCCACGAAAATTTATAACATTTAAAAGTCTATACATATGACTGAACACAATTTGGTACAAATACAATTTTTACAAATCTGTACATATAAATACAGTAACTGAATACAATTATTTGGTACAAATACAGTTTTTACAAATCTATACATATATATTTAATACCTAACTGAATACAATTTGGATTGGTTGATACAGACCTAAAAGTTGAGGAAATTATAAGCGTCTCCTCGTACGACCCAAAAAGTTACAAAAAATAGCTCTTACTTCGGGATTATGGATGCACTCCAGCATAATGGAAAGATAATTTTGAGGAAACGGGATTTTTAATTTAGTTAGTTCCGTAATAAGGTAAGAGGTGGCATTAGAATTATGACTGCATTGAAAAATCCAGTGATTAAAGTCGTCAAAACTGTCACTGCAGTCACAGAGGGGGGATGTGGCCAATTTCATCTTATAAAGCTTGGAGTTGACTGCTCCGTGTCCAAAGAGGCACCTAATGTATTTGGTGTTAATTTTTCTATTGGGATGGCTTCTTTTAGAAAGCTTTGTAGAAGGAAGTGTTGGAAAAAGCGTGCAGTACTGAAATGCATTGTTAGATCTAATTGTTGTCCATTTGTCTGCCCATTTAGTTCTTAAGTTTTGCTTACATATAGATAATGCGTCTTGTAGCGTTAATTCGGGGGCTTGTTTGCCATCAGTGATAGCTCTTTTTGCCAGTTTGTCAGCTGTTTCGTTTCCCGTTATGGAGGAATGCCCTTTGGCCCATATGAAGAATGTATTTATCTGTTTATAATCTAAGGCTCTTAAGGTTGTCAAAATTTCCACGATTATTGAGTTATTGTATATGGAGGTAACCGGGTACACCAGAGCTGATAAAACAGATTTCGAATCCGATATTATGGCCAAGTTTGACAAGGGTAGCAGTGAATTGTTTGCCCAATCCAAAGCCTTAAATATAGCAAGTGCCTCTGCTGTAAAGATTGTAGAGTTTTTGTTTAGTTTAAACAACAAACTTTCGTTTGTGTTTTCCCTATACACTGCACATCCTGTTCCAGTAGGGGATTTGGATCCGTCTGTAAAAAATTTATGTACATTACCTAATTTCTCTAATTCTATTTGCATAGATATGTTATTAATTGCTGGGTTATCATTATATTCTGGAAAAATAATATTTGGTTGTGTAAGACATATATCGAATTTAGCCGTGAAGAACGGCAAACCAGAATCATCACGTAGTTCGATGTTTGAGACTGTTGCAAATGCATCAGCTAGAGGGGGACAGTTTCTGTTGTGCCAGTATTTATTAGTGTAGCTATATGCAGTTAAGATGCCTAAATTTTTAATAAGGTCGTTGTGTGTAAATCGTTTTTGTTTAACGACGAATTTTTCAGCTAGTAACTGTCGTCGAAGTTGCATGGGGGGTTCGCCACACTCTGCAAGGAGAGCAGCTGTGGGAGTGGATTTAAATGCACCAAGAACAATGCGTAGAGCCTTGAACTGTACCCTATCTATTTGTGAAAGTCTGGAATTAGTGGCTGATCCATACAAGAAACAACCATAATCTAGGATAGATCGAGTGTACGCTCGGTAGAAAATCAAGTTAATGTTAGGGTCAGCGCCCCAATGATATCTGTTAATTGCTCTTAGGATATTAAGACTTTTTTCACTTTTCTTAATGCATCTTGATATGTGATCGGACCAGGTCAGTTTGCAATCAAATGTGATACCCAAATATGTGTATGTTTTGCAAACAGGTATAGTGTGATTTTGAATTGTAAGGCTATTAAGTTCTGGCAATTGGTGTCTGGTAAAAAATACAATAGCAGATTTATGAGGTGATATTTCAAATCCCTGTTCAGGAAAGTATTTAAAGCAGCAATGCACTATATACTTAAGATTACTAACACATTGAGAGTAGTTTTTATTAGTAGTGTATATAGAAAAATCGTCAGCATATTGTAAAATTCTTGCGTTCATACCAAGGTTGTGAACATCGAGGGTATAGATATTAAATAGAAGCGGGCTCAACACCGACCCCTGTGGCAGACCCGAGTTAACCTCTCTAGGACCTAGAGTATTTGTATTGCATTTTATAAAGATCTGTCGTCTGAGGAACATATTAATAAGAACAAATGCAAATTGTGGTGGTATATGGATGTATGTTAACTTTTCATATAAACAATCCAACAGCACGCTTTCATAAGCACTAGAGATATCTAAAAATAAGGCAGCTGAATAATGGTTTTCTGAAAAAGCCAACTGAATTTCCGTTGCAAGATTGGCTGCACAGTCGAGAGTACCTTTACCTCGCCGAAAACCAAACTGGGATTGGGGGAGGATGTTATTATTTTCTAACCACCATTCTAATCTGAGTTTGATAATTCTTTCCAAAGTTTTTAATACACAAGACATTAGAGAAATGGGTCGCAGAGCTTTGTTGTCACTGACCTTAGGAATAGGAATAATTAGACACTGTTTTAGTGAGGGGTAATCCGTATCTCCTGAAAGTATATTGTTATATATTTTGCAAAGAAAATGTTTCGCCGAGTCAGGGAGCTTTTTAATCATCATATAATTGATGCCATCTAAGCCTGGAGCAGTAAGTTTTGACGATTTGATATTAAGTTCTAACTCTCTTAGTGTAATTGGGGCTAGAAGAGAATGATCATGATTACTGGTGGGTGTGTAGTGAATGTAAGGACTAACAAAACTTGGAGCTAATTTATGAAAAAGTATTTCCGCCTCATTTTCTTCACATGGTTGGATATCATTTTTCTTCTTTTGAAATCTATTAATCCGGCGCCAAATTTCCGAGGGATTTGAATTCCTATTGAGAAGAGTACAATAGTCTGCCCAAGCCTGTTTGGCTTTAAATTTGAAGGTTCTTTTGCAGAGCGCATCTATTTTTTTTACATTGATATAATTTGAAGTTATCATATTGCGCTTGTACGTTTTGTAAGCTTCCTTCCTTTGGGTAACTAACTGTTGACATTCCTCATCCCACCAAGGGGGATGAGGAGCCTTTTTAGGAGAGAAGGGGTAAGTTTTTTTAAGAGCTGAATCCGCCGAGGATGTCATTGAATTGGTGATAAAGTTAATCATTTCGTTAGTATTGTTGAAAAGCGGAATCTCGGAGAAATCTTTATCAATTTTTGTTTGAAACAATGCCCAATCAGCTTCTCGCATAGACCATTTATGAATGGGGGTAATATTAATATTATCAATTCTGAGTTGTTGTAACACAAATGTGATAGCATAATGGTCAGAGCCATACGTATCTGCTTTAACAGACCAAGAGAATTGTGAGCTAAAGTTGGACGAAATGAGGGTAAGATCAACACATGATGGAGGAGAGCCAGGGGCAGATACTCTGGTAGGAGATCCGTCATTTGCAATGATAAAGTTGTCGAAGTATTCTAAAGCTTCCATGAGTATGTTACCGCTATGATCATTGTTTATAGAGCCCCAGGCTCCATGATGGGCGTTAAAGTCGCCACCAATAATAAAATTATGCGGAATTTGTTGAAAAAGAGAAACATAGTCGTTCACTGTGACTGCAATGCTACCTGGACGATAAATACTAACCACAGATATTTTGGTGCCATTGACATCAATATCAATGCCACAAACTTCAATATTTTTATTAAATGTTTGGTTGAATACTATATTATTGTATTTAATATTATTAGAGATAATTATGCTAACACCTCCACCTCGTTTATTACGTCTATCTTTTCTAACAATATTAAATCCCTGTAAAAACATTTCATACTTAGGTTTGTACCAAGTTTCCGAAATAAGAGCTATATCAAAGTGTTCTTCTGTAAAAAGTTGCGTAATAGAGTTTTTATTAGAGTACGCTGATCTAGCGTTCCACTGGACAATTTTTAAACCGGCCATATCAGGTAAAGAAATGTTTAATCACGCTGTTAATTATATTTTCTACATCTTGTATAGAGGGAACTGAACTATTAATCGCAGGGTTTCGAGCAGGAATGTCTGAAAAGAAATTATTGATTGAATCCTTCAAAGTAGTAGCGAATTCATTTTTAAGATGTTCATCGTTATTTTTAGATACATTTTTATTATAGTTTCCGAACTGGAATACGGGGCTAGCACAAAAGCTAAATTCGCTTGGAGCGGTAATAAGCGTGGGAGACGATGGGTGTATTTTTCGTTTTTTTCTAGTAGAAGCTGCAGTATTTGAAATATTTGCAATGGAAGGCAAATGTTTTGATGAGCTTTGAGCAATATTGGAATAGGTATTTGGCCTGGAAACTAATGAAGGGAATTCAGTAGTGGATGACAGTAACGGAGCAAATCTGTTTTTTTTGAACAATACTAGTGTAGGCAGGATTGTCAATAACTTTTTCGGCCTCTTTGAAAGAAATATTAAGGTGTGCCATTGCTTCCTTAGTTCGTTTTTGTTTTTTATACTCTGAACAATCTCGATTTGTCGAGTTGTGTGAATTAGAGTTACAAAAAATGCAGAAGTTATCACATTGAGTGCATTCGTTATCATTTTCTTTGCCGCAGTTTCGGCATTTCTTTTTTCCTTTACATTGAGATGCAGAGTGACCGTAACGAAGACAATTGTAACACTGCATAACAGGATGAACGTACGTGTCTACAGGACATCTCACTTTATTTATATAAATAAATTGGGGAATTTTGTTCCCTGCAAATGTGACAATTATCATTTGACGGGGGATTTTTTCAATCACTCCGTCTTTTATTACTTTTCGAAACATTCTTTGCACCTTACGAACAGAACACTCCGATTTTATAACTTTAACAAGATCATTTTCAGTCAGATATGTATCGACCGATCTCACAATACCTTTTTTTTCAGTTAAATGTGAGGGGATATAAGCTATCAGTTTATTGTCTTTGAATACCGAATTTTCCACTAATTTGTTCGCAACTAACCCTGAATTAACTTCAATTTTAAGTCTATTACGACCCACGCTACTAATTTCTAAGATCGATTTTTCGTATTCCGAAAGTGCTAACAGTTTTTCACCAAGTCTCATTGGATGCAATCTTCCCACATTCAAAACTTCGTGTTCCACAAAAATTAAGTACGGACCTGTATCTCTTGACGTAAATCGATTATTAATGGAAATATCGCGTTTGAAAGACTGGTTTGGCTGGTCTAAATTACTTGCTGTTGTTGTTAATGAGCTTTTATTGTTATCATTATCTGCTGGAAAAACTTGATTTTTGTCCCCTGTTGCAATATTATTCTTATCGGCTTCTGTAAATCCGCGAAAACCATCTTGATTAATATTTACATTTGAATCGTCGAGTTCCATGCCATCCAGAACCCTGATATCCTCGATTCTTATATTTGAAGATCGCGGCGGCTTCCCGCCGCCAGGTGAAGTTCCCGACATCCGTCCCAGACAGATGTCGGATTTTTAAGTATAATTTCCCAGGATACATTAAGTAATGAATCGACTTACTTGTAGAAATCCAAAAAACTTAACCAAATAAATGAGTAAAAGGTAAACAAACTGTGTATTTTTTGCGGCAATTAGTGAATCGACTTTTAAATCAAACACGTCTAATCACTAAGAGACTTGATAGACAACTCAATAATATTGTTGATAGACAGGTAAATGTAATTTTATACCGGGTGTTACAAACGTACTGTGTTTTTTTCTTAAAGTTCGGAACACCCTGTGGAATATTGTAGCATATATTATAATATTAAAATTAAAACTCGATTGTAGACTTAGGCTTTCTTAACATTTTCTTTTTTGATTTATTTGCTTATGTTGGAAAATAAAAAAAGTTTAACATCTAGCCATGCTTTTTATCAATAAATCCTCATAGTAGGGGAGAAAAGTATGCTAAATTTGCAGTTACTCGAGCGTTATGGGGACCTATTTGATTGTGAAGAGTGGGTGCTAAAACCAAAAAAAGTTAAGTTAAGTTTTCCATAAAGTGTGGGTGTAAGGTAATGGTAGGGGAGCAGAGTGTGCTAAATTTGCAGTTACTCGAGCGTTATGGGGACCTGTTGGGTTGTGATTATTAGGTCCTAAATAAAAAAGAGTTAAGTAAAATTTTCCATTTTGGTATGGACTTTCCATTTTTAAATTTAATTTTCCATTTCCACCAATCGTTTTTTCCGATTATAGCACCATCTATCCATAATTGGAAAAAATGTTGCGAATAAAAATTGCTTTTTTACGTCAAGGATTCAAATCTGCAATAAAAATTGGGGGCTCCTATTTAAGATTTTAAAGTAACCCTCCACCCCACCTCCGTGGGGGGTCGTGTTTGGTGCCATTCGATAGATTTTTGAAAAATATTGAACAGGTGTATTTTGCAGTTTTACGATCTGATGTTCACTTCGCGAAATATCGCAGAGATCGTAATTAAAATTTTTAATTTACCCCCACCCCTCTGCATGGGGTGTCACGAGCCCCCACGGAGGTGGGGTGGGGGATTTAATTTAAAATCTTAAATAGGGGCCCCCAATTTTTATTGCAGATTTGGATTCTTTACGTAAAAATAAGCAACTTTTATTCGACACATTTCTTGAATTATGGATAGATAGCGCTATAATCGGAGAAAAATGATTGTTTCAAATGGAAAATTAAATTAAAAAATGAAAAGTCCCCCACTTTATGGGAAACTTAACTTAACCTTTTTCTGATTTTAGCACATACTCTTCACAATTAAATAGGTCCCCATAATGCTCACGTAACTGCAAATTTAGTATACTTTCCTCCCCTATTATGAGGATTTATTGATGAAAAACATGGATAGTTGTTAACGCACGTAACTTTTTTATTTTCCCACATATGTAAATGAATCAAAAAGCAAAATGTTAAGAAAGCCTAAGTCTACAAACAAGTATTAATGTTAATATTTTACATATGCTAGAATATTCCACAGGGTATTGGTACACCCGGTATAAAATGATATTTACCTGTCTAGCAACAATATTATTACAATGATATTCTTAAATAATAATGCTATAACATACTAAAAGAATCATTCAAATCGGACCAGTGGTTTAGGAAATTCAAGACATCAAACATGTCCCATTTTTAAGGTGTTCGGCTAATTTTGCCGGTGTGTGTATATTGTTCTAGTATTTTTTTGAATTAGCGAGTATTTTTAAACCCTGTCCCTGAGACGGTATTTTAAGATGGTATATAATCTCGGTTTGATGTAGAACTCTTCAATTATTTTTAATACAGCTATTAATTAAACAATAAAAAAATTTATTAGAAAAACTAGAAATCTTACCTCTATCTTTATTATCACGTTCAATTTGGCCACGATTGTTACTACTACTAGTTGTATAATTCGTTATTGATTGAGTTGTTTTTGTTGAAGGTACTGACGTCGATGAAGCCTCGATTTGTTTATCTTTGACTTGTTGCTCTTTCTGGACGTGAGCATCCTTGTGATGTTGTGCAACTTGAGCATAACTTTTCCGAGGGGGGTTACCTGAATAGTCCTGAAAAAGAAAGTTATAATTTTAAAATTGGTTTTCCCTTTATTAACCCTTTCGGTACGGCACCGGTTTACTACAATGTGACCGGCTGGACGGGTGCGGACAGCGCTTCCGTATAAACTAATCAACATTCAAATATTAAAAAAGTGATGAAACCACATGTAACGCGATATCGCTGACAAAGTATAATATAAGATTAATATTATCACCGATTTCCTTAGCAAGCAATTTTAATCGTCAATGAATCATTTACTGAATGAATCAAGTCCTCTTTGTATTATTGTATTTGACTTAAGTCCTTTCCCATCTACCACCGGACACCGAAAGTTTTAGCGACTACAGTACTACAGTTGTTTTCCGCCATGAAAAGGTTAAACATGAAATTGAAATATTTTTTCTACGAGCGTGCAAAAATGTTTACTTTCGTGCACGCGTTTTAGTTTAGAAAGTTTTACTCTTCCGCACTGAATTTAGACATTTTAATATGGCCTTAAGGGGGGGGGGGGTATGGTTTGAAATCAACATATCAAGCACATGTTTGTGAATTTTTTTCGAAGCTATGGTACAATTATTTTATTTTTAAATTAAATAAGCATATTAAGTACAATTCAAAGAATATTTTTTAGAAAAAAGTTCAATCCAAAATATTGAAAAATAAGCCATTGGTGACAAATTTTGACAGGCACCTCACAAAAAAATGGATTTTGTGGTGGACATCAGAACTCGTAACTCGATCATACGAAACAAAAAATTCAAAGAGATTTAATTAGCTTATGAGTTTCACGAGGTCACAACGTTGAGTTTTTTTATTTTTAATGATTTTTGAATTTTTGGTATGACTCAAAAATCAAAATAATGAAATTTTGTGAAAATCAACAGACTTATTATTGTTGAACAAAAAAATAAGCAAAAAAAGAAAAATATCTCGACGTTGTTACCTCATGAAATGTCTAGAAAATCTGTGCAAAATATCAGGTAGATCGGCCGAGTAGTTTTTCAGTTACAATGTCCACTGCATTTGAAAAAGCAGTTTTGAGAAAAATGCGTTTAAAGTTTTGACAACTGCATCTTCATCTTCTTATTTGTCTGCCAAATCGTAAAGTGACGCACATTGGAATATGTTTTTTGAATCGAGGAGTAATCTACAAAAGAGAAGGCGAACAGTTGTTTAACGTTTCTCACTACGCTCAAGCGTGCTGGCGCGAAGTCGCGACAAAGCGAGTAGAAGGTAGGGATATTCAACACGCTGTATCTCTGGTAATTTTACTTCGATTATTTTGAAATTTTCAGAGAGTATTCTTGAAAGTGTGCACTTTTATTTGAAATAATAATAAAAATTAAATATTTCAAACCATACCCCCCCCCCTTAAAATAATTATAATACATGCAATAAACTAATATTTAGATATTATTTACTAATTTATTTCAAATGTATCTTATTGTGTTCCTGTTTTAATGAAATTAACGTGATTATTTCATTCATAGGAAATTCTGACTAATAGAAAGCTACAGAAATCTAAATTAAATCGATTATTTTTTGATGATTTTAACTTCCAATCCTATAGTAAGATATTTGATCACGTGTTTAATTCTATCCAGTCGGATTAAAGTTATACTGAGAATTATCTACTGTAGAAAATTACCGATAGAATTTTTTTAAGTAGATTGTTTCTGTTTAATGATAACCAGTTTCCTATAATCTTACGAATATCACACGACAGTAAGAATCAATAAGAAAATAATGCTTCATTTTTACTCAAATTTGTTGTCACTGGGCAATAGCCACTCGAGCCCTGTGGGCTCTCGTGTCTATTGCCAGACAACAAATTTTCGAAAAACTGTCGCATTATTTTCAATTTATTCTCACTCTCTTGTGACATTATACCCGATAATTTTTGATAATTTCCCGTCAAGTATATTACGTCAGATGCCCTTCGTTGCTACGAAAAAATACATTCAGTGACATTAATGACAATTAATGTTTTAAAAATTATAAAAGTGATGACTTTCAACCGTCAAATTAATATTTATAACAACTGTTTAACTGTACTAATTTGTAATTACATAAATAAATTACAATAACATTTTAATTTTGAACAGTTTTATTCATGAAATAATCGCAACAAATTGCAATCGATCTCTAAAATTAATATAGAATTTTAGAGCTCTTGTGCAATTACTACTGATTATTTCATTCATAGGAGATTCTGACCAATAGAAAGCTACAGAAATAAAAATTAGTGATAATTTTTGAAAATATTCTGTCGTCGAGTATATTACGTCAGATGCCCTTCGTTGCTACGAAAAAATACAATCAGTGACATTAATGACAATTAATGTCTTAAAAATTATAAAAGTGATTACTTTCAACCGTCAAATATTTATCACAACTGTGTGTTTAATTGTACTAATTTGTACTTACATAAATAATTTACAATAAAATTTTGGTTTTGAACAGTTTTATTCATGAAATAATCGCAGCAAATTGCACTCGATCTCTAAAATTATTATCGAATTTTTGCCCTTATGACATTTTGACATAAATTAAAACTGTCGAAATATCACTCGGGAAAAATTCGATAATTTTAGAGCTCTTGTGCAATTACTACTGACAATTCGATGAAATAAAATTATTTTGACATAATATTCGAAAGTCAAATCAGTAGACAATAACAGTGGTTTTGAATCGTCGTCATGGAAACCAAGATCGTCGTCATGCTAACCAATTATGTTGAAAGTTTGGTTTTGACAACCTTGTGAAAGAATTAATTTGTGTATGTATTTTCATATTAATTAAATGAATTGATTAAGATTTGGTCATTTTTTAAAGACTCGTAGAAAAAATATTGTTTCTAACTCTTGCAGAAAGTCTCTTTTCCGCACTCGACTGCAATCGCGTGCAGAAAAGTATGACTTTCTGCACTTGTTAGGAAAATAACTATTGTGACTGAAGTTTTCAAATATTGTTTGTGCAAAGTTTTCACTAAGAAAAACCTCACGTCCGCTGTTAATTTAAACGAGGTAAAATATGGGATATGATATTTAAAAAATGGGAGAAAATACGCAACGAATGGAGAAAAAATGTAAAGAAATTGATAAAATAGGGAAAAAACCGGGGGAAGTGTAAAAAGGCCAGTTGTGGGTGGTTAAAATAAATGTAAAAAGGGGGGAACATTTTAAGGAATAGGAAAATATTGTGAAGAAATGGGTAAACTATGGAATCAAAGGAGGGAATTGTAAAAATAGTCCAGTTATTCACGGTTTTTGCTCCGGATTTTAAAGAACCGCTTGGATTCACATGAAATTTGGGATATACATTAGGGTGGAGCGAAAATTTTTTTTTCTGAAATTAGTTATGCCTGAGTTACAGAAAGTTGTGGAAGTACAAAACGAAAATTTTCAGAAAATTACAAAAATATATGTCAAGTGCTTCCACCGCCCCCACCACTTTCAATATATTTTCATTTGGAGACTGATGTGGCGGTGGAAGAAGAGGTTGGATTGATTTTTTTTATTAAAGGTTATTGTTTTATTTATTATAATAAATATTTTTAGAGGTCAGCGGTTCCTTTTTTCCCAAATTAAAAAAAAATTTTCTTGAAATTTTATAAGTGATAATTACGAGCCAAAATATGGTAGTAGACCTTTAATATGAGTCCGGGCCTGTATCACTGAAACTTGTTGTGACATGCATGACGAAGACGAAATAATAGACAGACGCTACACCGTAACGCCGTACACCATTAGTCATCGCCTAGATACAGCGAAGAAAGTTACACGTTAATGAGTTATTTAAAACTTAAAATGTCTAAAAATACAAGAAGTGCAATAGTGCCCTCTTTTTGGTGTACCAAGAGAGTTACCATGTTCCATTTTACCCACTTTTTGTGATGTGATAAAATACTTTTTATGGGTTCGATATAATTTAGAAAATAATGGTACTAACCGAAATCTTCTTGTGTCGGAGGCTTCAGAAATTGTTGCTCAAAAGGTTGAAGGAATTTGGAAATCTGCTTCAATTCCAATTGTAAGCCATCAAAGAATTTTATCATTAATTAAAGAATACCAGAAAAAGAGAAAAGATCTTCTGAAGCCATATTTAAAAAGAAAAGACGTCGCTTCTTACAAATCAAAATTAGATGTGTTTAAGAAAGACAGTTTGCGATTGTTTGACATTGCTGCGTGTAAATGCGAGAATTTTAATTCATGTTCGTGTTTAAAGCAGAACAAGGTAAGGAAATTAATAAGTTGATAATTAATTTAATATGTAACTGTTATTTAAACGAGTCGTTACAAGGAATGTATAAACTTCAATATTGTTTTAGGTGCCGATAAAGGAACGCCCATTTCTCCAAGATCAGAGGTCATGTCGGCAAATGATGATTGCATCTGTAGATTTTGAAGCTGTTCGACAACAACAAAAACGGGAAATGAGAAGTAAGTGTGACAAAAGATACAATATAATTGATGACGCTAAACCTAGCACATCCTCTTATAACAGACAAGTAGATGGTATGGAACTAGAAGTTGAACCGGTATTTAACAATATCGACGAATATGAGGTAAGCCAACCTGAAGAGAAAAAGGAGCAATCTGCCGTTATTTCTGATGAACAAACTATATTACAACCGACCAAACGTAACACCAGGAATCTCTCTGAGTTAGCTAAAACGCTAGATAGATACGCGGTATCAGACAGAGCAGGTGCTGCAATAGCTTCGGCAGTATTACAAGATTATGGCATTGTCAACAACGAAGACACTCAAAATATTATTGACCGTCACAAAGTTAGACGCGCAAGACAACAAAATAGAGTAGATCTTCAAAGATTCTCAAAATCAACAGTTTTGCTTGGTTTGTACTTCGACGGTCGTAAAGATAAAACATTAACTTTTGACGAGAATAGGAAAAGAACAATAGTAGAAGAACACATCAGTTTAATACAAGAACCTGATTCAAAATATCTGGGCCATGTATCTCCTATCTCTGGAACGGCAGCAAATATTTTAGATGCATTCAATAATTTTTTTCAAATCTCTTCGATGTCATTAGACAGTTTAGAGGTAATTGGATGTGACGGAACAAATACCAATGTAGGAAGTAAAGGCGGAATTATTTCGTTGTTGGAAAAAACAATTGGGCGGCCCTTGCAATGGTTTATTTGCCAATTGCACGCGAATGAACTTCCTTTGAGACATTTGCTACAGCATCTTGATGGTGAAACAAATGGCCCTCGTGCATTTCGAGGGCCTATTGGAGCGCTTTTACCTAACTACGAAAAGCTTCCGATTGTTAAGTTTTCTAGTATAGAATCAGAACTACCTGATATTACATCTGATTTTGAGTTGAGTACGGATCAAAACTATTTACATCAAATATGTTCATCAGTAATAAGCGGCAGTTGCTCCGAAGCTCTTTCCAAACGTGACCCTGGAAAACTAGTTCATTCCCGTTGGTTAACTACTGCTAACCGAATCCTTCGCTTGTACGTTAGTACTAAAAAACCGACTAAGAATTTAGTTACATTGACAACGTTTATAACTAAAGTTTACGCTCCAATGTGGTTTTTGATCAAAACAAAATATTCCTGCATTTATGGCGCACAACATATATTCAAGTATATTGAATTATGCCATTATTTGCCCGAAGATTTAAAAAATGTTGTTTACAAAGTAATTAATAGAAACGGGTTTTTTGGACACCCTGAAAATATACTACTTTCTATGTTTTGGGATGAGCGCAAACATATAAGACAGCTGGCCTATCGCAGAATTTTAAAGTATAGGACCGCAAGCGCCGGTAAATCAAATATTCGTAGCTTCGCAGTTCCAGAATTCAACTTTAAGGCTAAAAACTACTATGAACTAGTGGATTGTCAAACCATCCTATGGACTGAACCACCCATAACTGCTCGATTGACGGATGCCCAGTTGAAAGAAATAGTAGAAGACCCAGAGAAATCCGAAATTTCTCATATAAAACAGTATCCTTGTCACACACAGGCCGTGGAAAGAGCAGTTAAAATGGTAACAGAAGCATCTCTTAAAGTTTGTGGATATGAAAGACGAGATGGACTCATTAGAAACCAACTAGCTTCAAGATCTATCATGCCGACATTTGAAAGCAAGAAAGATTTTATTTCAAACCTGTAAATTGTTCACATACGTTAGTTTAAATTTATTGTAGTAATAATTAAAAAAATAATAAATACTTTGGTCTAGTTTAGCATTTTAATTTATTGATGACTGGAATTGTTGTGAGAAGTACTGGAGGGTATCACAAAGGAGATGTAATTAAAGAATTTAACATCACTTCAAAATAAAGTACGTTTCTTAACTAAAATGGTTCAGAAATCATTTAAAAAAAAAATAAATAAAAAAAAATTGGTGGCGATGGAGGGAATCTTGTCACAACAAAACAAAAAACTTTAAAAGATCTATATTCTAAATTACAACTTCCCCGCAGTCAGGCGTCATCATTTTCACAAAAATTTTTTTTTACCCATATACCACATATATACCGGCGTTGTGGCGGTGGAGGGGATGCCAGCAAAAAAAAAACAAAAAACATGAAAAAATTATATATTCTATATTACCAACTTTCCCGCAATCAGGCGTCTGCATTTTCCTAAAAAAAAATTTTTACACGTATACCGACGCTCCACCCTAATATACATAGCTAACGTGTAATATTATGCCTATGTGTGCTTTTGCCTCGGGGGCGAGTACCGCCCCTTCTCGGCTGTGAAAAAAACATACGTTCAAAATAAGTCCGGAATTAGATAAAGTGACTGATACTAAGCAACTTTTGGTCTATAGAGTTTTTCATTAAGGCAATATTTTTCGAAATATTTGAGAGTGAAAATGTTTATTTTTCAAAAAAAAATATTTTAGGCGGTTTTTCGCAAATAACTCAAAAAATAAGAATTTTATTGAATGTATCGATAACGTAAATCGGTAAAAGAAAAAGTATTCTTATCAAAATTATAGCTTATAAAAGAGTGAAAAAAATGGTGTATGTATGAAATCAAATAATCGAATATTTCAACGTGAAATACCCAAAAAATGAAGCATTTTTCGGGGAAAACTAATTTATATATTTATACAGGGTGTCCAGAAACTCTACCGACAAACGAAGACAGGAGATTCCTCAGATAATTTTAAGACAATTTAACCCAATTCACCTAGTCCGAAAATGCTTCCTAAGGAAGCTAGAGCTCTTTGAAGATGGCGTCATGTAATTAGTTTTTCTTAAATACCTCCAGAACGCTTCTATTTAGAAAAACGAAAATTGGTGTACGTATTTACTTTCCAGAAATGAATCGATTTCATCCATTGCGAATTTCTAGTACCGGTCATAGGCGTCCGTTTTGGGTAGGGCAACGGTTATTTTATCGCCTAACTTTTTTGTCTTTAATTTTTAAGCATTTTTGACTCTGAATTATTAAATTGTGAGGTATTCTAGTACTAAAAGGTACTCTTACTTTAAGTCGATAGGATACACCGTTTTCTAGAAAAATTGATTTGAAAATTTTTCGTTCTTTGAATTTCAAAAAAGATTCAAAAAAATTATTTAGAAAGATGAAAACTGGTACATTTATTTATATTCCAGAGATTAACCGATTTCATTAATGGCGAATTTCTAGTACCGGTCATAGGCGTCCGTTTTGGGTAGGTCAACAGTCATTTTGTAGCATAACTTTATTATCTTTAATTTTTAAGTATTTTTGACACTAGATTATTCAATTATGAGATATTCGAGTACTAAAAGTTACTCTTGCTTTAAGTTGATAAAATACATCGTTTTTTTTTAATTTTTTCAATTTTTTTTTCAAAGCCCCAAAACTAAAAACTTTCAAATCGATTTTTCTAGAAAACGGTGTGTCCTACCGATTTAAAGTAAGAGTACCTTTAGGTACTAGAATACCTCACAATTTAATAATCCAGTATCAAAAATGCTTAAAAGTTAAAGACAAAAAAGATATGCGATAAAATAACCGTTGCCCTACCCAAAACGGACGCCTATGACCGGTACTAGAAATTCGCAATGGATGGAATCGATTCATTTCTGGTAAGTAAATATGTATACAAATTTTCGTTTTTCTAAATAGAAGCGTTCTGGAGGTATTTAAGAAAAACTAATTACATGTCGCCATCTTCAAAGAGCTCTAGCTCCCTTAGGAAGCATTTTCGGACTAGGTGAATTGGGTTGAATTGTCTTAAAATTATCTGAGGAATCTCCTGTCTTCGTTTGTCGGTAGAGTTTCTGGACACCCTGTATATTACAAGTTTAAAGTTGATCTCTTTTTTGGTAAAAAAGTGAAAATCACCCCCTAATTAGTATCCCAAATAAACTTAATGGAGATTGGATAACGAAAAAGAGGAAATAACTTTGTATAGAGAAAATGTAAATACCATAAAAAACTTCAAACAATGAGTAGTAAATTGAAGGGAAGATATATGACGACACTGACAGGAATCTGAAAAACAAGCGAGAAGAAATATTTTTAATATAGATCATATGAAGCATTAGTGCGAACAAGAAAACGGAGGAACACAAGTGTAAATAAAAAAGATGAGTATGTGCACTTTGTACGCACGTAAGAAGTTATACTTCTATTATTATGACTTCAACGAAATAAATAATATATTTTAAACAGTTTAATTGTATTTTTACTTAAATATTAAACTAATTTTAATACTCAAAATATATAGTACCAAAAATTAAAAATAACGTTAAGACGTCATTTTTTATTAACTGTAGCCACCCCACCCCGCAATTGATTTTCCCTCGATGAATCGTAGAAAATCTAAAAAACGTCAGATTGTCTACACAAATTTTTTGTTTTCTTTTCATCATATTTTAAAACTAATAATAATTATACTATTCTTAACGAACACAAATCCAAAGACACAATATATTTGAATCGTTTATTGTTGGAAGGGGGTAAACACCATTTTCCACTTTTTCGAGTTATAGTAAAAAACCCTTCTTTCTTTCTATATGCATGTCATTTGGTGTTAAATGCAGTTTCGCAGTATAAACTATAACCATGCAGTGCATCAGTGCTTGCTTCCTTTCAACACCAAATGACGCGGATAAAGAAAGAGAGGAGGGTCTTTTACTGTAACTCAAAAAGTAGAAAGTGGCGTTTACCTCCTTTCAAGAATAATCGATTCATTTACGTAACTTGAAAGATTTAGCAACTAGCTTCATGTTGTCAGTGTGCGCTTACTTCATACTGTTAATTTTATAAAAATTCACTCTCAACATTTTTCCAATAGAAGTTTAAAGAAGTATAACTTCAATAAACAAAACATGCAAAAGAAAACAATATTTTACTTACGATAATAGGAGGAGGAGAAATCGAAACATGTCTCGAAGTTTCGGATTTGGAATCCTGCCTATGTACCGGTATATGATTCTTAGTACTATTAGTAGTAGTTACAGCCACCCCTGACCGCGACGGGGCTTCTGTTGGCACAACTGTGGTCATGGTGGCAGCGTTTGTGGTAGTGGGACATGGCACATCCAAATCACCATTAAGAAGAACATCGTCAGTTTTTGTTGATTTGTCTGCCATGGTACATTTGATTGGTAGAGCAGGAACTAATCTGAAAAATTACGTACATATTGAAATTTGAGCTACAGATCATCCCAAACCCTTTTTTCAGTGCGTCACAGATTATCGAATTCTCTCTAACGCATTACAGATGGAAGTGACAGAAGAAAATGTAATTACCACGTGTGTGGACAGAATTACCATGTGATTATTATACATTGAACTTAAAATACAGGGTGTCAAAGTTATACTTTTATTTTATTTATTTTTGAATATTGCCTGACAGGCATGGGACAACAATCGAAATTTGGTAAGTGGTGCTGGTATTGTACAATCTACTAAATGATGTTAAACAAACGTTTCTGGCTACTACCAGAGGCATACGACGGGGGAACGTGAATGGTCGACCCTTCCCAAATTCTACGCCACTGGCGGAATTGCTATTTTAGTGCAATTTTTTTGATTCTCCAATACTTTCTATGTAAAAACCATACTCTTCATTCGTAACGATAACGCCATTAGTTTTCGAGATATTTGAAGCTAAAAACGAAGGAGCATAATACTTAATCAAAATAATAAGTGTGCCTTTTCATTTTTAACTTCAAATATCTCGAAAACTGATGACTTTATCGTTACGAATGAATAGTATATTATTTGCATAGAAAGTATTGAAGAATCTAAAAATTATGTTAAAATAGCAGTTTCATCAGTGGCGTAGAATTTGGGAAGGGTCAACAATTAGTTTTCCCCTGTCGTACGCCTCTGGTAGTAGCCAGAAACGATTATTTAACATAATCTAGTAGGGTGTACAGTGCCTACACTTTCTGCTAAGTATCACACGAATATGTCAAATTATTTTAAAGTATTCTTTCTTTAAAATAATTTATTCTTTATTTAAAACTTTAAGAACTATGTGTGGCCGGTACTATAAAACTATTTGACATATCCTTATGGTACTTGGCAGAAAGTGTAGGTACTGTACACCCTACTAAATTATGTTAAATAATCGTTTGTGGTTTATACCAGAGCCGTACGACAGGGGAAAGTGAATGGTTGACCCTTCCCAAATTCTACGCCACTGATGAAACTGCTATTTTAGCATAATGCGTAGAATTTGAGAAGGGTCAACCATTCACGTTCCCCCGTCGTACGCCTCTGGTAGCAGCCAGAAACGTTTGTTTAACATAATTTAGTAGATTGTACAATACCAGCACCACTTACCAAATTTCGTGTTGTCCCATGCCTGTCAGGAAATATTCAAAAATAAATAAAAGAAAAGTTTAACTTTGACACCCTGCATTTCGGTTATTATCAACTTTTGTACTAAGGTAAGTTAGCTTAAATCAACCTATTTTAACCTCAGGAATCTAAGGTTAAGCTATGGCCCATTCTTTACCAAACACTCTGTATGTGTATAATTTGTTGGCAATTACAATAGATAACCAGTCAATGATGGGAATATTGACCCAAAAATAATCGATTGTGACAGTATTTTTTACAAAATCATATCGCCGCACAGTGTGTCGCTTATAACAAGCTAGGTTGACAACATTATTTTTCATCTTATTTACATTTGCAAGCTATTCGATTTTTTATAATTAGGAGATATAGCACCTACTGAGCATTCACTTACGCTCCTAATTGAATTAGCAACGTTTCTTTTCCCTACTGCACGAGCTGCTACTTCTGAAGCAGTTACCAACTCCCCCACACTGCGTGATTCAACGAGGTCCTCAACTATACGTTTTTTTGTTTTAAACGATGCTTCGTCAAAATTTTTCCGTGGTCTTCCTATATTACCGGAACCTTGAAATAATATGGACGATCGCGGCACAGTACATTGAGCTTCAAATTTGATGTGCTCATTCAACCAACTTTCATTAGTTGCCAAAAAACGCTGTTTTGATCTTCCCGCAGCAACCCATTTATCAGAAATTTTGGAGGCATAATTTGCTATCCTCATTCTGATTTTCCTGTCAGAGTCCTCTGTTAGGTCTCTAAAATTAAATTTTGTAGAAAGGAACTCAAATAGAAAACAATTTTTTTCTCCTTTCGTTGAGCATTTTACCCATTCTTCAAAAAATTCCCTCCTCGGAAGACAGTGCTCTAGAAAAAATTATCAGTTACTAGCATAAATATTATCCACCTTCAACAATTAATATTTATAAATTAAGGAAAACTTAAATTTCATGTGATTTATATGATCTACGGAATTCAACTGATTTATTCTATTACAATAAAAATACGTACCTTTGGACGCTATTACTCAAAAAACAAAATGATGTGCAAGCGTGTGCAGTTTATAATAGGCCTTATTATCAATGGGATAGGTGCAGCTATGACATATAAAAAATTTAGCCCGGGTACAAAAGGGTACAAGTATTTCCCACCCTTCCAAAGTTTCAAAATGAAGAAAATTTCCTTCATTCATCATAAAAACTTTTTTTAATAGTGTTTGGTTATCAGATAGTTTTGTTAAATTAATAAAAATTAGCACTTACCAATATAAGTATTATCCATATTCAACAATTAATCTTTATAAATTAGGGGAAACGTTAATTTCGTGCGATTTAAATGATGTCCGGAATTCAACTGATTTATTCTATTACAATCAAAATACTTACTTTTGGACGTTATTACTTACACGGTGGATGTGTCAGACACAAATAAATATTAGAACAGGATGTTTTGATGTATTCTTTACAATATTCAAATAATAATTCTTTTAGTTTTGAACATGACTTTTGCTAGCTAGGCTCAACGACACAGCGCCGGTCCGGAATAAGAATGACGTAACTGCAAATTTTGTCAATTCCTGTTTATTGCGTAATTAGCTTCTAAAACACAGTATACAGATGATACAAAAGCGACAGAACTGTAAATATGTGCTGAGCCACTACAGAGTAGTTGCGTCGTTATTGAAATACGCACCATTTTAGACCTTGTTTCAGATGAATATTGACGCAACTGTATATAGCAGCGGTTTCCAACCTTTTTTAACTTGAGGCACACTAACTAAAAAACTGGTTCAGCCACAACACACTTGGGTAAATAATCTCTATAATGATAGTGAGTATAATCAAATTTCGCGGCACACCTATAGGAACTTCAGGGCACACCAGTGTGCAGCGGCACACTGGTTGGGAACCTCTGGTATATAGGGTTGAAAATGGGGGGACTAATTTAAGATAATGAATTTGGCACCAATAGAGATGAAAATAAAAGCCATCGCTGTAAGAATAAACGGGATACTAGATATTTAACAATAGGTTTTTTTGTACAGAAAAATTTTCAGATCAAGAATGACGCTACTGTAGATAGGGTTGAAAATAGGGGGATTAAATTAAGATAATAAGATTCGAACCAATAGGGATGAAACTAAAAGCCATCATTGTAAGAATAAACGCCATATCGATGCTCCGGACGGTTATTTTTTATTTATTCACTATTTTAAATATTTAAAAAATTTTAGATGAAGAATAAAGGGTCGTTTAAACACAGCGATAAATCAAACAACTTATCAAGGTCAATCGAGTTGTTGCAACTTATCATTGTGTGTAAACGGTGCATCGCACAACTTATCAAAGTTGGAGTTGGGTTGAAGGTGGTATCGCATTGAATCGCAGCGTCTAAACAGCGTTTCAACTTGTCATCACAACTAGTTGCTGTGACTTATCGTTGTGTTTAAACGACGCTTAACGCAACTGTAAAAAGGGTTGAAATGAGGGATTAAATTAACCCTTAAGCTCCTAGCGTTACATATATGAAACGCAGAAACCACTAAAATCTTAAGCCTTAGTGCACACCTACATTGGATCCGATTTTCTCCGATCAGATCAGATCAGATCAGATCCGATCCGATCCGACAGGCGGTGCCTACATTGGATCCGTCTTTCTCCGATCAGATCAGATCCGATCAGACCGGTTTTCCGGCGACGGTGCCTACATTGGTTCAGTAATCTTCCGACCACCGACCACCGACAATGAGTTCCGATGAAGATGTGTTAAGGAGATGATGAATTTAATATATTTAAACATGTTAGCTTGCAACCCCCAACTTGCAACCAGTTTGAAACCAGTTTGAAACCAGTTTGCAACCAGTTTGCAACCAGTTTGCAACCAGTTTGCAACCAGTTTGCAACCAGTTTGCAACCATTTTGCAACCATTTTGCAACCAACTTGCAACCAATTTGCAACTAATTTGCAACCAACTTGCAACTAAAATTGCAACTCAACTTGCAACCAATCGGAATGAAACCAAACACTTCTCGATGAGAATAGGAGAAGCTACTCCCGACGTCGGCCGATATCGGATCTGATCTGATCTGATCGGATCGGAGAAAAACGGATCCAATGTAGGTACTCCCATTTAATACTATGGGTTTATTTTTTATTCCGACGTCGGCCGACGTCGGATCTGATCTGATCTGATCGGATCGGAGAAAAACGGATCCAATGTAGGCACCCCCATTTAATACTATGGGTTTATTTTCTATTCCGACGTCGGCCGACGTCGGATCTCATCTGATCGGAGAAAATCGGATCCAATGTAGGTGCGGCCTTAAATTCAGGAAGTGATTCTAATTTTAACTAGATGACGGTGCAAGACTTTCAAGGGACACTTGTTTACTAGTTTTCAGCAGTTGATTCGAGGATTTGATCTAACCTGTTTATTTAGTTGAGTGTTTTATGTGACGGTGTTTATTATTTATGGTAAAAATGGATCTCAAGTTTGAGTAAGTATATTTTTACTATTCTTTTGTTATTATATTTTGTTTAAAGTGTTTTCAATTGAGAATAAATTAATGTCTTTTCTTATTGATAATACAAATTTTTAAAAATTTTATCCTGGTTTTGTAAAAAATGCCTTTAATTTTTGGTGTTACATATATGTAACGTTAGGAACATATGGGAGCAAAAATCGGAACTTTTGGAATTTTAACGTATTGTTTGTTCCAGAAAAGGGTTTTCTCTTCAAGAGGCGCTGGAGATAATTGATGCCGTTGAAACTTTAAACGTTGATGCTATATATAGGTACAGAATTGAATGTGCTTACAGACAAGGAGTTTGGTGATGAGGAATATAATGATTTTAACAGGCTGTCCGAGAGAATTCTAAGAGCAACTTGTTTTACGAAATAGTGAAAGAGATTTCGAAATATAATGATGATATTGACGAGGCTCAGCCTTCCAGATCATCAGCAAAAGCTAAAATACTAGTGAAAGGAAAGTTGAAGTTAATCTTATGGACCAGAATGTAGCTAGATACCAAGTAGGAATTTGCTCTAAAAAATGATGGTGGTGTATATTTACATTGATGCTGGACATAACTATGGACATAATAGTCTATTTACATTGATGTTGGACATAACTGGACATAATAGATCCTGTGATCCTATGCCGAACTAGAATTTCGAATATATCTAGTAACATCGTATCTTACGAAATATGGTACCAAACCAAAAGATGCAGGCAGGCCATCTTTTTCCAAAGTAGTCGTAGATATAAGATATGATAAGATTGATCATCTCCTGACCTATATTCCTGATAAGAAAAGGAGACGCTTTGCAGATGAATGCTGTAGTTCATATGTGCATACCACGGGTTGCAAGTGCAATGTGGGAGTGTGCATCAAGTGCAACATAGATCTTAATCTACAATAACTTGATTATGATTTTTCATTTATCTAGTTTTGTATTTGTTTATTTTGAAATTTATAATCGGAAATATTTTAAATATGTGTGCTCCTGTATCTTCCTAGCGTTACATATATATAATGTCAACTTTCTAAAAAATCAAAAATAATTAAAAAAAATGTATGTGTTTTGTTTTAAAACCTTCTCCTGAATACATCAAAATAAAAAAATAATAAATTTTCTAAATAAATTAATTCAGGATCTTAAGGATTAACATCGCTAGGACAGCTATACAGATGCTCCTGGTCAATTACTCCTCAATTAATCTCGTATTTTAAATATTTAAAAATCGTTTTTTTTTGCTCTCCTGAGAAATTTGGCTTTTTGCAGTTACGTCATTCTTATTCCGGACCGGCGATATGGTAAAATGACAATAATTGTGATTTTAGGTTATTATTTTTCAGCGACGTAAATACACTCACCAGCACAAAATTCGGACATCTTGGCTATTAGCGCACCCTAATATGTCTGTGTAGATATTGGTATTGGATCCGACCGTCACATGTAACACCGTTGCCGTATCCTCTATTTTTTCATACTATCACGTTACAATTTTTTGTGATATTATATTTGTGTGTGAAATGTATCATTTTTGTGCATGTTCTAATATGTTATGTATATATAGGTTTTTACTTGATTATTTTAAATAATGTACAATGTATAATTGTCATTATACATTATTATTTTTACTTGATTATTTTAAATAATGTATAATGTATAATTGTCATTATACCTAGTATAATGACGGAGAAGTAAACGTTGTTATTATTATATTATTCTTGTAGGTACATTTAACATTGATTGAAATTATGAAAGAAATATATAGAAAACAGCATGGCAACACTGTGACGCACAAACATAAAAATTCAGCCACATTCAGTTACATAGGGTGCTTTAATATCCAAGATGTCCCAAAATTCTGCCACCCAAAATTTTTGATTAAGTTTGACAATCTATAACTTTATTATTTGTACTCCGATTTTCAAAATTCTTGCACCAGTTTGTAGGTACATGTATTGGTATCGTTTGGTATTATTCCGGTAACACAAACATTTTGCTTGCATTGCATTATAAGGGGGTGAATGGAAGTGTTGTATTTCCTCCTAACTTTAAAACATTCTGTGGAAAAATGGAAGGACTGGTTTTGTTTCATAGTCCTGTCATATTATCCCGGAGTCATCACTAAAATTTTGCTTTTTGAATTATCCGAATATCTTTTTTCTTGTAAGAGCTGTACCATTTTTTGTAAATAAAAACACTGTGTTACCAGAATAATACCAAACGATACCAATACATGTACCTACAAACTGGTGCAAGAATTTTGAAAATCGGAGTACAAATAATAAAGTTATAAATTATAAAAGTTAATCAAAAAATTTGGGTGGCGGAATTTTGTGCCGGTGAGTGTATAAATATTTTATGTCATTGGTATATTCGGACGTTGTATAGTGAAATTTGATTTTATATTTCTTTATCGTTACATTAAAATATTTTAAATATTAATATTGTGGCAAATGTTTGTATAAATATTGATGTTTACATAAATATAAACATAAATATTCTGACAACTGTCAGATTTAACTAAAATGTCATGTAATGATTTCCGGCATTCTTAAAATCCTATACACTCTAAGCTTCGCTGGTGTCGCTCCTAGCGGATTAGTAATGCAACTTGCACCGGTAATTTTTAAATTTATTATTTAATTGTTATCGTTTAATATTTACAACGCAAAAAAGTAATTAAATTGTAATCGATTTTTTTAAGATTTTGCTAATCATTTTGACGTTATATTGATGAAATATTAATTTCTTACTTCGGATACTTTCACTTTCGGATTAATAGATTAATTTATAATTACATATTACGGAACATTAAAAAAACTTAAACTCAGTATTTAAAACGTAAGTATATTTAAGGTAAAATTCAGTGGTGTCATGGCAAAATTAGCAGTGCAGGAACGCACTTTCCTTAATTTTTTTACAAGTAAAATATTACTGTTTTTTTAATACAAGTTACGTCTGCATATTTTAAAATGTGTATGCATTTTCTTAATTCAAAAATATTTAAATTCTGGAATTTTTGTTTTTTTATTTTATTTTAATTGTGAGAAAAGAAGACAACATAGCCTTTTTTTTTCCTTTCTTAACCAGTGCCGGAACGGCGTTCCCGCACCATGACACCACTGGTAAAAATATATACCACAGCTTTGACCAACTAATATTTTTTATAATTAATGTTTTTTAATTTTAAATTAATCACTTTGGACATTTATGTCAAATTTCCAGTAAACGTTTACAGACTTGTCACTACTGGCGCTAGCGAATTTTTAAATATCCTCTCTACGTGCGAGCTCACAGCGTATATGACGTCAAAATTAATGATGCACTGAAAAAAGGGTTTGAGATCCACTGTACTAGTCTGTGTTCTGATACGAGTCTACCTTTGATCTTATTCTCGATTATTATTTGAAGGAAGCGATATGTATCGGGTCTCATTACATAACCAAGGTATACAGCTTTTTGTTTGTTAATGATTTCGATTAGCTCACGTTCCCTGCCCATTCAAGTAATCTTTCAAGCATCCAAGCTTGAACCACATTCAAAAGTGTGGAATTTATGTATCACTTTAAAAAATCATTTTTTATTTGTATATAGAGTGATTTATCGCTTAGTGGGTTAAGAATTTTTTTAAAGTTTGAACTGGCTTTTTGAATCCAAGCTCTAACTTCTAAGTTGGGATTAAGATTCTCATTGATCCAACTGTCCAGTCACTTTTGCCTTGTAGACTTTTACGTATACTGGTTGATTTGGATTTACCACCAATATCTTTGTTGTTGTTAATTTTTAAGTATAATATATCCCATTTGCTGATATTTTATTAGCTGAACGTTGCAAATCCTTTGAATTGTCTACAATGATAATTGTGTCATCGGCATATCTTAAATCCTTAATTAGTAAATTAGTAAAATATCGATAGATTTTTGGCAAAGTAACGTAAGTGACATTTTCGGCGAAAATTTTGTTTTTCCATTAAACTAACGCTATTATTGTTTAGAAGGTACTGCCAAAGTGTAGTAAGCCTAGAATTACTTTAAACCTTTTTTTTAACTATTTTAAAAACGTATGTCCAGAATTGTTTTAATCATATCCGCAAAAGAAACGCATGAAAAGAAAAAACCTACAAAATTGTTTTTGGTGACTTACCGTTACTATGCCAAAAATGTATTGTTATGGAGAAGAAACAAAAACCTATATAGTTACAATGAAATCTAAAGTAAGAAAGATATTTAAGACTTACTTTTCGGGCGAACTTGGAGGTGTAAGCGTAACTGTACTAAGCTGAATGTCTCCACTTTCGGATGAGACATCTTTACAGTCAAGTGGACCCGTAGAAGTCGATACTGAATTTTGTCTCGTAGTTTGATTGCACGAAGGAAAATGTTGCGGAGACACAGCTCTAGGGGAATCGTCACCGCCACCACTGCTAGATTCCTTACTGCTGCCTCCCACGCTGCTGCCTTTAAATTTTGCTGTACCTGAAATTATCAATGTATCATTAAAGTAAAATCTTATGTGGCGACAATATTTATGGATCGAAATAAGTAGCTCATATTTTATTAAAATCCCTTAAAGGGCTACATCACAGAACGTTTTCGAAATATCAATTCCGTCATCAGTGCTTTTATGCATGTTAACGACATGCTTGAGCCACCAAGATATGTGGATGAAAACCCTTTAGATCGTATATACACTCACCGGCACAAAATTCCACCACCCAAAATTTTTGATTAAGTTTGACAATTTATAACTTTATTATTTGTACTCCGATTTTCAAGATTCTTGCACCAGTTTGTATGTACATGTATTGGTATCGTTTTTTTTTTCGGTTTTTTGAATCATTCTGAATAAAAAAGGTTTATTGTAATTTTTCTCTAAAGTTAATCGTTTTCAACTTAAAAACAATTTAAAAATGAAAAAAAAAAACAAAAAATGATGATTTTTAAGGCTCAAAAACACACAATCAAGTAACATTTACACGTATCCAATAACTGGGGCCAGTGTCACTGGAATGCCAGTGGCATGAAAAATAGAGCACCTTTCTATTCGAGACAGCGCTGGCAGACAGCGCTGGACTGGAACAAAAAAGCGTTTACATGATGCCACTACCATGCCAGCCCTGTCGTTCCAGTGTGGCTGGCGCCAGTTATTGGATACATGTAAACGCACCATTATTTTTCTGAATTCACCAAACCTTGTTCTATCAGTTTCTGATACTTTGGTTTGGGCTTATTTGATTTTAAAACATTGTTTTTAGCTGTTTGAGGCCCTTATCACAACCTAAAAAATGGATTTATACAAAACTGTTCAATAAATTAGGACCACTTTTTGTATTGGCGACCTCTTGAACATTATTCTGCGGTATTTTATGAAAGTGATTATTATGCCAAAAATTTCATGGGAATATTTTCCCCAAGGAATTCGAGGTTTTCGTCTCCTATAAACATATTTTGCTGAATTTAAAACCAAAATCCTATTATTTTTCTAGCATACATTGATTTGTTATTTATTTATTTGTCCTCTAGATATTTTTCGTCCTTAAAAGGTTTACTTATAAGCCAAATTAGTGCAATGTAAATATTGTACATTTTTACACAATTTTTATCGGCAGGGAAGACAGGAAGTCGTAAATTTTTATTACATCTTTCAATGTGAGATCAAATAAAAATGCGATGACTAACTAATTTATTTAAAATTGGAGAAACATAGACTCGGACAAACATAAGTTTGGGATTGCGACGTAGCGTTTCGCGCAGGCAAGCAAACCATTTCTACCAGTGGCGGACGGAAACAGACAGATTTGAAATAAATTTTTATAAGTAAATTATAATAAAATAAGATAATCTTAAATTATAATAGTACCTAAATTATATTTAATTAAAGCGAAGAATGAATTTGTTTCTTTTTATTTTCATAGTTTTTAATAATTATGAAGCTTATAATCAGTTGCATTTGATAAAATAATGAGCAAAATATTAGGATTACTTTAATAATGACAAATTCTTCAATACTTACAATTATTTAATAACATTATCAGGAAGGAAGGAAGGAAGGATTTCAACAATAAAAAAAATTAAACAAGTGTTTATTTTTACTAATTCTAATCTATTTATTTTCTAAACAATAATATTAAACAAAGTTTTAATTACGATTCTAAAATACATTATCCATTATACAATTTTATTTGTTAAGCTGAATAATTACTTTTACTATTTTACCTAAAGCCTAATCCAATTATCGTTTTTCTTAATGTTTCCTTTGACCCTGGAAATTCCATTTGTTTGTTCTTTGGTTTTTGATAACCTTATGATGACCTTAAATAAATAAAGATCTTTAAAATATTTGGAAAGTAAATCTTCTTTTATACTTTAAGTAAATAAAACTATTTACCATTTTTGTTAAAAATGTATCTATATCAGTGTGTTTACGAAAAAACTTTTATTTCGTTCTAAACGGGTACAAACAACTGTTTTATAATTTTACTTACTCTATTTTATTTACCATAAAAAAATATAGGTATCAATTTCCCATTAACTAATAATTTTTTAACTTTTAAACTATTTACCATTAATTGTAGGGGATCTTTTTTCGATGATGTAGAAGTCGTATATAATATTTTTGACGGTTTTAACTTGTCCACTGCTCAATTCAATTTTTTTGGAACGACAACGTTTTCTTTTTGGACTTTTAAAAGATAAACTAGTTGCTACATTTTTATTTACGTCTCTACCTTCTTTTCTTATTTTGGATAAGGTGTTTTTGCTTATACCCGTCGCTGCTAGAATCCTATCCCTACAATTACCAATGTTAAATGTTACTAAATGAAAATATTGCGAAAAAAATTGCAAAAGATTGGCGTGAAAAAAGAAACAGTGCCTAAAAACTCGTGTATTTGATCAGAGCATCCTTCCTGTTAGGACGTATGGCTCATAAACATGGACATTAACAAAGGCCAACATAAACAAAATAGAAATAACTCACAGAAAATATATATTGTATTAATTCATGTTTTATTCCATGTTGGGAATAACACTGCAAGACAGAAAACCAAACAATTGGATAAGAGAGAAAACAAACGTAAAAAATGTAACTGAGCATATTCAGGGTTAAAGTGGAGATTTGCAGGCCACAACGTGAGACAGGAAGATAAAAGATGGAATGCTGAAATACAAAACAGGAGACCGTGGACAGGAAGAAGAGGAAGAGCAAGATCTCAGATGCGATGGAAGCACGATATTGTAAAAGCTGCAGGAACTCACTGGAAAAGCGCAGCCAAGGACAGACAGATATGGAAAGATTTGGGGAAGGCCTATGTCCAAAGGTGGATAGAAATGGGCTAAAGAAGAAGAAGAATCTGATGAAACTTCATAAATACGTAATATCAAGAAAATAAAATGTCAAAAATACAATACTTACGTCAATTTACTTTAAGGTATTAACAGGTTTTCGGTTGTTTTGAAATGTGCTGCCTCTTGTTCCATAAATGTAGTAACATTATAAATGATTGCCTTTGCTTGGCTATTCAATCCCAGCCCTTTGATTCCTATCTTTTTATGAGGCATATTGTTAAATAACTAATGACTTAACTTAACGCACTAGAGATACACTAAATGTCTTAATAATACACTAATTACTACTACTAATATACCAAACACTAAGCTAAAAACTATTAATAAAATATCCAACACGATCAAACCAATAAGTTAAACACTCTCTGCGATACGTAATGCACTTCTAACTACGACACTGGCGATCAGCAAACTGGCCGTTTCCATGGTAACGCTAGTAAACAAGAACCACTGCGCATCATCGAGTTTTGAATCATATTCCCAAACTTATGTTTGTCCGAGTTTAATATGTAATATGTCATGTTTATTGGAAATACTCGACATCATTTAGCATGTGCAAATCCTACCCTGTCGCCTAATTTCCTATGCAATTAAAATGGTGGATGTTTTTAGGTTCCATTTATTTTTTCGGGAATGCGTATTTACGAGGTTCACGAGGTTTTGAACTAACAATAATTATGCTGCGCCTTCCTTGAATCTTTCCCTGCATAATTAATTTTAAGAGTTCATATCTGTCACCACGTGTTACCTATATGACCCAAGTATTGCAGTTTTCTTATTTTGATGGAATCCAGTATCTCCCTGCTGTTCTCTATTCATCTTAGTACTCCTTCATTGGTTATTCTGTCTGTCCAGGAGATTTTCAGCATTCTTCGACAGGTTCACATTTCAAATGCTTCCAATCTATTGAGACATTGTTTATTAAGTGTCCATGTCTCCACACCATACAAAAGAACAGAAAATACATAACGCTTTAGTACTCGTTTTCTAAGATTTAGGCTGAGGTCTTTTCATATGATTGAATGTACTTCTAGCCTTTTCTATTCTACTTCTGATTTTAACTATTTATAATGGGAAATACTTCTGATTTCTTTGGTATAATCGTTTGTTTCATTAATGTTTGTTCCTAAATAGTTATAATTCTGAACTCGTTTATCGTCTTATTATTTACGTAGAGATTAATGTTTCTAATACTTTTATTTGATACAACCATGAATTTTGTTTTCTTTATGTTTAGTAACACACCAAACTCTTCACTCGTTGCAACAACCTTATCTAAAAATGTTTACATTATTGTATTAAAATTAGAGTGATATTTAAAACATTCCTGGATTTAACCCCAGGCACCACAGGACTCTTCCACCCCAACTTCAGTTGCTAATGTCCGTGATATGAGGATCCTTCCTCTGGACAAAGCAACCCCGTGGAGAAGACCTGTGGTGCCTGATGTTAAATCCAGGAATATTTTAAATATAATAGTCACCTGTTTTATACCGCTAATGCGGGTTTGGGATTATAGCAGGGTAGTCTGCTATATCTAGGGCCTACGGTATACAAGGAAGGTAACAGGGCCAGAGCTACGCTTCAACCGCCTATTATTACCCCTGGTTTTGCCCAAGGTACTCATTTTATTCAGGCTGAGTCGACCTGGGATGGTCCCCTTTAAGGGATTTTAATAAAATACACCTTTTATAAAGGATTTTAGTAATTTTTTGTATATTTTTATATTCTAAACTATTCAAAATTAATAAAATCTTTTACCTTTTACAACATCAGCAAGTCTGTTCTCTCCCCAATGTCCTTGTTGTGGTACTGGCTGAGTCTCTATCAACGACTGGGATGAAAGAGTTACTTCTAGGATGGAATTTGTTACTTGATGCTTGTAATTTGGCTGGGATCCCATATCTAAACCTAAGTACAAGACTAGAAATTAGAACTTCTTGTAGACTGTATGTGAATATTTAAAAGTGATACTGGATCAATGGCTGCGAAGTATGTATTAATTCAGTCATTGTACCATTTTTTATTGCTTCGAAGCCTAACGAATTAAATGTCATATAAAATTTCATGGGCATCTTAAACCTCAAACGAGCAAGTGCTGCTTAGAATAGGCAAAGTACGAGAACTTTTCAACATTCAACAAAAACAGTGACAGTTGTTAGAAAAACATCATACCTAGGCCACATAATGAGAAATAATAAGTACCAATATGCTCAACTAATAGTGAGAGGAACCACTGAGGGAAATAAAGGACTATCGTGGCTAAAAAACTCTGATATGGCATGTGGCTAAGAAACATTCGACAATGGACAGGGCTAAATTTTGAACCATTAATAAGCTCAACAGCTATAGTACTGCCGTCCTCAATTAAAACGCGGTATCTGCCAAAAATTGAAAATACGAGTTTTTGCTATATGTGGTTTTCTTGTGACCTTATTTATGCTTCTGCAATGTCTTAAAGGCGTATCATTTTATTTACTACCAAAATAAACAAATTGGAATATGCCGTATGTGCATAATGAGTCCTAAGAAAAAAACTTTGAGATCCGATTTCTCGGTTTTAAGTTGGCTGCACATACCTCGTTTTACTTGAGGACGGCGAATACAGCTCAATATTTTAAAATATTTTTTTTCTAAACAATTTCTAGAGTGGAAATTGAAACGTCAAATGACGCTACGAGATGCTAAGTGGCCTAACCCACAACCCACAATTTTACCAAAACGCTTTTATTGCATTAAAGTTATCCCTTATTCAAGTATTTTCAGATGCAGAGTGGCTCAAACATTGGTTTAATGTAATAATGTACCACCAAAAATTTAATAACCATAAATAAATATATTTAGGCAATGTCATTAGGTCATAGGCATATTAGTAAACTAAAGTCGTCTACCATCTGTTGTGCTACTCAATTTTTAGTAATACCCCCATACTCTCAGTTCTCAGAGATAAAGGGTATGGATTCTTTAAGTACTTTTACTATAAATAAAAAAATAGATTAAATTATGGGCGCCATGAACTTGCCGATATTTAAATAAAAAAAAAATAAGTTACTTTATATGCCGGTATGTTATAAGTAGGTCTAAACTGGTAAGAGAAAAGTTTGGAAAGTAAATGTTTAAAAATAAAAGAAGTTTGGAAAGTAAATGTTAAAAAAAAAACAAAAAATCGTTACGGGTAGCTGGTATACTGGTTGGTGTTAGCTGCTCTGGTAACTCTTGTAGACTTATCCTTGGCATCTCGTGTTGATACCACACTGCACTTTTCACATGATATTTGGTATGGGCCATTCCATGAACATACGCCTGTTTTGGATTACTTCGACAACGAATATTTTACTGTGCAACATAAGAAGTACGAAAGTAAATGGTGCTAATAATTATTCCAATAAACAACAATGTAATTTGCAATTTACTTTCGTTCTTTTTATTTTGCACAGTAAAATATTCGTTGTCGAAGTAGTCCAAAACAGGCGTATGTTCGTGGAATAGGGTATAGGTATATATTTATTGATATTAAAAGATAAAATCCCTTAGTTTATCGATGACAAAAAAGAAGTAACTGCCTAACTTTGGCTCAGACCAAAAAGACCAGCACTTCACTTCATCTCAGATCAAATTTAAGTGAGTGTACCCACCAAGAACTTGGATCTCCTGTCCTAAAGTCGATCCTTATTCTCTCTCACCATATTATTTTAACAACCAATAAGAAAAGTATTTATTTTGTCTGTAACACACCCTCAATCAATAAAGAAACAAAGCATATCCTAAAGTCACGCCTGAAAAGACGCCATATCAACTTTTGAACCAATAACAAGAAATACACACAATCTATCCAAGTTTCCCAGTTCACAGGATTCTGCTCAATATGGAATAATGCACCTGTGGTTTGTTGACTGCTGAAGTCCTTTTCATGACATTTTAGTTAAATCTGACAGTTGTCGCATTTTATTTGCAATTTGGCATAAAAACAAATCAATTGTGTTTATTGCATTTATAAAATGGTATTTTCTTTTATTTGTATAGTCTTCTATAAATTGTACAGATTATATTCGTAGATATATTATATAATTCGTAAATAATTTGTTTTCGATTATAGCGCCATCTATCGACAACTAGAATAAATGTTATAAATGTCTCTGATTACAGGCGTGCCTTTTTTCTGTCACAAATAGAAAAACTGTGACGCACTGAAAGATGCTCACGAGAAAAAGAATAACTCACAATTAGTTCTGAATATTAGATAAACACTGCAGAAATTATCTCTTAACTGAACGCTCAATTTTCCTTTAAAGATATGCCGCCTTGCTGGGTACTATAAACAAATCCCTATTCAATTAGAATTAGATGATGAAAGCATGCCGCCGTGAGAATATTTCTCTATACAATCTAAATAGATTTTTGTTGGTGATCGAAAAGACAACTTCAGATTATACCGAGGGCGTTCAATAAATACGGTCTTTTAAATTCCGATATAGTCTCTAGAGTCTAGAAAAATGGAAGGGTGTAAAGATTACGTTTTTGACACCGTTTCAATAAAAGCGTTTTGGTAAAATTGTGGGTTGAGGGTTAGGCCATTTTGCATCTCATAGCGCCAAATAACAGTTATAAAATGCAATTTTCATCACAGACAATTGTGGCTTAATCTCATATGAGGCGCTCAGAGCAACACTGGCCTAACCCCAAAAACGAAGTTTTGAGATAAATGCAATCTTTGCATTCGTATTTCCATTATGCTTATGGGATGGCGTTACCAATTGTATAGCACCATTTAGCCAAATATAGAGGTAGGTTGTGTAGACCCTGCTTTTATTGACATATTAATCTAAAAATGCTCAATTTGTGGCTTAGGCCACTGTTGCTCTGAGCGCCTCATATATACTGTTATATAACTTGACATGCCAAAAGATACAGTTTCAGTACCTTTTTGAGCATTTTGTCATACAAATTTTAATAATATATTCTACTAACCTGGCAGAGGAGGAAACGCTTCTTCGATCAAATCAAATTCAGTTCCTCTGGAATTGACTGGTTCCCTAGTTTGTGTCTGAACTGACTGCCCATTCAAAGCTCCATCCTCGTCACGCTTTTTCCTACGATGCCTAGGAGGAATTACTTCTTTTGCTACTTTATACATATCCACTGGGTCTGCATGCATTACCGGTAGGCCTAGAATACAATTATAATTTGTTAAATTCTAAAATTAAAAAGAGAAATTAAAATAATTACACTTTAAAAAACAGGACTTTTTTATAATAAAACGTTATTATTTATAGGAGACAATATAAAATGATTTGACGATATAAAATGCCTAAAATTCTAAAAATTACACTATAATATAAAAGTACTTTTTATAATACCACGGTTTTGTTATATAGGACACAACAAGTTTCGAAAGAATAATTAACTTAAAAAATATGAATTTTAGTAAGTGTATTAACTACCTAGTGTGACCAACTAATCCGAAAAATCCGGGACATGGCCCGAATTATGAAGTCGTGTCCCGGCGTCTCGAACAAGGCTTCCGGGCCATCCGAATTTTCAACGTTTTGGTAATATCTATTTTGAAATTTGAAATACGTTATTCTTCTAAGAATTCACATCAAATTGAATTGGTGGGACGAAAAAAAGTCGACAATTTCTAGAGTGTAATACTAATACCACATCCAAAACGCATGGATTTTATATCGTGGTATTATATATAGTTCTTTCAATATTGTTACTTATGAGTAGGTACTATGTAATGGCAAACTTTAGATGACTTTTAGATGACTTAAAAATCTGCCATCGATCTTAATTCCATGTTGTTCCCAATTTAACTTCTTGAACATATCTTCTAATGATCTAATGCAAGAGTAAATAATTTTGGAGAGATAGATGAACTAATATACATGCTAAAGGAGCTTAAACAAGAATCTGAAAAAGTCGGTTTAAAAATGAATGTAAATAAAACAATAGTGATGACAAATCAAGATATCACAATCGACTTAAATGGAAGTGAGATCGAACGTGTCACAAGAATATAATATACCTAGGTAACATGATCAAACTAGGCAAACAGGATCAAACGGCAGAAATAACTAGAAGAATCCGAATGACTTGGGCAGTAGTATAGGAAGACTCCGTGATGTGTTCAAAAACAAAAGAATACCAATAAATCTAAAGGAAATGATATTCAACAGTTGTTATATTCTACCAGTTATGACCTATGAAATGGAGACGATGACACTTACAGAGGTATCAGCCAATTGATTGAGAATAACACAGAGGGCGACCGAACTAGCTATGTTAGGAATATCTCTGAGGGAACATATACGAAATGAGGACGTGCAAAGCAGGACGAAGGTGGAAGATGTAATTGAAAGAATTGCGCAAATGAAATGGAACTGGGTAGGATAGTGGCATGGCAAAACATCGAAAGGTGGACGGGAAACATTGTACATTGGAGACCACGCGAGCACAGTCGTAGTAGAGGAAGACCACAAAAACGATGGCTAGACGACATGAAAGCAAAAATGGGGAGAAACTGGCATTAAATAGCACAAAACAGTGAAGAATGGAGAATTCATGGGAGGCCTTTATCCAGGAATGGATGCAAACAGGCTGAAGAAGAAGAAGAAGAAGATTATAGTTCTACGAAAACTAAAACGGTGGACTTTTTTTGTTTCTGTATTTTAATTATCGTCTTCTGAAAAAAAAAATGACCCGATTTTCATTGAAAAGTCCCGGATTTCAGGTATTGGTTTTCAGCCTTGTCCCGGATTCAACTGAATTGGAGTTGGTCACACTAGTTATACCTAATTATAATTCAAAAAATTACACTAGTAAATAATTTTGGAGAGATAGATGAACTAATATACATGCTAAAGGAGCTTAAACAAGAATCTGAAAAAGTCGGTTTAAAAATGAATGTAAATAAAACAATAGTGATGACAAATCAAGATATCACAATCGACTTAAATGGAAGTGAGATCGAACGTGTCACAAGAATATAATATACCTAGGTAACATGATCAAACTAGGCAAACAGGATCAAACGGCAGAAATAATACCACGGTTGTTTAAAATGGTATATATATAATATAATTTTTATATACAGGGTGTCCCGGAAAATAGTGCGTTCCTTTAAGGTATGGAGAGAATACACAATTTGAAACAAAAAAGTCCTATACCATTTTTTTCTAAAGTTAGCCGTTTCCAAAAAAAAGTTAACATTGTTTTCCATATACCTGTATTTTAATGTTTGGAAATTTTAATAAACTGGCAACATCGAACGCACTACGGAATAATAACATAATAAAAACTCGTTTGTGATTGTGATTAACAGTATTTAAAATAATCCAACCTAATAGTAGGTAATACTTATGTATTTACGATTTGTTTACTAAAATTATTTTCTTTTGAAATGTATTGAAATACCTATTGCATAATTTTAAACGAATTACACATCTTTTAACATAAAAACACGTCTTTTAACTAAACTAGTATTATGTATTTAGTAAGGTTTAAATGGGTTGAATGCTGAGTACTGCTGAGGGCTTTAACTGAATTACATAGTTTTAATAGTTTACAGTGGAACTTAAATACACCAGATAATGTCTCAGTAATTTGTTTACTTGTGAACTGAAATAACTAAGTTGTACTTACTTGAAAATAATTATTATACCGAATAGATGTTTCAAGTAACCTTTCACAAACACCATTCATAGGTAATAACATAATAGGTAATACACTCACTATTCGAAAACAATTTCGCATTGACACTAAACACTAAACAGGATTCTTTAAAACTATCTGTTTACTATGTATCTTAGTATCTTCTATCTATTTACATGGGACTGTCTATGCTTAAATTTGCGTACCGCACATAGTTGTCAGATTTAAATTTACATACCAAAATACATTTTAATTTTTTGGTCAAACGGTTGCATTTAGAAAAAAATGTTATAAGAGTTTTTTGTTCTACATGGTGCCTTCTACCTATACCTTCAAGGAACGCACTATTTTCCGGGACACCCTGTATAATCATTAACTTATAAAATATGAATTTTAATTACAGTAAAACCTGTGTTAACAGCCACTTGTCAAAACCGGCCACCTGAAATAGCCGGCCAGTTTCAAAGTTCCCCAAACCAAAATTTGTGGACTACAAAACCTGGTATTAGCGGCCACCTTTTTATATCGGCCAATAGTTATGTCATTTTTAGCGACCGTTATTGACAGGTTTTACTGTATATCAACTTTTATTTATTTATTAAAAAAATTAAAAAAAGGTGCGCAACAGCCACAGCCGGGTTAGAACTCAGAACTTCTCATCCATCTTCACTTCACCATCAATTTGTAGATATCGATTTATTAACGTACTTTAAAATATCATTGCATTAGTTACATTTTTAAAATAGTTTGAAATTAAAAAAAAATCGATTTATCCATACATGGTGATTGCTTAGTGGGGTAAAGCTCCGTAGATCCGTTATAGTAATAGATAGCAATAAAAGTTAATAACAAAAATTGTAGCCAACTTTGATTACAGATTGATAATCAGTAATAGTAAATTGTCAGTTTTAGACAATTCAGTCATGGCTTACTTAAAATTTGGAAAGATTTAGACCCGTTATTAATAATTTGCTCTGAAAAATGAAAATATCTCGAAAACTAATAAATTTAGACATGGGGAATGTTATACAAAAATTAAAGTACGGTAATGTTACTTTTCAATAATGATATAAAATACAGGTTGTTCCATTTAAAATTACTGAGAAAATAATGTACTTGCGTTTTAACTCACCCTGTATTCAATATAAAGAAAATTAGCAATATCGATCATTTATGAAAATTTTGACAATAATTACAAAAATATGGCATCAATAAACCATTGCCGTTGTGCTTATTTTTATTTATACAGGGAGTTGAACTTGTTATGATTTTCATATAAAATTGGTTATTACTTTGTAAATACCCTGTATAATTACCTAACCTTTATATTTTTGTAATGGAGAAGTTAAGAAGATTTCGAATATAAAATAAAATATAGGGTGTTCTATTTAAAAAAACCATAACTTTGATCTGCCACTATGTTATAGAAACACCCTATAACATTCTAACTAATTTTGTAATGTAAAGCTCAAAGTTGGCTACAATTTTTGTTACTAACTTTTATCGCTATCCATTACTGTAACGGATCTACGGAGCTTCACCACACTAATTAATCACCCTGTATAATAGCAGTTAAATATTGCATTGTTAGCTAGTTCAGAGCTATTCTGAAAATTTCAGGTGCCTAGGTAGTCTAGAACTATTTTTAAAATGGATTACAAAATTTGCGGAGACAGTGACACAGACCAAACCAAGTATATAAAAACGTTTTAAAAAACTAGCGAAATTTGTATAATTTTTCTTAGGAAGACTTGTTTTCTTTTAGATTCAGAGCAGACCATAGGCCCCTTTGAATAGCCCAAGAGGGTGAAACGTACATAAGAGAATGATGGTGGACATTTAGTCGATTACAAACCTGAAATTTATACAGAGGAATGAAAATTAAAGAAGGTAAGCTTTTAACAACTCAGTTGAGAGAACGACTCTCGAGAACTTTTAAACTACAAGGACAATGGAGAAAAATGGAAGATATGAAATAAAGATTTCGAAATCATATTTCTCTGGAAATCCCTTCTGAGGAAGAAATGACCAATAAAACTTAAATAATATTCCAGCTGAACTGCAGATGAAGATAACCTGGTGTCATCACACCATCCACTAATTCAACAGATTTGACATGACGAAAAGTTACCCAAAAAATGGAAGCTACTGTTGTCAAAACGTCAAGACAAGGGAGATATTATGAAATATAAGAATTGGAGAGGCATTATTTATTAGAGAGCTCTCGATGTCCAGCACAAATCTTGTCTGGATTATACTTAACAGGGTTAAATAATCTATAGAAAGTAGATCACGGAAGGAACAGGCAGGCTTCAGAGGACATCGTAGTTGTGTGGATCTATGTGAATTAATATATAATTAGATGTTAATTCCTTCGTATAATCCTAGACTAAAGCAAGAAGTTCCAAGAAGTAACCATTTTACCGAACTTGGTTGAAAGGGTCTTATATAATGTTAAAAGGGGCGTTAGAAAGCCGAACGGTGCATTTGTTCAGCTCTATCCTGTTTGGAGGAAGAGATACATCTCATAAAGCTTCGCATCTTCAACGCTCCATTCTGTTGTATGCTTGCGAGACCTGGAAAGTAGATAGAAAAAAAAACATCAAAGCTTCAGGTAGTTATCAATCGTTGTCACAGTCGGATTATGGTGATCTGAAACCATTTCAAACAAAAATTGTAGAGGGAGACTGGATAAATGAATAAAGAGAATGGGAGCGGAGGTGGCTTTGGAAAGCAGATGCTGATATTGAAAATAAAGCACTGAGCTGGAATCCTCAAAGAAAGAGAAGAGATAGACCCTGAGGTACCTAGAACAGAACCATTGACGACGAAGCACTGGGTCGAGCTAAGAACCTAGCTGGGAATAGAAAAGAATGGTGGAATTTTCTGGATACCCTAGGTTTTCTTGGTAGTTTGAGGAAAATAAGTAAATTATTTTTAACATTACCGCCTATTATAATAGTGCCATTGTTCCTCAAATTATTGATACATCAGTATTTGCATATTATTTTAATCTCTCGTTTTTTGCCAGCAGATCTACGATTCACAGATCTTTACATGTACAATGCGCTTACTACAATTTAATTTCAACTGTTTCCATAAATTTTCGGTAAAATAAACTTAGGAATGTTATCGCATTCAAGCAATCTCAGTGCATAGTTGCCACACCTAATATTCAATTTGTTTTAGTCATACATAAATAAATTTAATTAAGTTTGATGGTACTATGTATTACAGACTTACTTTCCTAAATTACGACTATGCAATATTATTTCATGGTTTCTGATACTTACCAATAGGAGTGGTATGATTAGCTATGTGAGCCTCATTATTATCATTAGCTACATTGTGAATATGGCTATTTTTTGGAATTGCACCTTCCGAAGTTGGTCCTTTGGAAGGGTTTCCTTTACTACTGCTATTTAAAGGTGAATGTGAACGCGCTTGGTAAGAAGTGGCTTGCCTAGAGCTGCCTTGTCCATTACTACTACCACCTAAAACAAAAGCGTTATATTCAAAACATGGAAACATTTATAAAACATGAATAGAAGGAAATGGAAAGCTATAATCAATACTACAACAAAACTCACTATACTTTTATGGAATCGAAGATTGAAATTAATAAACTATAACCCAGTAAGATACAAATACTGGCAGTGCATATATGAATTGGTTGAATTTTATTTATTTATACAGTACCGTCAATATCCAACATGGGTTATGAAGAGGAAAAATGGATGAAGTATACGTATACAGAACTCTTTATAGAACTGCTATGTTCAACCTCATGAAAATATGGAAAATACAAACCTGAAAAAAACTAAGAACAATCTTATATTATGAACATTAGTTTTTCCAATATTTAGCTATACCTCTGAAACATGGACTATCTGATTAGTACATAGAAAAAGAATCTATGCATTTGGGATGTGGGAGAAAAATGCTTCAGATATCTTGGACGGTCAGAAGAATAAATACATTATGTCCTTGTGGAAGTTAACAATCCACAACATCTCTCCAGTTTCATACTTTCAAAAATATTAGTCAGACCTATAACACATGCTGATAAAATGGACTACTACTTCAAGAAAAACTGGAAAGAAGACGTCAAGAGCAATCCCAACCAGATGCATGGATATAGTCGAAAAATTATTAAAAATGGACTTGGTCAATTGGTCTGTGCAACCCAGAATTGGGATAGACAGAGAGACAACATGATAAAAGCAATACGATGCCTGGAAGACAATATACAGATTGATACTTAGGTATACAGATTGGAAGGAAGGAGTGCATATAAAGAACGGTGTCAAGAAGTAGAAAATGAAATATGTGATTATCAATGTTGCTTCTGGCATGGACGTGGCCAAGTGTACATCAGATATTCCTAAGACATACACCCGTTGAAACTCTTTATAAACGTTTACAATACACACAATGTAAAGAACGATATAAGAACAAGGTTTGTGGCGCAGGCGTTACGACTTTGAATTATACAGTGAGCACGTAAAGGTTGGAATAAATTCATTTTTTCGAGAATGGACGATTTTAGAAAGAAATCCCGAAACAGGTCAATTTTTATTTTTAAATTAGGACTTTTTGCAAAAATATCATACTAGTGACGTCACCCATCTGGGCGTGATGACGTCATCGATGATTTTTTTAAATTGGAATAGGGGTCGTGTGATAATTCATTTGAAAGGTAATTCAATTCTCTATGCAGTAATATAAACATTAACATAATTATTTATACAGGGTGTCCAAATAAAATTTTGTTTGAATTAAATTTATTGACATAAAAGAAGAATGCATGTAATTTATTTAATTCAAAATACATTTTACTGCTCTCATAAAACAGAAAAAAATGTTTATTTGAAAAATAATCAGTGCTTATCGCTTAAATTAAATCTTCAAACTGTCAAGACAAAGCAGGTTGGTGGCTGCTTTAATATTGAGAATTTAAGGAAAAGACAATATTTATTTGTCATATAAACATTATTTCCCGTTTTCTGATAGCAGTAAAATGTATTTTGAGTTAAATAAATTACACACATTCTTCTTTTTATGTCAATAAATTTAATTCAAAAACATTTTTTTTGAACACCCTGTATAAATAATTATGTTAATGTTTATATTACTGAATAGAGAATTGAATTATCTTTCAAATGAGCTATCACACAACCCCCATTCTCATTTAGAAAAATCATAGATGACGTCATCACGCCCAGATGGGAGACGACGTCACTAGTATGGTATATTATGGCAAAAAGTTGCAATTTAAAAACAAAATTGGCCTGTTTCAGGATTTTTTTCCAAAATCGTCCATTCTCGAGAAAATGAATTTATTCCAACCTTTACGTGCTCACTGTATAGAAGTTTTGGAGAACCTGACGTTGCAAAATTCATTAAGGTAGCACGCCTTAGATGGATAGGGCATGTAATCAGGCTAAAGGAAGATGCCATAGTCAGAAAAGTTTTTGACCGAAGAGGGTCGATAGGACAACGAACAAGATGAAGACCAAGGAAGAATTTAGAGCATGGAGAAGAGTTGCCAGGGACAGGGGCGAATGGAGGATTGTTCTGAGGAAGGTTTTGTTCTGAAGGATTGTTCTGAAGAAGAAAGAGCTATAACGCCACTGATGATGATGACATACATATACATACAATATGTCTCAGGAAGTTTGGAAGCATATATGGAAAACTTTTTATTATTTATTTTAGGAAAAACACTTATTCTTTATAAAAAGTAATGCAAAAACTAAAACTTAAAATGCAACCATAGGTTATTAAATTCTTTCAATTTTATATGAGGTTTGTCAGAAAATATGAATTTTGCTCAAGAGTAAACTACTTTCAATTCTGATTAATTTTTTTTAACAATGTTTGATATTCTGATTTATTCTTAAACAAAATTCATGTTTCGACAAACCCCATATAAAACTGAAAGAATTTGATAACCTATAATTGCATTTTGGGTTTTACTTCTTACACTTCCTGAGCACAATAATTATTGTCTTAAAATTAATAATAAAAAAGTTTACCATACGTCCCCCAGCTTACTGGGAAATATTGTATTTTCTCCTAAAGCCTACGTAGGTTCTGATTAGCTGTACCAAGTAGGGAAGTACCTAAAACAACTTCTACTAAGCTCCTGTATAATTCCCCTCTAGTTTCTTCGGAAATACTGTCTAAGTCAACATATTCTGACATTTGTGAGTTTCATTTCCTAACAAGAAGTATATATATTTTGAAACAACCCTGTTACCACATAGTGGTGTAGGGCGACAATATCTAACAAGAGGTACTGTTTCTAAAATGTGGCTTACCATCATATTGCTACCTTGAAAGAAGACTGTCATATATCAAAATGTGACAATATTCAGAAATTATCATTTAAAAAATCAATGAATTTTAAAAATATCATAAAGCTTTACCCGTAACTGCGGATAGGCTAATATTTTGACTTTGGTGTGTACTAGCCTGTGAAAGGTTATATAATAAACCCCATAATTTCTTAACGTCTTTATAAGTCCTCTTTATAACTCTTTTAAACATACTCTCAACTTCTTTGTAAGTCCGACACAATTCAAAATAATGCATTATTATTCAGAGAAAGTATTGTATTAACTTATTGTGTTTTTGAGATATGACAATATAGTGCAAAATGTCGAATCGACGTTTCGAATAACAATAACGACACATCTGTCATCTGACAGCCATAGGCATAAACTAACTTTATGACGTTATCACAGAAAAAAATAGAATATTTAAAAAACTGTTTACACTAATATAGTCCATTTTTTACATTTTTGAGATATGACGGTCTTCTAATGTTGCGATATGTCTTAATCTTAAATGACTAATATATTTCATCAATGTACCGGGTGTCCCAATAAGAATGGCTCTCGGCCATATCTCAGGAACCGTTTATAGTGCAGCTTTGAGAAAAAAATATTTCTCGGGAAAAGCATGGAAATTATTTTCATAATTGTAGGTCCAATGCTAGAGGGCGTAATTGAATATCAAAAATTAAAAAATCAAAATTTTAAAAATTTACCTAATGAAAGGGCACTGAAAATCTAATCATCGTATTCTTCATAAAATTCTGCGCATATTTGATTTCACAAGTTTAAGTCTACCTTTGAAAATAAGAGGTGGGGGTGAGTGAGAACCTTCTTATGAAAAAATGGCTATAAGTCCGGTTCTGCTAAATCGAATTTTGCATACTTGGTCTTGTTGAAAACAGCTCTTTTTCGTCAATGTAAGTGTCTTATTTTCGAAATAGCCTAATGAGTAATATGCCAGCTAGAAGGAGTTATTTAATTATTTTCAGAAATCTAGTTTTCTTTGGAGAATATTAAATACAAGTATTCATTTTTAATCCTGTATTACAAAATTAGACCAAATTAGCAACATAATACCGAAAACCGCATGTCGATACCTTTTTTCTATGTCGAGGTATCTTAAGAAATGTGTAAATTTTAAACATAACTGTTACTGTCATCGGTAAACAAGGTTAAAGAAAAGTAGTGTGCTATGGAATAAACATTTTCCAGATGTAAATGTATATAGTTAATTAAAACAACACTAAGACAAACAACACTATAAAATATATCAAAGAATAAAAGCAACTACTTACTTCTTAGTGACTGACTGCCTATATGTGCAAATTGTTGCCCATCATTTTCGAGATGCAAGCATTTACTCTTTCAATAGTGGATTGAATAATAACAGATGTAACTGTTTCAGACGTTTATTTATGGGGACGGAAAAATGACCTTGTTTTTGCCGCTAGGCCCACTACTCGAGAAAACATGATCTAGAATCTAGAGAATACGAAACGCCATTCAAAACATTGCGAAAGCAGAAATTGAGACTGCTGTTCAATCTACTCTTGAAAAAGTAAATGCTTGCATCGAAAATGATGAGCAACATTTGAACATTTAGGTCGTCACTAAGTAAGTAGTTGCTTTTATTTCTTTATCATATTTTATAGTTTTGTTTGTCTTATTGTTGTTTTAATTAATTATATACGTTTACATCTGGAAAATGTTTCTTTGGTTTTTTCCATAGCATACTACTTTTCCTTAACTTGCTTTACCAGTGACATTAACAGTTGTTTAAAATTTACACGTTTCTTAAGATATCTCGAGATAGAAAAAAGCTATCGACATGCGGTTTTCGGTACTATGTTGCTAATTTGGTCTAATTTTGTAATAAAGGATTAAAAATGCATACCTGTATTTAATATTCTCCAAAGAAAACTAGATTTCCGAAAATAATTAAGTAACGCTTCCTAGCTTGTATATTACTTATTAGGCTATTTCGAAAATAAGACACTTACATTGACGAAAAAGAGCTGTTTTAACAAGACCAAGTATGCAAAATTCGATTTAGCAGAACCGGACTTTTTTATTTTTAACGATTTGTGAGTTCTTCGTTTCACTTCACAGGAGTCACAGAAGTAAAAAAATGAAATACTTTGTAACAGAAGTGTGAAAATCAACATACAGTCGGAAAAATGAAAGAATACCCATGAACGATCACATCCATCACATATTTTGTATTTGCTGTTTTTTTCTATAAAATAACAAACGAGAGAAATAGATTATTAATAATCTGAATAATATGTGATTGATGTGATCGTTCATGGGTATTCTTTCATTTTTCCGACTGTATTTATTATTGTTAAACAAAACATAAGCAAAAAAGAAATATATCTCGACAACGTTACCTCACTAAATGCCCAAAGAAAAGCTATGCAATATTTCAGGTGGATCGGTCAAATAGTTCTTGAGTTACAACGTCCACCGCCTTTGAAAAAGCAGTTTTGTGAAAAACGCGTTTATAATTTTGACAACTCCATCATCGTCTTCCTTAATGTCTGTCAAATCGTAAAGTGATGCACACCGGAGTATGTTTTTAAATCACCGAGTAGTCTACAAAAGAGAAGAGGAACGTTTCTCAGTACGCTCAAGCGTGCTGGCGCGAAACCGCGGCAAAGCGAGTCGAAGGTGGGGATATTCAACATCCTGTATCTATGGTAATTTTACTCCGATCAATCTGAAATTTTCAGAGAATTTATCTTTCAAATTTTATTGTTTAAGTTATGCACTTTTATTTAGAATAATACAATAATCGAAAAATTTCAAACCATAACCTCCCCCCATAAATTGATGCAGATACTCGCAGTGTAACTTACCCTGAGAACCCTGTGAAGATTGGTCGCTTGGAACAGCACTCCTCGATTGCTTACGAGGTCTATTTTGATTCGTACGATAAGTCGTTGGATGTTTAAAGTTTTGCGGGGCCAGCCCGTTTACGGAGAACACAGAGCTAATGTCGTACAAACCCGGACCGGACGGAGGCCAGGCGACCGAAGCGTAAAATGGTTGCGGTTGGTAAGGGGGCTGAAACAAAAAATATCTATTAGGTTTTATACTACTGACAGATGTTACAGTATTTTACAGATCGAAATATTCAGTAATATTCAGATATACCAATACCAGGTATCTAAGAGACTCATTAACCCTTTCGGTCCTAATTTATTTTACGACGATAAAAAATTCTAGTTTTGGCCACATTAGTATTATTTTTTTTTTGTAATTTTTTGACGTTTTGTCCAAGAGTATAAGTTTAACAGTTTTTGAGATATGATGTGTACACCACAGTGCACACTGGGATCCAACGGTACAATTAGTAATGGGTAAATATTTGATTAAATGTTTATAATTTTTTATTTGATCCAGGACTGGACCAGGACCAGAAGAGGTTACCAAAAATAAGAAGAAGTTACAATGAATAACGAACATTATTAATTGAGTGTGTAGGAAGATTTCCTTTTTATCCATGCTGGGTTAACTGCTCATCGCCTTTTCCTTCTTTCATCTTCATCCAAAGCTACAGCTGTCACTAGCAATTTCATGTTTGCAAAATTCATTTTCTGAACGCACTCAAGAAACTCGCAAATAAAACTAATTTAAGTTACGACCCGTCGTAACATAAATCAAAACCCGTGCGGAGCTCGGTTGTTCCACGTTCCGTGTCGGACACGTCCCTTCCTAAGATAAATCAGCCTTCATTCGACTCATTGTTATCTACAAAAAACATGTTTTTAAAAAAAATATGAAAAAGTGAGGCTAGATTTACCTTCTTCAATTTGACCGATGAATTCCAGTATACACCACAGTGCACGCGTCTTTAACTCACTCAAATAACAAAACAAAGTCAAAAATGCACCAAAAAACACTTTGTGCATCATAAATGAACATTTATCTATAATACAGAGTTCTTCTAACCAGTTGGTAAAATTTGTAGTAAAACAAAACGACGATCATTAGAGAACTGCATTGCCAATAAAAGACATCCATGTTTTCTGTAATATTTTATTTTATTTCATTTTTTGGCGCTAGATCACAGCATCTGCTTATGATAAATATATTGTATGTTTGTAGGTACACTCACATGTACACTGGGACTAAACGGTAAAATTAAACTAACATTTTGATAGAGATACCTTGAAAATGTTGTACACTGTAGTGTACGCTGGGACCAACAGGGCTAATATTCAGCTCAGCAGGGTGCTATTGTTGAGTGAAGAACTCACATAAACAAGGGATCATTTCAATAAAACAGGTAGATCCCCTGTTTATGGAATTGCACCTCTCCAACAATAGCACCTGTCTGAGCTGCTTAAAATTTTATTAATGAGTCCCTTAGATAGTACTACTTTAGAACACATTATTTAAGTTATGTCACTATAACTCGTTTTTAAACTAAGTAATTCAAATTTACCGCGCCACATCGCTTGTTTGTAATTGGTCCAACCTCAGGTAAGTTTACTTCACTAAATTATTAAATTTTGACACTATTAACATTTATGATATTTTGACACTAGTGGTATTTAATTCGTAGGTTAATTAAGTTATATCGGCGATTTTTTGTACTTTCTGCGTTATTCCTTTAATTTTTAGTTTGTATTTATATAAAAAAAAACAATTGTTTTTAGAGCTCTTGACGTATTAATATATTGACGTATTAATATAATATGATATTTATGGATTACCGTCGAAGGTCGACATGATCAACCAAAAAAGAAGATGAATCTGGTGATTTTTCTAGTGACATTTTTGGGTGTGGGTGTGAATCTGTCTTTTGAGTTTACTCCTCCTAATTTAAAAACAGGGTATAAATTGTTTTTAATATAAAAATTTATTTATAAAAATACAAAGAATAGCAAACATTTTTAACATACTGAAGTCTCCATCTAAATAATTACAAGAAATGGTATTATAGCGATACGCTTTAATTACTATTTTTGCTAATTTTAATATTTTTTCTCAAAACGAAAGAATATGGGTCATATAAAGTCACCGTTAATATACAAACCAGATGCTAAGAAACACATGGTTTTACGAAACGAAATGCATCCCCTAACCATATGTTTTTGGAGTGTTCAGTTTAACAAACTGAAGTCCCCAAAAATTAATTACCATATCAGACCATTATGTCAACAACTCACTTTGGGACATGCATTCGTTTTTAAAACTGCAGAAGTGTTTCTGTTTTTATACGCCAGATCTAAATAATTTATGGCCCATCTGCTCAGAGAGTAGAAACACAAACAGATTAGCGTCTGTGGCTTTCTTAACAGTCTCTTCACAGCATGTCAACAAAGCGGTCACACCCGACTCTCGCTAACAACCGAACCTTTTCCGAGACCTAAGCAAAACACCTTTTTGTTACCAAAATAAATAAATATTTTACTGTTCGTCGTTAACCTATTTTTATTATTTTTAATTAATTCCGTCAACTCACACCTACCGGAATAGTATCAAGCTTCTTTATCTGGATAGAACATTGATTAGGGAGGTCTAGTGAGACTAGTGAGTTCAAATCATTTCTTAGATGAAGTAGGGGAGAGAAAAAAGATAAAGACAACATTACAACTTGAAGAAAGGAATCTAATTAATAATATACCTATTAAAGAGGACAACAGATTTCTTTAACTGTTCAAAGAGAACTGATCAGTTTTCTCGACATGCAGTTATCTTCTGTCATTCTGAAATATGTATATGGGTAGAATCCAATAGTCTACTTTCATGCTTTATAAGAGGAAGTCAACAAAGTACTCAACTCCAAGAATGTATCATAATAATTTTATTAAAATGTTAAACACGAGCCATCATCAGCAAAATACAGACAAATCCCCAAAGAACTGACCCACAGGAAGGAGGAAGAATCGATTAAGCTCGATTAACAATGGATAATTCCTTTCATTAAGAGGAAGTTTTTTCCTGGTGCTATTGAAAGCACACTTTAGACCAGAGGTCCCCAAATTATTTTTTCTTGTAGACCACTTTAAAAAAATTATTGATTTCGGTGGACCCCCAAAACCAGTATCTTCTTCTATTAAAAATAATGTTTTAATAAAAGGGACTCAAAAATGTGATTATTACGCATTATAACAAGTGTTTTTGATTTAAAACAAGTTTTTGATAAAATTTTAGTGTAAAAAACGTTAAAATACTGTTTTTTTACATTTTCCTCCATTCCCAAAAATACATGTTCTTCTAATTTGCTGAAAATTTGTCCACAGATAGCCAAAACACAGGACTTTAATTGATTAAAAGAATGTGTATAGTTTTACAATACAAGAAAAGTTACATGCAATAATATCAGAGTCAAAATTATACAGTATGTCCCTGTAAGTTGTATCCATATGGAAAACTTTTTTATTATTAATTTTACGAAAAAAAGTTACTTCTTCATAAAAAGCTCTGCATGGTCCAAAACCTAAGATTTAACCATCAAATATCAAATTATTTGAATATTATACGAGGTATGTCAAAAAGTTTGAATTTCACTCAAGAGTCAAGTTGCTTTATTTTTCACAATATTGAAAATTGCTATTCTGAAAAGTTGTTTGGAATTAAAAACTATATTCTAGTATGATTACACCCTTCTAATAGATTTTTTTTTAATTATGGATAACTAACATTATTTTCAGTTATTTCAATTCAGATAACTCTTTTATTACTCATTTTACGAAAAAAAGTGATTCTTAATAAAAAGTTCTGCTTGGTCTAAAACCTAAAATACAATCATCGTATGTCAAATTTTATCAATTTTATACGAGGTATGTCAAAAAATATGAATTTCGCTCAAGAGTAAAATACGTTTATTTTTCACAATATCGAAAATTGTTATTATGAAAAGTTATTTAGAATTAAAAACTATGTTTCAGTATGTAATTACATCCTTCTAATTGAAATATTCTGAACTATAAAGCTACTTTACTTTTGATCTAAATTTGTCTTTTTTTGACATACTTCGTATAAAATTGATAAAAGTTGATATAAGATGGTTGTATTTTAGGTTTTAGACCATGCAGAACTTTTTATTAAGAATCACTTTTTTTCGTAAAATTAATAATAAAAGAGTTATTAGAATTGAAATAACTGAAAATAATGTTAGTTATCCATAATTTAAAAAAAAAATTTTTTTCAATTAGAAAGATGTAATTGCATATTAGAATATAGTTTTTAATTCCAAACAACTTTTCATAAAAGCAATTTTCAATATTGTGAAAATAAAGCTACTTTACTCTTGAGTGAAATTCAAACTTTTTGACATACCTCGTATAACATTCATAAAATTTGATATCTGATGGTTGAATCTTGGGTTTTGGTCCATGCAGAACTTTTTATAAAGAATAACTTTTTTCGTTAAATTAATAATAAAAAAGTTTTCCATATGGATACAACTTACAGGGACATACTGTATATTCCAGTCGGGTTAGCCTTTGATCTTGTATGCCGAGCTACCCAAGCAAGACACTATTTTTCTAATCTTAGGGGTCAATAGTAGTGTAAATTTAAAATCGCCAATGAATTCCGCCGTTGCGTTAGCCGTCATCTTATTTTTAAAGGAGAACCGTTTTTGCTCAAAATCTCCGCCATTTTTAACTTCTCGACAAAAAGTGTAAGGACTGAAATTGTTGAAAATATGATTTCCTATAATTTCCTTCATTATAAATTTTTTTGTGTAGTCGATATTTTCCGAGATAATTATTGAATTATCTCGTTTATTATTAGTTTAAGAACAAAAATTTACTTATACAAAAATGAAGAGATTTAAATTTTATACAATTTTGATCTCTTTAATTTTTTTGTTAAAATCAATATTTCCGGTAGTACGTATGCGGTAAAGGCGCGAGCATTTAAGACCTGATTGGTTTGATAGCAGTGGTTTTTGTCCAACATCTCCGCCATTTTCAACTTTTCGACAAAAATGGTAGGAACTGAAATTGTCCCAAATAAATCGTGTTTACAATAATTATTACAATTTTTTTTAGCCATTTTTTTCGTACAGTCGATATTTTCCGAGTTAATTTTACTTACAGTAGACGTCTATATTTTTGACTCTGATATTTTTCCACGTATTTTTTTTTTGTATTGTAAGGCTATACAAATTCTTTTAACCACTTAAAGTCCTGTGTTTTGGCTATCTGTGGGCAAATTTTCACTCAAATCGAAGGACATCCATTTTGGGAATGGAGGAAAATGTAGAAAGCGGTATTTTAACGTTTTCTACTAAAATGACTTGTCATAATGACATTTTTGAGTCCCTACTATTAAAACATTATTTCTTCCATTGATATTTTCCAATAAAAAAATGCAAATTTGTCTAAATAAATACCAAATCACAATAAAGTTTTCGTGGATCCCCACTTACAACTTGTGAACCCCCATTTTTATTTCACGCCAACGTAGAACCCCGTTGAGTCCCTCGTAGACCCCTGAGGGTACACCTAGACCACTTTGGGAATTACTGCTTTAAACAATAATTAACTAAAATATGAAAAGGCCGAACAATAACACTAAACTAAGGTTGGCCAATGCCTCTATTTTTCCCATTGCTACATACGCAGCTGAAACATGGCCTCTCAAAAAATCGATAGAAGATCGAAGCTTTTGAAATGTGGATCTACAAAAGAATTCTACGCGTGTCCTGTGACAGAACCAGCCTGCCAATTCTGGCTTCAAATAAAAGACAGGCTATTAAAAAAAGTAAACCAAGCATACCTAAATTACGTCGACCACATAGCCTGAAGGACGGAACTCATGGAACTATTGCTAAGTAGTAGAAGGAAAGGTAGAAGGACGAAGATCGGAACATCAAGAGGAAGATCTCCAACAATATGGGCAGACGAAATGAAGTCTCTCTTGAGAAGATCGCTATACGCTGTGAGCTCGTACATAGAGGGGATATTTATAAATTCGCGAGCGCCAGTAGTGACAAGTCTGTAAACGTTTACTGGAAATTTGACATAAATGTCAAAGTGATTAATTTAAAATTAAAATTAAAAACATTAATTATAAAAAATATTAGTTAGTCAAAGCTGTGGTATATATTTTTACCTTAAATATATTTACGTTTTAAATACTGAATTTACGTTTTTTTAATGTTCCGTAATATGTAATTATAAATTAATCTATTAATCTTAGCGCCATCTACACGATAATTGTGAAAGTATCCGAAGTAAGAAATTAATATTTCATCAATAGAACGTCAAAATGATTAGCAAAATCTTAAAAAAATCTATTACAATTTAATTACTTTTTAGCGTAACAATTAAATAATAAATTTAAAAATTACCGGTGAAAGTTGAATAAGTAATCCGCTAGGAGCGACACCAGCGAAGCTCAGAGCAGAGCGTATATCAAGCCGTTCTTCTGTCACATAATATTTATATAGAATATTTATGTTCAGTTGCACCAACAAATAAACGATTGATTTTTTGATTTGGATTGGCCGTTTATTTTAAAATATAATAATAGTCAAAAACTGTCAATTAAAAACAGAAATTTTAACGATTCTCCCGAAAAATATTAAATTTTTTAATATCAAAAGTAATATAATAATTTTCTTTTTTTTTTTAAATGGTTAAAATACAGTGATGAGTGCGCTAATAACCGGCAAAATAGCACAAAAGATGGAAACCGTATTAAGTTGTGAGATAAAAAGAAATGAAACTAGTCGAGCTGGGAAATTTCGTCCTACTAGAGGTAAAACTCACTAAGTGCACTTTTTTGAGATTTTGACATTTTCATAAATTTGAATACGGTACTGCACAGCCCTGGAGAAGTCCACTGGGGCTCTAACCCTTCTAATTGCTGAGATAATTTATGGTACAATTCACCAAGTGCATTATTGTGAATTTCGGTGTCAGGGCAAAACTCATTAGAACTTATTATTGCACTAAGTGAATTTTTCCTTACAGTCTTGAGTGCAATGTTGTGAATTTCAGTTTCAGGGTAAAACTCATTAAAACTTATTATTGCACAAGTGAATTTTTTCTTACAATCTGGAATGCCGAATGGGTACTTAATGATCTTTCAAACAATACATTATAGATAACATAATGTATTTTGCGATTAAGCTGGAGCATTGTTAATCAATGGCTGGAGACTTTTGTGGCTGTCATAAATGCCGAAAGAATTGCATTTATTTTAAAGAACGAAACTTATTGTTCACTTTTTAAATAATAGACTGTTATTTTGATAGTTTGTTATTTGTAAATCAGCGAAATTTTATAGACAAATTCTAATAATTGTGTTCATGGAAAAACTCATCAAGTACAAAGTGTAGTTAGTGAGTTTTACCTCTAACAGGATATCAATATCCAATAATTGTGTTCATGGAAAAACTCATTGAGTACAAAAATTGATCTAATATTGATTGTATCATAGTTCCTGTGACAAAACATAGCTGAAAATATCTGTTTTTATTTATTCTTTAAAGTTGCATTAAAAAAATTCCAATATTCAAGTCAGGTGAATTTAAAAAACAATTTGTACCTTTAAATCGATTTTTCTCCACTTTTTGAAAAGTGTAGTTAGTGAGTTTTACCTCTAATAGGACGATTTAGCGATATTTAGCCTAAATAGCCTAAAAATTTACATTATATTGATTGTTTCCCACCTTTAGACGTATCGGACGAGTTTAGCAATTGACACTGTCACAGTGACAGTTTTAGTTGACATACTCCTCTGATACGTGTGAAGGTGGGAATCAATCAATATAATGTCAATTTATATGTTAATATCGCTAAATTTACCAGCTCGACTAGTTTCATTTCTTTTTATCTCACAACTTAATACGTTTTCCATCTTTTGCGCTATTTTGTCGGTTATTAGCACGCTCATCACTGTATATTTTTTGGAGAATCGTTAAAATTTCTGTTTTTATGACAGTTTTTTGACAATTATATTTTAAAATAAACGGGCAATCCAAATCAATCGTTTTGTTGGTGTCATTGGACATTAGAGTGTCACCAGGTCCTGACAACGGCTCAAAAATTGACGAGGTGAGTAAATTTGTCGGTTTTCAATCAATCATGTCCATAATTTTTACGTTAAAAAGATATCGGCTTTACTGCCTGCAGAAGGTTGAGCTTTAAAATTTTTGGCGACGAAGAATTTGTGTTTGTACGATTACAACTTAGAATGCAATTACTGATGAAAGTAAGTCATTGCCGTTTTGCCTGTATTTCGTGAGATGTTGTAAAGGTAAGGTAAATTCAAGTAGCAACCGAAGTCCGTGCCGTGACGTGAGGTTCTATCCTCTGGATAGAGCAATCCTCGTGGGGTGAGTCCTGTGATGCCTGAAGTTAAAGCCAGGAATCGTTTAAACATCACAACTATTTTAATACTACAGGGTGATTGATTAGTAGGGTAAAGCTCAATAGCTCCGCTATAGTAATAGATACCAATAAAAGTTAATAATAAGAATTTTAGCCACCTTTGAGCTTCACATTACAAAATTAGTTAGAATGTTACAGGGTGTTCGATAACACAGTGGCAGACCTAACTTATGTTTTTTTAAATGGAACACCCTACATTTTATTTTATATTCGAAATCCTGTTAACTTCTCCATCACAAAAATATAAAGGTTTGTAATGTTATACAGGGTATTTACAAAGTTATAACCAATTTTGTATGAAAATCGTAACAAGTTCAACTCCCTGTATAAATAAAAATAAGCACAACAGCATGGTTTATTAATGCCATATTTTTTTATTTATTGTCAAAATTTTTAAGAATTATTGATATTGCTAATTTTTTTTATATCAAATACAGGGTGAGTCAAAACGCAAGTACATTATTTTCTCAGTAATGTTAAATGGAACACCCTGTATTTTATATCATTATTGAAAAGTAACATTAACGTACTTTAATTTTTATATAACATTCCGTATGCCCAAATTTATTAGTTTTCGAGATATTTTCATTTTTCAGAGCAAATTATTTTAGCTGTTTAAATTTATCTAAATTTTAAGTAAGCCATGACTGAATTGACAATTGAAGATTACCGATTATCAATCCGGTAATCAATGTAACACTGTAGCAAATAAAGAAATAAAAATAATTTATTAGTAATACATTTTACAAACAAAAACTCAACCACTACATGCAACATTTTTGAAACAATTAAAAACTATCTTTTTATGTAAATGCAACAAATAAACAAAGAAAATTAGTAATAAATTTTACAAAAAAACACACAAACACAAAATACAATATTTTGTGAAGACAATTAAACACTACTTTGGTATGTAAATGTAACAATGTAACAAATAAAGAACGAAACATAATTTATCAGTAATACATTTTGCAAAAAAACATGTTTGAAAAAATTAGAAGCTACTTTTAATAAAATATTTTTAATATTTAATTACATAAGGTGTTCAAAATTATCTCTTAACACATTTATGTACGCCTAAAAACGATCATTGAATGAGCTACTTACTCTACGGAGCATTTGTAAATTAACACATCGAAATACACTTTGTATTCTATTTTCATCTCATCCCTTGTTGTTGGAGGTATTTTATAAACTTCATTATTAACGTAACCCCAAAAAAAATCAGTCCAGTTTATTAAATTCTAGTGATTTGGGTGGCCACGCTACTGGTCCATTGAAAAATGAAAATATCTCGAAAACTAATAAATTTAGACATAGGGAATGTTATCTAAAAATTAAAGTACGGTAATGGTACTTTTCAACAGTGATATAAAATACAGGGTGTTCCATTTAAAATTACTGAGAAAATAATGTACTTGCGTTTTGACTCACCCTGTATTTGATATAAAGAAAATTAGCAATATCAATGATTCTTAAAAATTTTGACAATACGAAAAACTAAGGCATTAATAAACCATTGCTGTTTTGCTTATTTTTATTTATACAGGGAGTTAAACTTGTTACGATTTTCATATAAAACTGGATATAACTTTGTAAATACCCTGTAGAACATAACAAACCTTTATATTTTTGTGATGGAGAAGTTAACAGGATTTCGAATTTAAAATAAAATATAGGGTGTTCCATTTAAAAAAACATAAGTTAGGTCTGCCACTGTGTTATCGAACACCCTGTAACATTCTAACTAATTTTGTAATGTGAAGCTCAAAGGTGGCTAAAATTTTTGTTATTAACTTTTATTGCTATCTATTACTATAGCGGAGCTATTGAGCTTTACCCTACTAATCAATCACCCTGTATAGTAAACAATTTAAAACTTTATAATATCTAAAGGGTTTTTACCCACATATCTTGGTATACCCTATTCCATGAACATACGCCTGTTTTGGATTACTTCGACAACGAATATTTTACTGTGCAAAATAAGAAGAACGAAAGTAAATTTCAGATTACATTGTTGTTTATTGGAATAATTATTAGCGCCATTTACTTTCGTACTTCTTATGTTGCACAGTAAAATATTCGTTGTCGAAGTAATCCAAAACAGGCGTATGTTCGTGGAATGGCCCATAGCTCAGGCATGCACTTTGACCTGTAATAAGCATTGATAATGGAATCATTATCCCGAAAACGTTCTGTGATGTAGCCCTTTCTAGGAATTTTTCGCTACAGGAATTTAATTTCCTCGTGGATTTTTGTTTACACCTATTTCCAAGGCTAACCTAAGCAAAGGAGGGTTTCAATGAAACGTGGATATATCTTGAAAAGCAGGAAAGCTAGTTTTATAAAAAAAAATTGCTTTTTTTATTCAATTATAAAACAGTCCTCGTATGATACTGATACAATGTAAAATTTCTCGTAAAAAAAATTGAAAATTCAACTTTTATTTTGAAACATCAGATTCTATTAAAATTTAATCCTATTGTAGCGGAAGAGAAATCTTGGCCGATCCCCGTATAACAGTAAACACCTCGAGAATGACGTAATCGGATGTGCTAGGCCTCGCCGGAGAATTCTGGAAGGTACGTCACGTAGGCGGAACAAGCCGATAGCTCGAGATGGGAGTCGATTGTTCCAGAATAACAACTGGGTATAAATACGGGCATATTTTGTGAATAAGTTTAGTGTATAAGATAAATTCGTCTGTAACTTATATAAATAAAGTCGTATATAAATTACGAACCGCTAGTTTTATTGTAATTAGAAGTAATTACACTAATCACGCTACAGTTGGTGTCGGTGTTCGGTAAACTTAGTGCGATATAAATAAGTGAATTACAGAGAGACTTTAAAAGACTTTTGAACTTTATTCGTCGGGAATAACCGGAGTGCGTTAATTGTTCGGTATTCGGAAAGACTTTAAAAGACTTTTGGACTTTATTCGTCGGGAATAGTTAAAGTGCGTTGATTGTTCGGTATTCGGAAAGACTTTTAAAAGACATTTTGGAAAGTACGTGTGTGCCGACCAAAGATGTTGCTACGAGAACTTACAGTAAAACAGCTCCGTGAACAGCTAGAGGAACGGGATCTGGACAGCAGTGGGCTCAAGATAGTCCTACAAGCACGACTCGAGGAAGTCCTAACGAAGAACGGAGATGATCCAGAGACGTTCCACTTCCAGTCAGCAGAACAAGCAATCTTATCGAAATTAAAAACTGTTTCTGAAACGATTGATGATACTTCTAAGATAAGCAACGAGAAATTTGAAAGTGTTTCTCAAAAGATCGATGAAACTTCTAGACAGAACAACGAGAAATTTGAAAGTGTTTCTCAAAAGATCGATGAAACTTCTAGAAAAAGCGATGAGAAATTTGAAAGTGTTTCTCAAGTAATAAAAGACGTTTGTAGACAGACCGACGAGAAATTTGAAGAAGTTTCCAGAACATTCGATAAGATACAGAAAAGTGTAGACGACAATAAAGAATTGCTAGAAGAGAAGATCAAACAACTAGAGAGCATGATAACTGATACAAAAGTACAACCATCAGTTAATGCAGTAGCTTTAGATCTTGTAGTGAAGGATGAAACACCGAGAGACGAAACATCGCATCATATGAGATTTAAATTACCACCATTCGATGGGAAGTCCTCTTGGTCCATATACCTTAGACAATTCGAAGCTATTGCGACCGCCAACCATTGGACCGAACAAGAAAAGGCTGTTTCCTTGACTGCTGCTTTGCGAGGTGATGCTGCAGATATATTAAGATCAATTCCTAAGGGTCAAGAAAATTGTTACCAGACCTTGTTCACTCGTCTAGAAAAACGCTATGGAGATGCCCATCTACAACAAGTATACAAAGCACAACTGCGAAGTAGAAGTCAACGAGCAAGTGAGAATCTGCAAGAATTTGAAGCAGATGTGGCTCGTGTGGTGCGGTTGGCTTATCCAGAGGTGCCAGACAGCGTTTTAGAAGAAATTGCAGTAGATACCTTCGTCAATGGGCTGAAAGATAATGAACTAAAGAAAGCTTTACGACTAGCAAGACCGAAAGTTTTAGATGAAGCACTTGCTATTGCCTTGGAACACGAAGCAGCTAGCCAAGCTTCACGAAACAATCGAGTAATAACCGTGGAAAAAGGCGATAAGAGAAAAGATGAACGTTTGGTGGAAATGGTACGGAGGGTGATTCGTGACACGATGCCGAAGAGACGCATGAAGAGGGCTGGAAGAGTTGGTTCAAATACAGATGCTTCCTCGATACGGCCATGCAGTGAAAGTTGTAATCACCGGCTTAAACTAGATGAACAGCTTTGCCCTGTGAGACGAACTACCGTCGTTAATGAGCAATGGCAGCCACAACAGTTACAAGAAGCCCAAGAAGACGATCCATGTATAAAAAGAGTATTGGATTGGATGAGTCGAGGTGAGAGACCTAGTTGGCAAAACATTAGTGCATGTAGTCCGGAAGTCAAGGCCTACTGGAGCCAATGGAATTGCCTGATACTAAAAGATGATCTTTTGTACAGAACCTTTGAGAACGATGATGGTACAGAATCTAAGCTTCAGTTAATTGTACCTAAAAGTAAAGTGTCAGAAGTATTGCGTCAGTTGCATGACGGTACATCAGGTGGACACTTTGGTATTACGAAGACTCTGCAAAAGGTTCGAGAACGGTTCTATTGGGTGAACTGTAAAGATGATGTAAGAAGATGGTGCCGAAAATGTGAACTGTGTGCATCCGGTAATGGTCCGGTTGGTAAAAAGAGAGCACCCATGAGACAGTACAATGTTGGAAGTCCTATGGAAAGAGTAGCTATCGACATTGCAGGTCCATTTCCAGAAACCGATGCTGGAAATAAATACATCCTGGTAGCCATGGATTATTTTACAAAATGGACTGAGGCCTATGCATTACCAAATCAAGAAGCTGCTACCGTTGCAGAGGTACTTGTTAAAGAATTCTTTAGCCGATTTGGTGTTCCCTTGGAGATCCACTCCGACCAAGGGCGAAACTTTGAGTCAGCTCTTTTCCAAAACGTTTGTAAATTGATTGGTGCCAATAAGACCAGAACAACACCCCTGCATCCTCAATCAGATGGGATGGTCGAGAGGATGAACCGAACGATGGGTAAACACTTGTCCAAAGTTGTATCTGAACATCAGCGAGATTGGGACCAACACATTCATTTATTCCTGATGGCCTACCGCTCGGCCGTAAATGAAACTACAGGTCAAACACCAACCTGCCTGATGTTGGGTCGTGAAGTTCAGTTGCCCTGCGACCTAGAGTTTGGCTGCGGACCTTCCGAGGAACATGTTGCAGGCGAAGACTACGTTGACCGCCTGAAATTACGAATGAACAACATTCATGAACTTGCCCGACAACACATCCAGATAGCCAGTGACAGAATGAAAGATCAATATGATTCTCGATGCAAGAATGAAAGCTTCGAAGTAGGTGATCTTGTCTGGCTTTATAATCCGCAACGTCGTCGAGGCTTATGTCCTAAACTGCAAAGACAATGGGAAGGTCCATATGAAGTTAAGAAGAAAATAAATGACGTAATATATAGAATTAAGAAGTTGCCAAACGGTAAACCAAAAGTTATTCACATAAATCGTCTTGCACCATATGCTGGCTCAAATGAAACAGAAGAAGCACGAGTCCTCCAACAGGAGATGAAAGATGTCGCACAGCCAAGTTTTAATCAATTTATGTCAAATTACGCAGCGAGAAAGAGTGCTAGATTCGGCGTGACCACAGAAGTTCAGCAAGACCTGTTTGGTGTTCCAGAAAACGTCTCTCTGGCCCACTGTGTTGCCCAAGACCTCGAGATGACTAAAGGAATATCGTCCGTATTCAATAGAAAGTTCGGCCGCCTGGACAAGTTAAGAAATCAGCAGCCTAAAATTGGAAGAGTACTGCGATTGGAAGATGGTCCTCGATCTTTGCTGTATATGGTGACCAGAAAGTCTTATACGGACACGCCAAGCTACGAGAACATATGGCGTGCTCTAACTAATTTGAAGAAAATCGTGTGTAATTATGACATCAAAAATTTGGCTTTACCAAAAATAGGCCACGCAGTAGAAAATCTGGATTGGAAGATTGTGAGAAGCATGCTTGAGGTGTTCTTCAGAGGAACTGGTGTACAAATCACTGTGTGTTGCATGAACCCGAAGATGTCGTACCCTTCAAAGACAGTAGACTGTTATTTCTTCTTGAAGGGTGTATGCAGAGCTGGAGAGTCGTGTAGATTCCGCCATCCTGGGCCTTCATTTAGAGTTGCTGATCGAGACGCTCAGATCTTAAGAGGGGAGCAGTGTAGCGGAAGAGAAATCTTGGCCGATCCCCGTATAACAGTAAACACCTCGAGAATGACGTAATCGGATGTGCTAGGCCTCGCCGGAGAATTCTGGAAGGTACGTTACGTAGGCGGAACAAGCCGATAGCTCGAGATGGGAGTCGATTGTTCCAGAATAACAACTGGGTATAAATACGGGCATATTTTGTGAATAAGTTTAGTGTATAAGATAAATTCGTCTGTAACTTATATAAATAAAGTCGTATATAAATTACGAACCGCTAGTTTTATTGTAATTAGAAGTAATTACACTAATCACGCTACACTATGTTCTATCTTGAAGGTGATTATTAGTATTCTGACGATATCTAAATATTTATATCAGTCAGAATGTATCCACATACCGTGGATACATTCTCGGTAGATAAATTTAGTTTCATTTTCCTAGTAACTATTAAAAATGCATATTTTCCATATCTCAGGAATTAATTGTTATGCAAATACTAAGGAACAGCTCTATCGTTTCCAGTATCTAACCAATAAAACCAATTCCTTACAAAACTGGGTTTTCCTATTATTTATTCAGCAGTTATTACTTATGAAGCGTTGTCGAGGATTAAGTCTAAACAAAATACATTATAGTCTATTCCACGAACATACGACTGTTTTGGATTATAGCGACAACGAATATCTCTGTATGCAACATAAGAAGTACGAAAGTAGATTTCTCTAACAATTATTCCAATAAACAACAATGTAATTTACAATTTACTTTCGTTCTTCATATTTTGCACAGCAAAATATTTGATGTCACGATAATCCAAAACGGTTGTATATTCGTGGAATAAGGTATATTTTGAAAAAGATCCTATTGTTTTTACTTACGAGGATATTTCGGTAATTGTCAGAACAAAGAAAGAGACAGTTTTTACCTACAAAATCTTTTCCTAGAAGGATCTAAGTCTTCGAAATAGCTGTTTACAGCAAGGATTACTTCAATGTTAGTCCATTCACTCACGGTAAAATATTACAAAACTTCTACATTTTTTAAAGAACCGCTTGGATTGACATGAAATTTGGCATAGATATAGCTAGCATGTCAGAGAAAAAGTGATATTATGCCGATGTGTATTTTTGCCCTGGGGTGAGCATCACCCCTTCTAGGGAGTGTTTTTAATATATTTTTCATTCTCGTCCAGTCTCTCAATTCTTTCTCAGTACTTTCTTCTTTACTTAATGTAAAATTTAATTCTTGTTCTATGAGGCAGCGGTGTATTTTATCTCCTCTAATTTTCAACATTTGCTCTGCATTACTCTCCAAAGAAGAAGAGTTGTCATTCAATGAATATGGTACAAGTGAACATTTCTAAAACCAAATCTATTGGTTGACAGCAAAAGAGAGGTACATTTTGATGACAACAACATTCACTTCTAAATACTGTTCGACGACCCACTAGAGAATTCGATGGCTAATGAGACCTCAAGTAAACAAAGCTGACGTTATGAGGGTTCTAGTAGCGACGCCGAAAGTTCTAGTTGAATCTGGGGACCAAAGCCGGAGTATACATACAGAGAGAATAATTTAGATTTTAGAATCAGTCTAGAGTCTAGAGCTATAAATTCGCAAATATAAATTCGTATATATACTAAGTAATAAATAGATATTATATAAATTAATTGTGTTTTGGCGTTTGTGTAAGTAAATTAAAATAGTGTAGTGTAAATAAATGAAAATGCATGTAAAATAAAGACTAAATAAAACAGGTGTAAAATCGTTAATAAATTAGAAAGTAAAATCATTGCAACATATCAAACATAATGCAGGAATAATAATTTTTACAATAACTATTTAAATTTTGGGTTTAACACGGGATGTTATAATTAAAAAAGTATACTCACATATACTACTTGATTATAGGCAGGTAACGGTTGTCCAGGAGTACCATTTGTGTAGATAAACCTCTGTTGACCCGGAGGAAATGCCGCCGGGTCATATACAGCGGTTGGAGGTGGAGTAGCCCTGAAACCGTTTTTAACTCCTGTCACTGGTGGAATTGGCAATCGGTTCATGGGTTTAGCCTTTATTCTCGCCATAATCGGTCTTCCTTGGAACTCCCTCACTTCTTCTCTTAAATATCGGTATGCCCTTTGGGCATCCTCGTCAGATTCGAACGTCACATACCAAGAGGTATTATGAGCAAATTCACAGGAAATAAATCGAGGACAATTTTCACCCGCAAACAAGTTCTGAAAATAAAAAAAAATTAAATATCAATATGTACCAATAGTACATACATATTTTATCAAATACACTCAAAGAATACATATATTATACAGTGTGGAAGGCACTTATGGAATACAATTATTTTTGTCATTGTTTCAAAAAATTATAAGAAACGCTGAGACCCGTCGATTTTGATATATAAATGTGCACCTTTGAAACATAAGTTTAAATGTACAGGATGGTTCATGCAAGCCTAGCAGAATCCATAATAGTCCATTCTTTCACGGTTTTTGCTCTAAATTTTAAAGAACCGCTTGGATTGACATGAAATTTGGCATACATATAGCTTACATGTCAAAGAAAAAAAGTGATATTGTGCCGATGTGTGCTTTCACCCTGGGGGTGACTTTCACTCCCTTTTGGGGGTGAAAATATATGTCCAAAATAAGACCGGAAATGGGTAAACTGACTAATTTTAAGTAACTTTTGTTCTATAGAGCTTTTTCGCCAAATCAACACTTTTCGAGTTATTTGCAAGTGAATATGTTCATTTTTCAACAAAATAACCACATTTTTAGACGGTTTTTCGCAAATAACTCAAAAAGTAAGTATTGTGTCGAAAAAAACGTTCTTAGCAAAAATATAGCCCATAAAAAAGTAAAAAAAATGGTGTACGCGTTAGATCTCTGGATCTCGTAGAACCAGAGTTATAGTCAATGAAAAATAGATTCATATTCACCAAATTTCAAATAGAATATTTCGACGTGAAATATCCAAAAAATTATGAACTTTTTGGGGAAAATATATTATATATTTTTTAAAGTGTTTAAAAAAAGCTTTATTTCTGTTTTTACAAAAAGTTTCTAGCATTAAATTTAAGCAAGTTACGCTCAAAATAAAGTTGGTCCCTTTTGTTTTTGCAAAAAAAAATCGGGAAGACCACCCCCTAATTAGCAACTTAAATGAAATTAATCGTTACCGCTCCACAAATTATTTTACTTAGGTTGTGTTTATATGATCTGTATGTTTCATCGATTCAAAGTGCTTATTTTTGAAAAAATTTGGTTTCAAAGTAAAATTTTTAAAAATTAAAATTTTGAAAAATATCCTTTTTTTCAAAATAACGTAAAAATTGTTAGAGATACCAAAAATCTCAAAAAACAAAAAAAGTCAGATTTGCTCTTCTGAATATCATGTATTTTTTTGTTTTTCTGTTAGACAAAAATTGACTAAGATTTGGTGTTTCTAAATTTGCATACATTCGTGATCAGTGACTCGTTCAACCCCTTTTAACTACAGCCCTTTCAATAATAAGGACTTTGAACCGATGAAACTTACAGATCATATAAACAATATATACATGAGTCAAGAAACTTGTGAAGTAGTAACGATTAAGTTTATTTCAGATACTAATTAGGGGGTGATTTTCTCAATTTTTTTACCAAAACCAAAAGGGACTAACTTTATTTTGAGCGTAACTTGTTTAATTTTGATGCTAAAATTTTTTTTTATAAAAAAATGAAGCTTTTTTTAAACACTTTAAATAAGTTGTAATGAGTTTTCCCCGAAATGTGCTTAATTTTTGGTTATTTCACGTTAAAGTATTCGATTTGGAATTTGACGAATATGAACCTATTTTTCATTAGCTATAACTCTGCTTCTACTGGGTGTACAGACGTGATATATACACCATTTTTTTAAATTTCTTACAAGCTATATTTTTGCTGAGAATGTTTTTTCGACAAAATACTTACTATTTGAGTTATTTGCGAAATACCGTCTAAAAGCGTGGTTATTTTGTTGAAAAAATGAACATATTCACTTCCAAATAACTCGAAAAGTATTGACTTAAAAACTCAAAAAAAAAAAGTGAAAAAACTCTATAGAACAAAAGTTACTTAAAATTAGCCAGTTTATCCATTTCCTGACTTTATTTGGACGAATATTTTTTCACCCCCAAGAGGGGATGAAAAGCACCCCCAGGGCAAAAGCACATATCGGCACAATATCACTTTTTTTCTTTGACTTGTTAGCTATGTGTATGCCAAATTTCATGTCAATCCAAGTGGTTCTTTAAAATTTAGAGGTTTTACAATATTTTACCGTTAAAGAATGGACTATAAGCTTTATTTTTAATGGAACACCCTGAATATTTTAATATTTTTAAAAGCTGGTTAATAACCTGATTTCAACGAACCATATAACGTAGGGTGTGTTATGAATAATACAGGGTATAATTTTTAAATTATAAAGTATGGAAACCACTTACGGAATAAAAATTTTTGTGTATTTTAGAAAATTATAAAAAATACTGAGACACGTCAACTTTTAAATTCAAATGTGCGATTTATAAACAAATTAGAATATACAAGGTGATTCACGCAATTCCTTCGTTTATTTTTGTCGCTATAATTCTTGTTGTCAATTTGAGTGTTTTATTTAAAAGATTAAAACATAATTATTGGGGACTTTCTTATCTCCTTTCTTGAAGAACATCAGCATGATTGTTCTCCTCCATTCATCTGGTGATTATTTTATGAATAAGAAGTTGCAGTTGTTGTACAAGGTAATCACCTCCATATTTTAAGAGTTCATTTGGTATATATGATCTTCTCCTGTTGACTTTCTATTTTTTAATTTGTTTATTCCTTGTTTCACATCTTTTTGGGGGATTTCGGTCTTTTCATCAGTTATTATATTTGGCGTTTCTGGTAAAGATTCTCCGTTTTCTTTTTTAAACATTTCTGTCAGGAAGGCCACCCATGTATCCTCTTTCATGGTTCTATTTCAACTAGTTCTTTCATTTCGCTTCTTTGTTGTCTTATGAAGCGCCATACTTGTTTCTGTTGTCCGTAGAAATCCATCTCTAGTCCTTTTGAAAATCTTTCCCAGTACATACTAATCTGTTTTTGTTTTTCTTACGAATTGATGAGTTTTAGTTCTTATTCTTTTATATTCTTAATATGATTCATTCGTTTTTTCTGACTTACATTTTAGGAAAGCTTTCTTTTTTGGTACCTAACATTTTTGTTTAACCTCTAGTGTAAACCATGGTGTTTTCGTTGACAACTTTTTGTTTAATATTTTCTTTCCAAGGGCTTCTTGGACAGCGTCCAGAATTCTTAAGTTTTCTCCAGCTAGTTTCTACATTGCTTTCATTTTCAATATTCTCCATTTTTATTTTCGGTTCTGGCCTTTTTTGATAAATATAATGCTCTGAATTCGTTTGTTTAATCTTCTCTTCCCATTTTTCATTGAATCTAATTTTACCAAGTACCAAATAATGATCGCTTCCAACATTGGTGACGTCAAACTTCTCACATCCACTATCTGTGTATGGTGAATATTTCTGTTTGTGACCACATAATCTATCATTGATCTTTGTCCCCTTGTATTTTCAAGCGTGTATTTGTGTTGAATTTTATGATCAAACAATGTGTTGGTTATTCTCAGTTCGTTTGATGTGCCACCATGTGAAGTCCACCATTCTCTTCCCGTTCTCATTGATGACTCTTTCGTTAAACCTTTGTTCTATTCCTGGTATTACTTCGTCTCCTATTCTGGCATTGAAATCTCCCAATAATATAATGTAATTCATTTCGCTTTACTTCGCTTTCCACTAATGTTTGTAGCTCATCATAGAATTCTTCTTTATCGAATGAAGTAAAGAAACACAGACGTATTCACAATCATTTAATTTACTTCGACGACCGGTTTCGATCTCTACAATATACAGATCATCTTCAGGTCGGCGTTACAAGTGATTCAATGCTACAATTATAGAAAGCCAGAGGTAGAACATTGTCTGGTTGTATCGAAATGCTGATAGAAAGCCAAAACTTTGAAAGGTATGTACATGTTGACATTTCAGAACAACAAACAAATACATACGTATGCATACACATGAGCAAACAGGTACACATAAGCACGCACACGTACACAGATGCCTGCGGTTTATGACTATTTGTTAAATTATATTAAACTTTAAAAATTAAAGATTTTAACTGAATTTTGATCTACATACATGCCGTTACAAGGGATGAGTTGTAAGTTCATCAATAACATATTTAAACGTCCAGATTATGCTAGTAGGGTAGCTAGGTGAAGGACCTACTAGCATAATCTGGACGTTTAAATATGTTATTGATGAACTTACAACTAGGGAATGCAATCCCGATCTCGCGAGATCCCGTGTAATTTTTCGGGATCAATCCCGAAGCATAATATGACGAGATCCCGTTCGAGATTGACGGGATTGGGCGGCAATGGTCAGCGATGCTACACACATCTGCTCGGGACGCGAGCGGTGTGCCGACTGAACTGACTGACGGCCGGGCGGGAGTGCAGTGCCGAATAGCACTCCAGAGGGAGGGAGAAAGAGGTGCATCATGCATGCGTGCGGGCAGGCAGAGGCAGCCATTTGTTTGTTTACCTATCTAATTGTTTAAGTTATGCTCGTGCAGTTTTAGTAATTGTTTTTCCTTAAATTACGCATTTTTATGTTGTTTATGTGAGTTAAATACATAATAATATAACTTTTGGTTTCCTATAAGTAATAAGTGATTACTAGTAACTTAAAATGGCGAAAAACAATCCAGATCAAGCCTACTTGGAGTTTAGCAGTCGTTTACCGGTATGGAGATATTTCAAGAAAGCCGTTAATAATTTAACTGCTCAGTGCAAACTATGTAAATCTGTTCTCAAAACCTCATCCGGGTCTACAAAAGGTTTACACGTCCATATGATGGCAATCCATAAAATCGACACAAAAATTGCGGGAGTCGGAAGAACATCAAGTACACCTGAGTCAAATGTATCACTACCTTCGACGTCGTCAGCGTCTACTAGAGCATCGTCGTCAGCTGCGCGGTCGCCTATTGATGTTGAGGCTCAATTTACACCAGAAGATCGTGAAAATTGCCAAATACCACAGAAGAAAATCAAAATCAGTGATTATTTTCCATCCGATTCTAACGTAACAAAAGACTTAATGATTTCCCGAATGGTTGCCAAAGATGATTTACCATTTAGAGTATTTTGTAGTTCCGAGGACATGAAGAGTCTTTTTGCTGCGAAAGGTAACAATTACAAATTGCCTTCTTCACCAAATACAATTAAACAAATTGTGATGAATTATGGAACGACGCTCAAAATGAAAGTGAAGGAAGATCTTTTACAGTTGAAGAATGAAGATTATAGGTTTACAGTTACGTTAGATGAATGGACATCTGGAATGAATCGGCGATTTTTAAATGTTAATGTACACACAATTATTAACAGTGAGCCTACTCAATGGAATATTGGACTAGCGCGCATTTTTGGAAGTATGTCGTCGGAGTCTTGTGTTCAGCTTCTGAAAGAAAAACCATCAGAATTTAATTTATCCCTGGATAACGACATAGTCGGTATAACGACCGATGGAGCCAGCGTCATGAAAAAAGTTGGTCGACTGATTGAACCACTACAACAGCTTTGCTACGCCCACGGTGTACAATTAGGTATAACAGATGTCATTTATAAGAAGAATGTAGAATCTAATGAAGTGGAAGAATTTGAAGACCCTGAACTGAACACAAATCGCAGTGCGGAGGAGGAAGAAGTCTTGGACGACAATCCGGATAATTATAATGGTTTATACTTTTCCTTACCTATAAGACAAGTTGATCTGGCTACAGAATACCAAATGATTATATCGAAACTAAGAAAATGCGTCAAACTTTTTAGGAATTCTCCTACCAAGAATGATATGCTTCAGAATTATATTCAGCAAGAGTTTGGCAAAACAATTCAGCTGGTCCTTGACTACAAGACACGTTGGTCTAGCCTATGCAACATGATAAGTACATACAATAGAGTAAAGCAGTGTGTAGCTAAGACCTTAGTTGACCTCTCACTCAGTTCCAATTCAGACTATTTTTTCACGGATGAAGAACATGCTGTCCTTATCGATTTGGAAAATACATTTCAGCCAGTAAAGTTGGCCGTTGAGGTACTGTGCCGTCGAGATACTGATTTAGTTAGTGCAGAACATACGTTGCGTTTCATGATTCGAAAGCTAGAAGACCTAAAAACTCCTCTCTCAGAAAAGTTGGTATCTTCGATGAACAATCGTATCTCCGAGCGTCGCATAAAAGCAACTGCAGCGCTGTTATATTTGAAAAATCCGAATAATTATTAAGATGATTTAGAACAATGGAAAGGCAACGAGACTTTCCAATTGCCAAGTAAATATCTCATAAGGAAAGAAATTAAAAATATAATCACACGATTATATCGCGATGAACCAAACCAAGTAGAGATTAATACCACAGTATTAAACGAAGATGACTTGCCACTTTCTATGATTGCAGAGGATTTAAATTTAAGTGCAGTAGCAGTAGCTACACAAACTAATCCTACTTCACTTCAAGAGGAATTAGAAGAAACTCTGCGAGCGTCTAAAAGTCCTTTTACATGTGTAGCCAGGTCCACAAACTTAGACAAATTAGAGTCCGTAATAAAAAAAGAAATGGATTTATTTGAGTGTGGAGGAACAAGGGGGAGATTTTTGCAGTTTGCATATAATTGCTTAATCACGCTGTTGCCAACCAGTGTTGAGTCTGAGAGGGCATTCTCAGCAGCTGGCTACAATGTAACGGATATTAGATGCCGGTTAGCAGATAGTACTCTAGATACACTTTGTTTTTTAAGAAGTTACTTTCAAAATCACCCGTAAGTTACGGGTGATTTTGAAAGTAACTTCTTCTCTCTTTTGAAAGTTACGGGCCGTAACTACTTTTTGATCTCCTTGAGCACTATATTTACTTTTGTTTTGATTATGTTCTTCGTGTTACTAAAACTGTTACTTAATTATTTAGTTAGTAAAAATTAAAGAATAAAGGCATTTGTTTTCTTTCAAATAATATTTTTAATTAACCTCACTATCACAAATAAGCAGTTTTCATCGTATTCAGTCATGTGATTATTAGATATTTTTTTACCTAGACGAGATCCCGTAAATTTCGGGATCCCGCGGGATTGACATTTCTAATCCCGAGGGATCTCGACTTTACGATCTCGAGTCGGGATTGCATTCCCTACTTACAACTCATCCCTTGTAACGACATGTAAGTAGATCAAAATTCAATTAAAATTTTTAAATTTTAAAGTTTAATGTAATTTAACAAATAGTCATAAACCGCAGGCATCTGTGTACGTGTGCGTGCTTATGAGTACCTGTTTGCTCATGTGTATGCATACGTATGTATTTGTTTGTTGTTCTGAAATGTCAACATTTACACACCTTTCAAAGTTTTGGCTTTCTGTCAGCATTTCGATACAACCAGACAATGTTCTAACTCTGGCTTTCTATAATTGTAGCATTTAATCACTTGTAACGCCGACCTGAAGATGATCTGTATATTGTAGAGATCGAAACCGGTCGTCGAAGTAAATTAAATGATTGTGAGTACGTCTGTGTTTCTTTACTTCATTTAAAATGAACTCACATATGCAACCCATTCAACATTTCTTCTTTATCGCTGTCAGGTTTGCAGTCTTCTGGTGAACATATCCCTATTATGTTTATAATTTTGCTATTTCTAATGAAAAATACTATATTTGTTATCTTCAATGGGAATTAATCGCAAATGTCAAAATAAATGTACTTTCAACTAATGTAGTTGTTGGAAATTCCATAAAATTGATTTGGTTGTGTAAATAGTTCGAAATCATGTCCCTTTTTTTCCCATGTCGACGCCAGTGTTGTTCCTGGCGATCATGTTATCGAAATTCACATGATCACATGTGTCGCGAAGAAAGGGACTTTCAACCACTTGAAATCCAAAAACTCTACCCCTACGAGATAAAGATAGTTGTCGATAGATGGCGCCATAATAAAAAATAATTTTTTTAATTAGATAATAATATTACAAATATAATCTGTATAATTTATAAGACTATACAAATCAACGAAAATACCATTTTATAAATGCAAGAAACACATTTGATTTATTTTATTCCAAATTGAAAATAAAATGAGACAACTGTCAGATTTAACTAAAATGTCATGTTAGATTAAATGCCATAAATGTGTATTATCACGGACTTACCCTTTTTCCTATCATTTGTTACGTACTGAAAAATGATCATGAAAAGGACAATACCTATATATTTCCTTTTTTATCGTTTGAATTATTTACCAATCAGATTAATTTAAATGTGTACATGGTATTGCGCCTAATGAGAAAGTCCACTTTCTTCCTATATTAGCTATCAGAAGGGATAAAAGATTCATAGCAGGTGTTGTAATTAGTTTATTGTTTGTTTTGATTTTATTAATTGTTTCGTTCAATACCTGCTAGTAACCATACAGTAGTGGTTAATAATTCTCACTACAGATAATAATTAAATGTAAAATGTAATTCTCATTACAATAAATTGTGGTTTAATTCCATATAAAATGATATTAACTTAGTAGACAACGTAATTCTCATTATTTATTACCTCTATAGATCAAAATCTTGCAATACTTTAAATTTTTAAAAGTAGAAAATCGTATGGATGTCATTTTGTAACATATTATACACTTCCAGGAAACGATTAAAGTCATAAAATATTAAATTAAAACTGTTTAAATAAAATAAAAACTCTTATCCTTCAAGCACTATCATCCGTGATACAATACGTTTCCACGAAAAAATTTAATTATATTCAACAATATCGAAATGCATAATTAAACAATCGATTACAACAGACATAAAAAGGGATACAATTAAAAATGAAGCACTTGATATAAATCTGTACATCAAGAGTACATTGATTAAATTTAATATAAACGTATATTCCAAATGCGATGACTCGAAACTATTTCTTTTACCTCAAAAAAGGGTGAAAAGTGCTCATAAAATAATTATTTAACTACAGTAGAACTCCAATTATCCGGACTCCAATTATCCGGATCGCCAATTATCCGGATCAGATTGCGAAAAAGAAAAAATCAAGTTTGTAAAAAAATAATTCATTTTACTGTGATTCAGTATTGTGTGTCAATATTACGTAATGTAAACTTAGTCATTTACATATTGTTGTGTATACTATATTGTTTTTCATAATAAATACCGTATATGTTCTCCATTGTGTTTTGCTGTAATTACGTTACTTTTCCGGAAAAGGCCTTTTTCGAGAAAAATCCAGTTATCCGGATTTTTGATTATCCGGATCGGGTCCGGTCCCAATTAATCCGGATAATTGGAGTTCTACTGTATTCCTAAGCTGTAGCTATTCAGATTTATAGATAAAACAAAGATAATTAATTTTTACAAATAAAAGACCAGAAGAAAGCTAGCTCACAACGCCACTGCTTTGACAAGGTCGACAATGTTTGACGGCGAAAGAGTTGTTAAAGCAGTCATCTTGTCAAAACAGTGGCGTTGCGCGCTGGCTTTCTTTCACTTTATCCCTGATCTGCCTCGCGTTTTTAACAGCTGGCAACCCTAATTTGCGTCCATATTTTTACACGCAACCTTATATCATCGTATTATAAAAAATAGCTTTAATTTGATATAAAAAGCATGCAACGAAATTTTGTTTCAAAAATTATTAATTTTATTAAAACTATTTGCGGCCACTTTTTTTACTCGCAGCCTCTTATCAATTATCTATTCTTAAGTGGGGGTATGGTTTGAAATCAAGCACATTTTTGCGATTTTTTTAAATTATGGTAGAATGTAGAATTATTTTATTTTTAAAGTAAATTAACATTTAGTACATTTCAAACATTAAAAAAAATCTCAAGGCAAAATATTGATAATTAAGCCAACAACTCTGGCAAATTTTTACAGACACCTAAAAAAAATGGATTTTGCGGTGGACATCAGAAATCGTTATTGGATCATGTGAAAAAAAATTCAAAAAGATATCATTAGCCTATGAATTTCTCGAGGTAATGCTGTTGAGTTTTTTAATTTCAACGATTTAAGTTTTTGGCATCACTCAGAAATCAAAATAACGAATTTTTCTGTAAAAAAGGGTAAAAATCAACATATTGATTATTGTTAAACAAATAAATCTCGACAGTGTTATCTCAACAAAAAGTCTAAAGAATGTCTATGTACAATTTCAGGTGGATCGCTCCTGAAGTAGTTTTCCTGAAAACTAGTTTTTGAGTTACAATGTCCTGAACCGTCGAAAAAAGCAGTTTTGAGAAAAGCGCGTTTAAAGTTTTGACAACTATTATTTTAAATTTAATTTTGTCTGTCAAATCGTAAAGTGATGCACACCGGAATATGTTTTTGAATCGCAGAGTAATTTACAAAAGAAAAGAGAAGGGGAAGCTCTGTTGAACGTTTCTCACTACGCTCAAGGGCTCAAGCGCGCTGTTGCGAAGCTGCTGCCAAGCGAGTCGAAAGTAGGAATATTCAACATGCTGTATTTTCGGTAACTTTGCTCCGATCAATCTGAAATTTTCTAAGAGTACTTTTGAAGTTATGTACTTTTATTTAAAATAAAAAACCGAGAATTTTAAAATTTTCAAACCATAAGTACCCCCACCCCCTTAAATTTATATAAAAATGTGATTTTAATTAATCAACTTATGAACGGAGTGATCAGTGGGATCTCTTACTATTCTTCTTCTTCTACGGCACTACAGCCCAAATTGAGCCTTGGCCTCCTTTATTTTTTGCCTCCACCCTTTTGCCATACCTGGACTCCTAAAAGGGCTTGTGCGTCGCTGTTTACTGTGTCTTCCCAGCGCTTTCGTGGCTTCCCAACCGGTCTCTTTCCTTGCATTCCGTGCTCGTTTTGGTAGCCTATCATCTCCCATTCTTATCACATGTCAGGCCCATTGCAATCTTTGTATTCTAATGAAGTCTGACAGGGGCGTTTCCTTATAAAGTTGATAAAGCTCGTTGTTGTATCGACTTCTGAAGATTCCGTTTTCCCTCACAGGTCCTAGTATGTATTCTCCTAAGTACTTTCCTTTCGAATGTGTCGAGTTTGTTTTTGGATGTTTCTTTTCAGGACCCAGGCTTCACTGCCATAGCATGTTATTGGTCGAATTAAGGTTTTATAGATTCTCATCTTTGTATTTCGGTGGACACTTTTAGACCGAAATATATGGGAGAAGGCAAAATGAGCTCTGTTTGTCTGCGTTGTTCTCTTCCGTATTTCTCCATCTTCTGATCCGTCGACATATATTTCTACTCCCAGGTATGTAAACTTTTCAACCGTTTCAATGTCATCTTGTATAATGTTTTCTGGGACTATATTTCTTCTCGTCCGAGTCATTATTTTTGTTTTTTCTGTGTTAATTTCCAGACCTAGCATTTTTGTTTGTGTTTTTAACTCTGCATATGTTTATTGTGCTCCTGTTGATGTTCTACTCATAATATTAATATCATCAGCATAAGCGGCCAGTTGTACCGTTCGGTTAGTCAGTAGATTTCCTCGTCCAGTTTGCATTTGCCTAACCGCATACTCCAGTGCCAGTTTAAACAATGTTGGGGCCAGCCCATCTCCCTGCTTTAGTCCCTGCGAAATGTTGAAAAGGTCTGTCCTAAGGTTTTGTATTCGTACACATGCCTGAGTTTCATCCATTGTGGCTTTAATGAGTCTTATTAGCTTGTGTGGTATTGCCAATTCAGCCAATATATAGTATAGTTTGATCATTTTGACTGCGGCGTATGCCTGTTTGAAGTCTACAAATCTCTTACTATACGAAGGGATTAGGATCTTCTAATGGACATCAATCTATAGGTAATTCATAAAATGTAAACATTTTTAAGTGCATAAAACCTTTATTTTATATAAGTCTTTCCTATTTTCTTTTAGTCCATAATATTAATATTTCCGCTGTTACTTTGTTGGTAAATCGGTTTATGTATTTAGATTTTTCAGAATAAGGAGTAATAATGACAAACAATCTTTTAAACTTAATAATTCCTCGATAATGATAATACGATTAAAAATGACAAACATGTTTGGAAACCTAATTAAAATGCAGTTTGACGCTATTCACGGATAATTAGTATTAATATATAAGTACAGACGTTTATTTGCTACTCTTTTAAATGAGTCATCTTTGTTTTTTACAAAAATAAAGATTTGTAGATTTTTAGTTCATTCAATGCTTAAAATACCAAATAAATATTTGTACCAATTTCAGTCAACAGCCATTTTAACTGCTTTTTATTCTAATTTCAATTATTTGATGCATATTTTTTTCATAAACAATTTTTACTAAAAACGGCGCACGGAGTGACTACCCCACCACCGTAACTTCCCTAGGCTTTCCTAGTTGACCTATTCAATTTCTCAAAGTGCGTTTAAAAGTTCTCAAATTTTGCAAATTTGCATTTTTTTGCGGGCCCTGGACTTACTTTGAGGGATCGAAAAAATTTCAAGAAAAAACTCCATTTTTGCACGTTTTTTATCCAATTATTACTATTTTTTAAACAACAAACATTACATTTTCTATTTCTTGGTAGTTAAATATTACGTAGAATTGAAAAATGAAACTTTTACCTCCTATGAAAAATGATGCTTTGGACACATTATGCGAAATGAATCAGATATACCCTCCTATAAGCCATCTTGCAAGGAAAAATATTTGGAAAGCGGGGTCCAGGAAAAAGAACATCGTGGTTAAAGAACCTCAGAACCTGGTTCAACACAACTACTGTGCAACTTTTTCGCGGTGCTGCAGATAAAATAAAGATTATTATATAATAAAATAATTATATAATAAAATAAAGATTGCCATGATGATCGCCAACATTCGTCACACATAGGCACATCGAGTGAAGAAGAATGAATATTTGTGGCCGTATATCAGCAATAACGTAATACCGGCTTATCGGCGTAGATAAGCGACTTCACATATTTATCCCCACAGAAAATAGTCTAGCGGTGATAAATCCCACGATCTTGGAGGCCAGACTATGCGGTTACCAAACGTGTCCTTCAATAAATCAATTGTGGCACGAGCTGTGTGACATTTTGCTTCGTCTTGTTGAAACCACATCTCCTGCTCATCATGGTTGTTCAATAGAGGAATCAAAAAGTCAGTAATCATTGCTCTATAGCAGTTACCATTGACTGTAACGTTCTGGCCAGCATCGTTTTTGAAGAAGTACGGACCAATGATTCCACCAGCCCTTAAATCACACCAAACAGGCAGTTTTTCTGGTTGTAATGGTATCTCAACGTATCTCAACATACACTTGAGGATTATCTTCACTCCAAATAAGGCAGTTTTGCTCACGGCTCACCAAAAGTGAGCCTCATCGCTAAACAGAATTCGCTTATGACAATCGGGATCGACGGCAATCTCGTTTTGGGGTCATTCACCGAATCTACGCCTTGTGGCGTGGATCGTGAGGCATAAATTCTTGCATGAGTTGGATTTGATAAGCACGCAAACCAAGATCTTTCCGCAAAATCTTCTTGCCCATCCAAATGTACCCATATGGATGGGCACATATCCAATTGCTATGCAGATGGTCACGGTATAATTAACTTCACGATGGTGAATAGACTGATCCAGGTCTTCCTCTATGCTACGCTGTACAGCAGCAACAACTTCTGCACGCAGTATATGACGTGTCTGTGGAGTGGATGCGTATTATCATTTAGTTAGATTATACGTGGTGCAAAAACGTTCTATGGTTAATCGAATTGATTGCTCTGATGGACGATTATATTGACCATAAAATGAAAGTAGTGCGCTATAAGTATTTCGAACAGAATCATGATTTTGTTCAGGCGCCAGTCTATTCATGCTGAAATGTCAAACCAAACTAAACATAAATCACTTGACAGCTGTCAAACTGGCCGCCAGTTAATGAAGTGTTGCTAATTACATTTCTATACCTCTAAAAACGCCCATTATGATTGATGTTTTAAGATACACTTACCTTAACTTCTTCGATGGGCGTATTGTCTGGAATCTCGCGTAAAATGACTATACATCTTTTGTGGTTAGGACGAACTTTCAAACCTTCTTCATCTACTTGAACATTCGGCGATTCGCGTAATACTTCGGTGATCAATTTGATGTCTTTGGTTAATTTCTTAACCTGATTGAAATTTGCTACCGTCCATATAGGCACGTACTGATCGTTGTCCATTTGTGACAATAAGTACGTATCATTTGCTAAATTTTCTCTGAAATAAAAAAATCATAAGTTTAGTTATTGATTTTTAATATCAAAATTAACAGTAGGTACACTTAATATCAAATTAAAACCTTTACCAAACTGAGAAAACTGACTTTTATTCTGGTGAAACTAAAGTGGGTGACAGACACACAAACTTTAAGTAAGTACGCGAGTTGAAAGATCGCGGACTTAGGTACTCGGCTCGACGTGCACAAGACATGAATAAAATAACAATCATTCAAACATAAAATGAAAAAATGACCTTTGTTGTACTCTAATATAACTGCTTATCAATATTTAATAATTAGATTTACTCAAAAACAAATTATAAAAAATAATTTAGTATAGCTTAGAATAGTTTTTTACGTTTTTCTCAAATCTTATAAAATGTAACTTGTCTCCTTTCAACAATAAGCGATTCAATTATTTATAGGCAATTTGCGTAATTAGTAGATAAAAATATAGGCGTAACTTAACGCACTAAAATGACGGCTCGCGGCTAGAAGCTCGAAGCAGTAATACACGTATAACACGTATACTATATTATTATAGTATACGAACTACGAGTAAAGCGTGTGATACACACGCAAACTTTAAGTACGCGGGTTTAAAGATCGCGAACTTACTCGGCTCGCCGTCGGTGATACACGGCAGACTTACTCATAACTCATTGCGATGTCATCGAGAAGATGCTTTGTGCTATTTAGGAATTTTATGGTATTATATACATACTTAGTATCGTATCCTATCGTATTATATATTTTTAATACTAATAAAAAAAGACGAAATCGAAAAGTGTGGCTAACAAACAAAATGTCGTCGAGAGAATATGCTTTGTGCTATTTAGGGATTTTATGGTATTATATACATACTTCGTATCGTATCCTATCGTATTATATATTTTTAATACTAATAAAAAAAGACGAAATCGAAAAGTGTGGCTAACAAACAAAATATCATAGATAAGAGGATAATATTTTCATCAGGAGGATAAAACAGCCTATAAATAATTAGGTTTACTCAAAAACAAATAATCAAAAAAGCTTAAAATAGTGTTTTACGGTTTTCTCAAAACATAAAATCTAACTTGTCTCCTTTCAACAATAAACGATTGAATTATTTCTAGGCAATTTGCTTAATTAGTGAAAATAAAAGTGTAACTTTAAACGCAATAACATGATGGCTCGAGAGACTCGCGGCAGTGATACACGTACGGGATACGGGATACCACGATACCAGTAAGATTTCAAACTTGTTGGATCGACGGCGTACTTACTCGGCGGACTTAAAGTAAGGGTACTTGCTGTGATATACGAGCGAAAAAGGTCGTCGAGCCATAAGTTCGCGTACTTACTCGCGTGTCTGTCACCCCTTTAAAAGAATGTTGCCCACATTCCACATCAATACAGTGACACTCTTCTTTAAAACAATCTTACATACCAACAATTGTTTTTGTGGATTTTCACAAAGCGGTGGTTTAGTCAAACTTGACAGTGTCATCGAGATATTGACAAGACGTTATCTATGCCAAAATGACAGCACAAATACAGAACGACATACAACACAACAAAACCATTTAATGTTTAGTTGGTCTTTTGAATAGTATTTGAATTGTATTTCAAAGTAATTATTTAATTGAAAATATTTAACAAAATATAAAATAAAAACAAAAGATAAAATATACTCAAATAATTTGTGTTGTACTTGAAGCCAAATATCTTTGAGGCAAATCACTGTCTGGCCAATGTTTATTTACAAAAATATTTCTGTAATAACGTCACCACAAAAGCGTAAATACGAGGTGCACGCCTAAATACGAGTGCATGTTTAAATCTTCTTGCTTCAAATATAATGTTCTTGAACTCCCTAAGTCGAGCATAGAGCTTCAGTGAAAACGGGTTTTATTTTGAGCTAAAACCATGGGATTTATTTTGAGCTAAGGCCTTCACCTCATTCCAAGACTTTCCTTGACCTCTTATCTCGTCCATGATGGATCTTCCCAAAGTTTGTGCTGGGCGATCTCTTTTTCTTTTTCCTTGGGGATTCCACTCTAGGGCAGTCTTTGCAATACTGTAACTATTTTTTCGGAGTTTGTGACCGATCCAACCCCATTTTCTGGACTTTATTTATTTTCTACCCTCTTTTGTTGGGTCAGGTGTAGTAGATCTTCGTTTCTGATGATGGCTAGAAAATACGAACAATTCTTCGTAGACATTTGTTAACTAAGACCTGCAGTTTGTCTAAGGGTTTTTGTCACTTTCCAGGTTTCACATCCGTAGAGTAGAACAGGAACATACATGACGTTTGATTGGAATATTCGGATCTTTGTCCTTGTAGAATACTCGCCAGACCTCCAAACAGGGTTGAGCATGCTAAATGATTGTTGAGCTTTTCGTATCCTCATACGAATATCGTCTTCTGTACCTTCGTTTTCTGTTATGACACTTTCAAGATACGTTAAATTTTCCACATTTTCAATCGACATGTAGTCGATAGTAAATACCGTTTCGTTCCTTGCATTTATTCTCATGGACTTGGTTTTACTAATACATATTAGTTTTCCAACCTATTTTATTGGCTTCAGTGGAAAGTGTTTCCAATGCGTTAGCCACATCTTTGTCCTAATATGCAGATATTGTCGGCGTATTCTAGATCGCTTAGGCGTGTGGTTAACGTCCATTGTATACATATTGTGTCGGAGCCTAGTTTGGAGAGAACATAGTCTATAGTCGAAGAATACGGGCTCTTGTCCAAACTCTGCTATTCTGGGACCAGCCTCTGAAGATCCCCAATATTTTCAGCTAAGATGACAATGTCATCCGCATATCTAATGTTGTTAATGGGAACACCATTTACCTTTATTCCAGCTGTTTCACATAAAGAGAATGGAAAACATATGAATAACAACCGATATGCTGATCATACAGTCTTCCTAGACAATAATGAGAAGGAGTCATTACCAATGGCTGGTTATCAGGGAGGCCAGCACAATAAAATTATATGATTACCACAAGATAAGAAGAATTCCAATTGATGGTCGCCAACCTCCGATGAGGAGAGGGCACATGAAGACGATGATGAGGAAGATCTTGGAGACGAAAATTTGCAAAAAAGAAAATGGTTTGTTCACTTTATAGGCTGTGTCGAAGAACTAGTTTATAATGAACTAACAATTAAATTTTTATCATACAAACTGAACAGTGCTTTATTATGCTTTTATTATCCTACTGCCTGCTTTATTAGGCTTTTATTATCCTACTGCCTGCTTTATTAGGCTTTTATTATCCTATTCAAAATTATATTAGCACTATATTTACGCCGATATTGTGACAAAACTTCCCATACTTTTAAAAATCAATAAATATCATTCGTAAGTAATTTGTGGATAAAATAATTTTTTATGCGTTGTTAAAGAAAGTTTGACCCTTTTTCTACGTTTCCATGTATTATTTGATAAATATTCAGTGCATTATCAGTCATAAAATCGTTCTGAAAAATATTGTCCAAATCTGCCTCATCTTTCCTACTATGCATGCTAAGCTTATCATACTTTCCAAAAATATGGAAATTTGCAGAAATCATAATGATCCTTAAGCCAGGCAAAGCGCCCAATGATGTAACATCTTATCGACCCATCAGCCTACTCCCAATCGTTAGCAAAGTTTTTGAAAGATTGCTGCTACAAAGAATATACGCAGATCATGAATTCCTAACATTACTACATACCAGAACATCAGTTTGGTTTTCGGGAAAATCACTCTACTACACAAGTCCATCGAATAGTAAATGAAATATCAAAAACTCTCGAAGAAAGGAAATACTGCAACGCTGTAGGTATTCCTAGATATCTCACAAGCGTTTGACAAAGTTTGGCATAGAGGTTTGCTAGTGTTGCCCAAAATAGGTCTTGGTCTTGTTCTTGCATTTTAGCAAGACCAAGACCAAGACCGCCCTATTTTAGCAAGACCAAGACCAAGACTGACCGTGCAAGACTTGAGCAAGAACAAGACTAAGCCTGCGAGACTCTTGCGTCTTGCAGTTAGGATTGAGTGTCGTTTTATGGAATATATTAGTTCGGGAATATAGGTCTGGATCCCGCGTATGAAAAAAAAGTTGATTAATAGCAAGCTGAAAATTTGTTAATAGATTAAGGCTGTCTAGTCGGACAAACTTTGATGTATGAGAACACTGGAACAGGGGAATTTTTAATTGTGGAACAGGTTAAAACTTTGGAATTTCAGACCACGCAAACGTCACATGTATTTTGTCCGACAGAACTTCCAATTGATTTGTTACCCTTTCATTAAACGCTCATGCAAAAATCAGACTGCTATTTATTACCTGTCATAATTCCTGTCATTTGACATGTTCTACGTGTTCCACTTATTAAGAGGAAACAGTAGCGATCAACAGGTAGCGAAAACGCGTTCCAAGATTGCGGCTGTAATTAGGAATATTTTTTCGAGATATTTGGCACACGTATTCGTAATATAATAAAGAATGGCGGTACAGAGCCCAATTTGAAAAATATATTATGTGGAAATTACTCTGTAATTAAATACAATATTAAAAAAACGAGCCTGTACCGCCATTAAGAAGAACAAAAAAATACACTTTCTTGAAATAAACTGTTTTATCCGATGCTTAGATTTTGTGTCATTGTGGAACTACTAAAATTTTTTATTTCATTAGTAGTTCCAAAATGTCACAAAATCTAGGCATCGGATAAAAAAGTTTATTTGAAGAAAGTGTATTTTTTGTTCTTCTTAATGGCGGCACAGGCTCGTTTTTTTAATATTGTATTGAATTACAGAGTAATTTCCACATATTAATGTATTTTTTAAATTGGGCTCTGTACCGCCATTCTTTATTATATTACGAATACGTGTGCCAAATATCTCGAAAAAATATTCAAAATTACAGCTGCAATCTTGGAACGCGTTTTGGCTACCTGTTGATCGCTACTGTATCACATTAAAATGCCCATTTGGTCATAAATAGCAGTCTGATTTTTGCATGAGAGTTTAATGAAAGGGTAACAAATCAATTGGAAGTTCTGTCAGACAAAATACATGTGACGTTTTCGTGGTCTGACGTTCCAAATTTTTAATTTGTTCAGCAATTAAAACTTCCCCTGTTCCAGTGTTCCCATATATCAAAGTTTGTCCGACTAGACACCCTTAAGCTATTAACAAATTTTCGGCTTGCTATTAATCAACTCTTTCTTCATACGCGGGATCCAGACCTAATATGCTTAGAGACAATGAGACGTAAAAAAATATGTAACAAAAATTTGGAAAATTGGATTTATGCGCATTATGAACAATACGATAAACATATATGTATAGCGAATTAAGATATCCATATAAGAACACTCAGAGGTTTATTATTACATGTAAAAAGTACGTTCAATATTTTTGAAAAATCTATCGAAGAACACCCAACACAAAATGCAAAATTTTATTAAGAAACAGACTGACTCCCGTGGGACATGGTAGATAGCTCAGTTAGTTAGACGTTAGACTATAGGCAGGGATAGTTTAGATCGTGGGTTCAAACCCACCCAATGTGAGTTGTTTAGACATTTATTAATTTGGTTGGTTTTTACTATGTCTATGTTAAGTCAAGCTGAAAATGTACCTATACGTTTACGTTGTTCTAAGATCTAAAGTAATATTTAATAAATAGCAATATGCTAGTGGGTAAGTGCGAGACTTGCAAGACTCTTGCTGCAAGACCAAGACCAAGACTGGGAATGCAATACCAAGACCAAGGACCAGGTGTATTGGTGCAAGACCAAGACCAAGACTTTCCAAGTATCGTCTTGGTCTTGCATTTGGGCAACACTAAGGTCTGCTTTACAAAGTAAAATTAGCACTATCTAGTAACTATTTCCTCCTAATCAAATCCTACTTATCAAATAGATATTTCTCTGTAAAATTCAAAGACCAACAATCCAGCCTCTGTCCTATTAACTCCGGAGTTCCGCAAGGTAGTGTTCTCGGGCCGCTGCTTTTCTCACTCTACACAGCCGATATACCAGTCTCATAATACTACGATCGTTTCCTTTGCTGATGACGTAACAATACTAGCTATAAATGAAGATCCCATACAAGCCTCACAAGACCTGCAACACCATCTGGACATACTCAGTGAATGGTACACAAAATGGCGAACAAAAGTAAACAAAACAGAATCATCTCAAATAACGTTTACCAACCGCCCAAACACATGACCTGTAAGAATGGAAAATGTACGAATACCAACAGTAACAGACGCTAAATACCTTGGCCTCCATCTTGACCAACGTCTTACTTGGATTGGAAGAAACATATCCAGACCAAAAGAAGACAGCTAGACTTGAAATTCCATTGGCTCCTTGGGCGCAGATCAAAACTCAACATCCAAAACAAAATTCTTCTGTACAAAGCAATACTCAAACCTATTCGGTACTACGGACTACACCTCTGGGGCTGTGCAAAGTCAACATCACTGAATATCATCCAAAGATTTCAGTCAAAAGTTCTAAGATCAATAGTGGATGCACCATGGTACGTAAGTAATCAAACACTTCACGAATACTTAAAGTGTAGAGCGCAAACCGGCCGATTTCAGGTAAGAGCGCAAAACGGTCGAGCGCATACCGGCCGACACCGATAATTTGTGTTAAAATTGCCACATATGCCAATGTTGAACTAAAACAAACTCTAAAAGTATTTGTCTAAAAGTATAATTTTCCTATAAAAAGTCTATATCACTATGTAAATTTCCTAAGCAGTATAAATATTACACGATTTGGCAACAATGTCTAATGTTTCCGCGATTATATGAGAGCCTACCCGCATTCATGCGGGAGCCAATTCGTACCCTTCTAAAATATACCTGAACGAAGCGGAGCGAACTCGACTTCACCCATATACAGTATGGTGTGGTCAAATGAAAGGAATAAATTCGTTATTTCCTAAACCGGCGACTTTAAGGAAAAAACCCGAAACAGGTCGATTTTTTATTTTTAAGTTATGATATTGTGGCATATATCGTATACTAGTGACGTCATCCGTCTGAGCGTGATGACGTAATCGATGATTTTTTTAATGAGAATAGGGGTCGTGTGGTAGCTCATTTGAAAGGTTCTTCAATTCTCTATTCAGTAATGTAAACATTTACATAATTATTTATACAGGGTGTCCAAAAATTTTTTATTAAATTAAATTATTTGACAAAAAAAGAAGTAGAAGGACACCCTGTATAAATAATTATATAAATGTTTATATTACTGAATAGAAAATTGAAGAACCTTTCAATGAGCCAGCACACGACCCCTATTCTCATTTAAAAAAATCATCGATTACGTCATCACGCCCAGATGGATGACGTCACTAGTATACCATATATGCCAGAATATCATACCTTAAAAATAAAAATCGACCTGTTTCGGGATTTTTCCTTAAAGTCGCCGGTTTACAAAATAACGAATTTATTCCTTTCATTTGCACTATACACTATACTGTCGGTGGAAAATAGTGTCGCGCACGCTTGATTAACAATTAAAAACAAAGGAGTTTTGAATATTGTATTGCAAAAAACTCTTCGGGATTTTATCAATCGATGTTTAAAGAATATCTACCTACCTTGGCAACATTAAAATTTTCAGTTTTTCACATAGTTTTTGAGGGTTAAAAATGGGCAATTTCGCAATTTTTAATCGCTTATAAATATGTCAAAAACTATCAACTTTAAAGAAATGCCACTAAAGACCTTTTCTGTTTGGAATGATCCAAAAAACCTAAAAAAACTTTGTTCCATGCAAAAAAAAATAATTTTAGGAAAAAAAAACGTTTAAAAAATTTTTGACCCACTTTTGGTCCTGGCAACATGCAAATTTGTTAAAAGGGGTCCTTTTTGAGTAAGATTGTGCAAAAAATCCGAATCGGAATATTTTTCCTAGCGGATGCGCAGTGGCTTTCTGGACTATTTGTATTTCCAAGAGAAAAAATACCTCAAAATATTTTTGGAGCCGTACACGAAAATGTTTTAAGGTTTCGAAGATATAATTTTGAATTATACCAGCTATACACATCCATATACATATTGTGAAATTTATAAGGTCCACAGACTAAGATGGACAAAACGAAGATACAACTTTGAATTATACCAACTATACATAAACTTGCGTGCATAGAAATCTGCCCACTTAAAAATTTGGTCATTTTGATGTCTCGTATTTCCTAAACCTGTTGGCCGATTTAAGTGATTTTTTTAATATGTTACAGCCTGATTCTTTAACAATACCGCTATAATAATATTGTTGCTAAACAGGTAAATTTTCATTGTATGCCGGGTGTACGAATCAAACTGTGTTTTTTTCTCAAAGTTTGCATCACCCTTTGGAATATTGTAGCATTTATAAAAAACTGAAGTTAAAACCCAACTATACCCTCAGGTTTTCTTAACATTCTGTTATTTGATTCAGTCGCTTATGTTGGATAATAAAAAAGTTAGGTACTTTAACAACTAGATATGTTCTTCATCAATACAGGGTGTTTCTAAATAAGTGCGGCAAACTTTAAGAGGAAACAGTAGCGATCAACAGGTAGCGAAAACGCGTTCCAAGATTGCGGCTGTAATTATGCATATTTTTTCGAGATATTTGGCACACGTATTCGTAATATAATAAAGAATGGCGGTACAGAGCTTAATTTGAAAAATATATTAATATGTGGAAATTACTCTGTAATTAAATATAATATTAAAAAAACGAGCCTGTACCGCCATTAAGAAGAACAAAAAAATACACTTTCTTCAAATAAACTTTTCTATCTGATGCCTAAGATTTTGTGTCATTTTGGAACTACTAAAATTTTTTATTTCATTAGTAGTTCCAAAATGACACAAAATCTAGGCATCGGATAAAAAAGTTTATTTGAAGAAAGTGTATTTTTTTGTTCTTCTTAATGGCGGTACAGGATCGTTTTTTAATATTGTATTTAATTACAGGGTAATTTCCACATATTAACATATTTTTCAAATTGAGCCCTGTACCGCCATTCTTTATTATATTACGAATATGTGTGCCAAATATCTCGAAAAAATATTCAAAATTACAGCCGCAATCTTGGAACTCGTTTTGGCTACCTGTTGATCGCTACTGTATCACCTTAAGGGGTATTTCTGCATGAAAAAAAAAATGACAGTTTGCTTTATAAACATATGTCCGCAAATGTTTCGTTTCCGAGATACGTGATGTTGAAATTTTTATAATTAACTATTTAGATGGGAAATAAGCCACAATTAAATTGAAAAAAAGATTTTATTAACGTTTCGAAGCCCAAATCGGGTTTCGTTGTCAAAATACAAAATACTACTCGAAACCCGATTTGGGCTTCGAAACGTTAATAAAATTATTTTTTCAATTTAATTGTGTCTTATTTCCCATCTAAATAGTTAATTATAAAAATGCCACAAGGAAGTAGCTTCATAACAACGTTGAAATTTTTCTTACAAACTGACGATTTATTTATTGCTTTAAAACCGGTTGAGATATGCAACTAAAATTTGGTGGGTTTTAAGACGTAGTTTTTTTGACTGGTATGGTACTAAAGGAATAGGAATGGTACTAAAGGTGAGAAATTTCTCACCTTTAGTACGATCCTTGTATTATAAGCTTTCATTTGACACCTCATTTGTCATTCTACCTGTTATAGTGACGGAGGAGTTATATTCGCGGTCAGACAGACAGATGGACAGACAACCTAGATCAATTTCCCACCTTTAGTACTATCCTTGGATTATAAGCTTTAATTTGATACCTCATTTGTCATTATACCTAGTATAATGACGGAGAAGTAAATGTTATTATTCTATTATTCTTGTAGGTACATTTAACATTGATTGAAATTATGAAAGAAATATATAGAAAACAGCATGGCAACACTGTACATAAAAATTCAGCCACATTCAGCTGTGCCGGCTGTGCGTTACATAGGGTGATTTAATATCCAAGATGTCCGATCTTTTTAGTATGAGTTCCTAATGTCTATTTATCTATTGATCTAATTAGCCTTCTTCGGTCCATCTTCTCATCCCCAATCCTTCTCCATTCTTCTCTGTCTGTCGCTAGAGTCATCCACCTAGAGCCCACGTGCTTCTTGATATCATCTGTGCATCCCATTTGGAGCCTTCCTCTGCCTCTGCTTCGTTTATATTCCCACGGTCTCCAATTTATAAGAATTTTGTTCCATCGGTCTTCTTTTTGTCTTATATTGTGTCCGGAAAATCTTCATTTTAATTTTGAGACTTCTTGTCTAACATCCCTAACTTTTGTTTTCTCTCTTATCCACTCGTTTCTCTTTTTATCTAATAGTCTTGTGTGCAACATTTGTCTTTCCATCGTTCTTTGCGCTTTTATGATTTTGCCCATGTCTGCACGTGAGAACAGGGAGTTCCTGATGTAAGTTTATTAAATTATACTAAAACAACAAGGTCAGATGGTGCCTCTGTATTGTCAAAATTTATTCGAAATTACTTACAGAACTCGAAAGAATGTTCCCCTACTGTTTATTATTCTAGCAGAACTAAATATGCATATGCGGTCACAGATAAAAACAATTTAAGTAAATATTTAATAAAACATGTCGAATTTGATCTACCGGTAGCATACATAAACAATTAAATTAGTAGAAGAAACTATATTATATGCATTGATGATGATGCGAGGAAAACAGTAGGTATAATATTCACTAGGAAAAATTCCCTGTAGGTGGCTGTATACCATTAATTACAAATAAAATTTAATAAAACAAATTTTTTGGCTTGGTAAAAGGTATATTAGTTTAAAAAGCCCCTATATGGCTACAAACATAGAAACAAAACGTTTTCGCTCTGTAACAAGAGCATCATCAGTGTTTACAAGAACATGGTGAGCCAACCAAAAAATACAAAGGTCAAAGCCTTTCAAACACAGACTAAAAGTCTTATATAGTTGCCAACATGGCAAAATCCAAAGGATGGATAAAATTCCTATGGCTACGGCCCTAGGGCAACATATGACTCCCACACGTGGTAAGTGGGTCAAAAGGTAACATTAGGTCATTATGTTACAACACCAAGGCCTGTCACCTATTGTAACATAATGATCTAATGTTACCTTTTGACCCACTTACCACGTGTGGGAGTCATATGTTGCCCTAGGGCCGTAGCCATAGGAATTTTATCCATCCTTTGGATTTTGCCATGTTGGCAACTATATAAGACTTTTAGTCTGTTTTTAAGACCTTTGTATTTTTTGGTTGGCTCACCATGTTCTTGTAACACTGATTAACACTGACTCTTGTTACAGAGCGAAAACGTTTTGTTTCTATGTTTGTATCCCTATAGGGGCTATTTAAACTAATATACCTTTTACCAAGCCGAAAATGTTTTTATTAAATTTTACTAGTATGTACATATGTATAATATTCTTAAGTAATTGAGGTAAAGAATCGAAATATACAATTTTATATTTGGAAACGCTGCTCGCGGAGAACAAAAAATGACAAAAGAAAATGACAACTGACAGTTACAAGCAAACAAACCAGAAACGTCACAAATTATTGTACTTAAAATCTGAAAACGTTCTCAAGCGTCTCTTTTGCATTTACCTATCTCTTTTCGATGTACTGACTCTAGAGCAGGGGTGGGCAAACTTTTTTTAGTAAGGGCCACAAAATGTTTTGGTCTATTACCGAGGGCCGCAATATTTCTTAACAAGTTCCATTTTTTAACTCTTTATAATTTTGTTTAAGGGGTGGGGGTATGGTTTGAAATCAACATTTCAAGCACATTATTGTGAATTTTGTTTGAAACTATGGTAGAATTATTTTATTTTTAAATTAAATAAACATATTCGGTACAATTCAAAGAATATTCAAAAAAATTTCAAGACCAAATATTGAAAAATATGTTAACGGTAGCAAATTTTTGCAGTAAACTCGTCATTTGGATCATGTTAAACAAAAAATTCAAAAATATTTAATTATGTTATGAGTTTATGGAAGTAACGTTGTCGAGTTTTTTTAGTTTTAATCATTTTTGAGTTTTTGATATCATTCAGAAGTCAAAATAACAAATTTTTTGTAAAATATGGGTGAAAATCAACATATTTATTACTGTTAAAGAAAAAATATCTCGATAGGGTTACCTCAGGAAATGCCTAAAGAAAATCTATGAAAAATTGAGTGGATCTGTCAAGTAGCTTTTGAGTTACAATGTCCACCGCCTTTGAAAAAAGCAGTTTTGAGAAAAAACAAGTTTTGACAACTTTTATTTTCAATTTCTTCTTTGTCTGTCAAATCGTAAAGTGATAAACTCCTAAATATATTTTTGATTCGCGGAGTAATTTACAAAAGAGAAGGGAATAGCTGTTAACGTTTCCCACAATACTCGAGCTACTGCTAAGCGAGTTGAAGGTAGGGATATTAAACATTTTTTATTACTCATTACATAATATTGCTCCGATCAAACTGAAATTTTCAGAGAGTATTCTTGAAGTTATGTACTTTCATTTAAAATAATAAAAAAAATCGAAAATTTTAAAATTTTCAAACATACCCCATCCCTAAATAACATTCTCACTTATTCAAGCTGTTATTTCCCTCAAAAATATGTACAGTATATCCCTGTAAGTTGTATCCATATGGAAAATTTTTGTATTATTAATTTTACGAAAAAAAGTTATTCTTTATAAAAAGCTCTGCATGGTCCAAAACCTAAGATTTAACCATCAAATATCAAATTTTTTGAATATTATACGAGGTATGTCAAAAATTTTGAATTTCACTCAAGAGTAAAGTAGCTTTATTTTTCGTAATATTGGAAATTGCTATTATGAAAAGTTGTTTGGAATTAAAAACTATATTCTAATATGCAATTACATCCTTCTAATTGAAATTTTTTTTTTAATTACGGAGAACTATCATTATTTTTTCAGTAATTTCAATTCTGATAACTCCTTTATTATTAATTTTACGAAAAAAAGTTATTCTTAATAAAAAGTTCTGGATGGTGTAAAACTTAAAATACAACCGTCTTATATCAAATTTTATCAATTTTATACCAGGTATGTGAAAAAAGATAAATTTAGATCAAAAGTAAAGTACCTTTATAGTTCAGAATATTTCAATTAGAAGGATGTAATTACACACTGAAACATAGTTTTAATTCTAAATAACTTTTCATAATAACAATTTTCGATATTGTGAAAAATAAACGTATTTTACTCGTGAACGAAATTCATATTTTTTGACATACCTAATATAAAATTGATAAAATTTGGCATAAGATGGTTGTATTTTATATTTTAGACCATGCAGAACTTTTTATTAAGAATCACTTTTTTTGGTAAAATTAATAATAAAAGAGTTATCTGAATTAAAATAACTGAAAATAATGTTAGTTTTCCATAATTTTTCAAAAAAAAAATTCAATTAGAAGGATGTAATTGCATGCTAAAATACAGTTTTTAATTCCAAACAACTTTTCATAATAGCAATTTTCAATATTGTGAAAAATAAAGCTACTTTACTCTTGAGTAAAATTAAAACTTTTTGACATACCTCGTATAATATTCAAAAAATTTGATATTTGATGGTTAAATCTTAGGTTTTGGACCATGCAGAGCTTTTTATAAAGAATAACTTTTTTCGTAAAATTAATAATAAAAAAGTTTTCCATATGGATACAACTTACAGGGACATACTGTATATATATTTATTTATTTTTATTTAATCTATGAACCTATATTTTCTAGCTGGATGTAGACTGGTACGGAAGCAATTTGAACTGAAAAATAATTTTTTAGAAGTGGTAATGGAAAATATATCTGCAAAATCTTTGAAACGATTTTCAAATTCCTTCAGCAAATTACAAAGTTTATCTTCATATCATTATTTTAAGCATATGGTACATTATTTAATGATTTTAATAAGGGAAATAATTGACCGAACTCTTGCTTTTTTATATAATCAATGAATAGTTTGAGTTTCATTTCAAAAGTTTCATTTTGCGTTCAAAACTTATAAATTTAGCAAATTTGTCGCAGTTTTTCATTTATAAAAATAAAGCAATTTCCTCCCCTAATTCACAGCATGTTTTAAGAACTTTTTCTAAACTTAACCATCGAATATGATTGTAGTATAAGACATGAGTATGTTCTATTTCTATAACTTTTCCAAAACATTTTTGCACAATACCTGCTGATGGATTATGCAGTGACAAAATAATAAATCATGTTCTGGAAATTGTTTATGAACGTAATGTTTATGTTTTCTCAACATTACAATAGGTATTTGATCTTCTTAAATTTGGTGCTTCGTCAGTTGTTACACTTACTAGTTGGTTACGGTTACGGGTAGTATAAAATTTTTCAAAAAGTTGCTGACTACTTCAAAAATATCGTTTCCATTTGCTGAAATTTCATGGATTTCATTAAGAGAGCCGACAAAACTCTGTACCGGAAACCCAAATAATTGTCCGCGGTATTTTGAAAATTTGCGTAAAAATCACCCGCTGCGAAAGTATTCATTAATAGCTGTATTACCTATATATATATTGAATTAATAATATTAGCAATAATTAAAAAAAAATCCTTAAATGAAAATAATTCAAAATCAATGGGAAAGTCCCCGTAGCTGGCTGTATACCATAGTTAAAAAACCATACTGAAGTAAAAACTTCTTTTGTATATTGGTATAAAAAGTTTTATTAAAAAACATAAAAGTCCTCCAAAAGGATTTGCAAAACGTTTTCAATCTGAATCAGATCATCCTCAGTGCGTTCTGCTTCATAAAAGAAACTAGCAACTTATTTAAAAAGGTTACATCGATATAAATGGTTTACATAATAATTAAGTGATATTTGTAGCGACTCCAAGTCGATGTTACAAGATGAAATGTGCTAGGAGTGCTCAAAGGGCAACATGGTTCCCTGCTCGTTAAGAACTCGTGGTTCTTGCCAGTTCAATTGCCAGTTCTTGTTTGGTCTGTGTCCATTGAACTGGCAAGAACCACGAGTTCTTAACGAGCAGGGAACCATGTTGCCCTTTGAGCACTCCTAGCACATTTCATCTTGTAACATCGACTTGGAGTCGCTACAAATATCACTTAATTATTATGTAAACCATTTATATCGATGTAACCTTTTTAAATAAGTTGCTAGTTTCTTTTATGAAGCAGAACGCACTGAGGATGATCTGATTCAGATTGAAAACGTTTTGCAAATCCTTTTGGAGGACTTTTATGTTTTTTAATAAAACTTTTTATACCAATATACAAAAGAAGTTTTTACTTCAGTATGGAAAATAATTCACTTTTTTCCGGGGGCCGCAAAAAATGTCTAAAGGGCCGCATGCGGCCCGCGGGCCGCACTTTACCCACTCCTGCTCTAGAGCGTTTATAAAAATAATATGTGTCTTTACTTAACAACAGACTTTATCTGGTTTGTCTTTAGTTTCATGCGTGGAAGGCAATGATGCTAGATAGAAAGTATGAGTTTTATCTCGCCAGGTATTAACCCTCAAGCTCCTAGCGTTACATATATGTAGCGCAGAAACCGCCAAAATCTTCGGGAAGTGATTCTAATTTTAACTAGATGATGATGCAAGACTTTAAAGGGACACTTGTTTACTAGTTTTCAGCAGTTGGTTCGAGGATTTGATCTAACCTGTTTATTTAGTTGAGTGTTTTATGTGACGGTGTTTATTATTTATGGTAAAAATGGATCTCAAGTTTGAGTAAATATATTTTCACTATTCTTTTGTTAATATTCTGTTGATAATACCAATTTTTAGAAATTTTATCCTGGTTTTATAAAAAATGCCTTTAATTTTTTGTGTTACATATATGTAACGCTAGGAACATATGGGAGCAAAAATCAGAACTTTTGGAATTGTAACGTATTGTTTGTTCCAAGAAAGGGTTTTCTCTTCACGAAGCGCTGGAGATAGTTTATGCCGTTGAAACTTTAGACGTTGATGCTATATATAGGTACTGAAACTCCAGAATTGAATGTGCTTACAGACGAGGAGTTTGGTGATGAGGAATATAATGATTTTAACAGGCTGTCCGAGAGAATTCTAAGAGCACCTGTTGAGCTTGTTTTACGAAATAGTGAAAGAGGTTTCGAAATATATGATGATATTGACGAGGCTTAGCCTTCCAGATCATTAGCAAAAGCTAAAAAACTAGTGAAAGGAAAGTTGAAGTTGATCTTATGGACCAGAATGTAGCTAGATACCAAGTAGGAATTTGCTCTAAAAAATGATGGTGGTGTCTACTTACATTGATGCTGGACATAACTATGGACATAATGGTCTATTTACATTGATGCTGGACATAACTGGACATAATAGATCCTATGATCCTATGCCACAACTAGAATTTCGAATATATCTAGTAACATCGTATATTACAAAATATAGTACCAATCCAAAAGATGCAGGCAGGCCATCTTTGTCCAAAGTAGTCGTAGATATAAGATATGATAAGATTGATTATCTCCTGACCTATATTCCTGATAAGAAAAGGAGACGTTTTGCAGATGAATGCTGTAGTTCATATGTGCGGACCACGGGTTGCGAGTGCAATGTGGGAGTGTGCATCAAGTGCAACATAGATTTTCATCTACAATAACTTGATTATGATTTTTCATTTATCTAGTTTTGTATTTGTTATTTATAATCGGAAATATTTTAAATATGTTTGCTCCTATATCTTCCTAGCGTTACATAATATGTAGCGTTACATAATATATGTAACGACAATTTCGACAAAAAAATGTAGATATTTTGTTTTAAAACCTTCTCCTGAATACATCAAAATAAAAAAAAAATAAAATTTTCTAAATAAAATAATTCAGGATCTTAAGGGTTAATGACGCACGGGTAAAGAACCCTGGACTCAACTCTAAATGCTGTTGGTACGGGAGAAGTTTTGTATTCAATACAAGTCTTGTATTGAGAATATAATAATGGTGTTGTTCACAGAGATGTATAGAGATGTCAATTGCGACGTATACGCATGTTTGGTTGATTACGAGAAAGCGCTTGATCGAGTACAGCATGCCAAGACGATTCAAATACTAAAAGAAGCAAGAATTAATAACCAAGAATTGAAAATACAGTAAAACCTCCGTTAACCGAAATGGCTGACAGCTTCAATAATTCGTCAATAATAAGTAAATTAAAAAAAAAAAACAATAAAATTAAGGAAAATGAACATGTTTAGAGTTTTCTTTTAAAGAAATATTCTATTTTCTTTTGTGTTTTCCTTTGATAACGATGTTTTGCAGCTGTTTCTCTCCAATACTATGTAATTTGATACAAAAATATCACAAAAAAAAATGTTATTTTTAACGTTACCCGAAATTCTTGTTATCCGAAACGGCCTCCCCCCCCCCCCCCCCAATTATGTCGGTTAACGGAGGTTTTACTGTAGAAACCTTTACTGTAATCAGACCACAAATCTCAGAGTTGGAAGTTAGCCAGCCTCCTACTTAACTTGGATACAACCTATTGATACAATAGGGAATTGGGAAATAGGGAAAAATGAGATTTCCAAAATTTCACGCTTCAAAAACTCATAATAACTTAGAAGTACAAATTTACAATCTTCTGTGATTTAAAATAGTTCAAACGACCCGTGACGTCACATAGTTCTACTATATGGTTATGTTTATGGTTATATTTAGGTATATTCTTCTTCTTTAGTTTATTGGCCCCCACCTACTTGGGTATTTGTCTAGCTCATCGTCGCGGAATAAGGGAAAAATATTTATTTTCTAATGATATTTATCGTATGTCATTGTAATAATAATATACCAGTTTGTTGAGATTGGAATTTGATAAGTACAGTTTTTGAAGGAAAGGAAAGAAGGTTTACTATGAAAAAAAAAGAAAACACTAGAAGTGTTGTTTAGTGCCATTTTGTAAAAGTACAAGATTTCTATGTATTTAAATAGTTCAAACGATCAAAAACACTTATGACGTCACATACTGTATTTTTACTGGCGTTTATAATGTCTAATTTAAAATTATATACAATTTTGTTTACTTTGTTTGTGTCATATGACGTCACGACGAGTTTTGGGCTAGCTGCTTTAATTTGAATTTAGAATCGGCTTTAGGGGCCAAAAGGAACACAAAAACAACAACTTTTTTATTTTTGATACATGTTTTAAATTATGTTCTGTGGTGATTTATAACATTTTTATCGAATTTAAAATTTTATGAAGTTCCCTATTGTACTTAGAGGAACATGTGACAAGATCAATGTAGCTTCCAAGTATTGCGCGCGCAACTTCGAAGCAGACTTTAACCAAGTACACTTGGATCGTGTCAACCCACCTCAAAGGATGTCTGACTGGGTTTAATGTAAAGAGACCGAAATCATTAGACCGAAAGCAGTAGACCGAACTCATTAGACCGAAAAGCACTTTACCGAAACCTCACTAGACCGAACAGCAGAAGACCGAAAAGCAGTTCTTTTTACTTGTCGCAGTAAAAGAGATAAGACTAATGTAATTACAACTAAATGGTATTTGGATGGTTATTATAAACAGTTAAAATGGTGTTTAAGTCACTCTACCCTTAATTTATTTTTACCTTCACTAATTTCTTTAACGGATAAAAATTATTTCATATCAGACTGTACAGAGTAACAATTTACACAGTCTATATATTATAAAATAATACAAAAAAATACAATAAACAAAAAGACAGATCTAACTTTTTTAATTTATTTACCATTTCGGTCTAATGCTGTTCGGTCTAGTGCAGTTTCGGTAAAGTGCTTTTCAGTCTAATGAGTTCGGTCTACTGCTTTCGGTCTAATGATTTCGGTCTAATTGTCGTGTACCGTCTGACTGGAAATGCTGTCATTATCTTCGAAAAGAGCTGTGGATGATCTTCAGTCAATAGATTTTGATAATAACCTTTCCAATCTTCTGATGTGACATCGCACTTAGACTGATACTTTTACCTTTCTATCTGTCGATAGGGATTTTGACTATATTTTTTCCATTACATATAGGAACATATAAGTGAGCATTTACTCCTAATACTTTTTAATGATTTTATGGATTTTGTAACGAATTTGAGTCCTTTATAAATATCTGGTTAAGATTTTAGTCTAAGAGCTGGGAGCGGATTTTGTGCGTGATAAGTAATATGGAAAAACTATACGGGGATATGTTGAATTAGTTGTGTACATGACTTTCACCGACGGCCGGAAACCAGAGTGGGGGCCGAGGGTAGTTATAAGGGGTCAAAGTCGCGGTTTTTATTATTTTTTTATGACGCTCATGATCGAGATAGTGCACCAAAATTTAAGAATAAGTAGGTCATGACGTGTCTGCGTGGCCGACAAAGGGGTGGGGGTAGGAGTGAATATAAAAAATATAAGGGGTTTTTTGCGACGTTCGTGATTGATATAGTGCACCAAAATTTGGGTATAAGTAGACCATGTCATAAATAAGTAAAATCACAAGAGCCGGAAACCAGAGTGGGGGAGGAAGGGTCATAAGGGGTCAAAGTCCCGTTTTTTATTATTTTTTTTGTGATGCTCATGATCGAGATAGTGCACCAAAATTTGGGAATAAGTAGGTCATGACGTAACTAAGTAAAATCTCCAGGAGTGGAACGCTGCGTGGCCGACAAAGGGATGGGGCAGGGGTGAATATAAAAAAATTAAGGGTTTTTTTGCGACGTTCGTGATTGAGAATACCAATCATTGACCAAAATTTTGAGAATAAGTATACCATGACATAATTAAGTAATAGCCTCAGAGGCGGAAACCAGAGTGGCGGATGAGGGTAGTTATAAGGGGTAAAATCGCGGTTTTTATTATTTTTTTTGTAGCTCTCATGATAAGATAGATCACCAAAATTTGGGAGTAAGTAGGTCATAACGTAACTAAGTAAACCCTCCAGGGGCGGAACGCTACTTGGGGTACAAAGGGGTGATAGGCAGGGATGAGTATAAAAATATATGGGGGTTTTTTTGCCGTTCTTGATCGAGATAGTGCACCAAAATTTGGGAATAAGTAGATCATGACATTACTAAGTAAAATCTCCAGGGGCGGAACGCTGCGTGGGGGACAAATGTTGTGCCGGGTCACAAAAAAAAATACACACTGCTACTTTGACCCCTTAAAACTACCCTCATCCCCAACTCTGGTTTCCGGCTCTGGGGATTTTACTTAGCTAAGTCATGTTCTACTTATTCCCAAATTTTGGTGCACTATCTCAATCTAGAACGTCGCGAAAAACCTCTTATATTTTTTATATTCACACCTACCCCCACCCCTTTATAGGCCACGCAGCGTTCCACCCCTGGAGATTGTACTTAGTTACCTCATGACCTACTTATTCCCAAATTTTGGTGCACTATCTCGATCATGAGCGTCACAAAAAAATAATAAAAACGGCGAATTTGACCCCTTATAACTACCCTCGTCCTCCACCTCGGGTTTCTGGCTCTGAGGATTTTACTTGGTTATGTCATGGTCTACTTATTCCCAAATTTTGGTGCACTCTCTCAATCACGAAAGTCGCAAAAAACCCCTTATATTTTTTGTATTCACCCCTGCCCCACCCCTTTGTCGGCCACGCAGCGTGCCACCCCTGGACATTTTACTTAGTTACGTCATGACCTACTTATTCCCAAATTTTGGTGCACTATCTCAATCATGAGCGCCACAAAAAAATAATAAAAACGGCGACTTTGACCCCTTACAACTACCCTCGTCCCCCACTCTGGTTTCCGGCTCTGGGGATTTTACTTAGTAATGTCATGGTCTACTTATTCCCAAATTTTGGTCCACTATCTCAATCATGAACGTCGCAAAAAAACCCTTTATATTTTTTATATTCACCCCTACCCTCACCCCTTTGTCGGCCACGCAGCGTTGCGCCCCTAGAGATTTTACTTAGTTACATCATGACCTACTATTCCCAAATTTTGGTGCACTATCTCGATCATGAGCGCCAAAAAAAAATAATAAAAACCGCGACTTTGACCCCTTATAACTACCCTCGGTCCCCACTCTGGTTTCCGGCCGTTGGTGAAAGTCATGTACACAACTAACTCAACATATCCCCGTATAGTTTTTTCATATTACTTATCACGCACAAAATCCGCTTCTATCTCTCCGACTATTTATTGGCGCCCATTTATCTTTGTATTTAGTAGCATTCAATATTTCTTGTATTTTTAGTCAAACTGTTATCTACCTATTGTTCATATCCATAGAAATACCCACTCCAACGACACTCCCGATAATGAGCAATGAGGCTTTCGTATTGTTCCTGTGTTACAACCGGCTTATTATCGTCTAAAATCACTCTGTCCACGTTGGGCTATTTTATCGTTTCAGTACATATTAAAATAGCCTTAAATAATTAGATGAAACGTTTTATTTGACGTTAAATACAGATGATTATACAGACGGTTTAGATTTAAATTAGACATACTTACTTAATCAGTAGACCCATTTGTACCTTTCGGTGTTGGGCCGTTTATAATACAATTCATTAAATTACAATATTTTACAATCTTCTGAGTTGCCCTAGCTCTTAACGAACTTTCTCCATTCCTTCCTATTGGATGCCATCTGTGTTGCTTCCTGCCAAGTCTTACCCTTACTCTGCAGTATCTGCGAAATGTCACTGTTCCATTCTTTAATGAGTCTTCCTCTTCTGTTCTTCCCTATTGGTTTGGCGTCCCACACTCTTTTTACTTGTCTATTATTGTCCATCCGGGTTAGATGTCCGAACCATGCCAATATTTTCTCCTTGATTGAGTCGAGTATCGGTTTGATTTTGAGTCTTTCTCTTATTTCTTCATTTCTGATTCTATCAGTTCTTTTTACTCTGATCGTTCTTCTGAGGTATTTCATCTCTGCTGTCTGAATTCTGCTCTGATGTCTTTTGTTTAATATCCAATTTTTTGCTCCATATGTCACCGTAGGTCTATATATTGTTTTGTATATTGTCATCTTGGTCTTTGTTGATATTTCTTTGTTATTAAGGAATCCTCTATTTAGTGCTTGGAATAGTTTTCCTGTGTTTTCCATTCTGTTGTTAAGATCGTCCTCGATGTCTCCTTTGTTGTTGATTACTGTTCCTAAGTATTTGTATGAATTTGTCTGTATTATTTTTTGTTGGTCTATCATTACTTCTATTTGATCTTCCGCCCCTTGTTTCCTTGATATTTTCATTATCTGAGTATTCTCTTTGTTTATGTTTAAGTTGTATTTGCTTGCTTCTAGGTTCCATTTCTCTAAGTTGTATTTCAGTTTTTTTGCTGTTTCCGCAATTAATACTATGTCGTCTGCAAATATACACAACTCAGCGTTTATCATTTGCATTCTGTTCCAACCGATGCAGTATTTCTTGAAAGTTTTCTTACATTCTTTCACTATCTCATCTATAACATTTATGAATAGCACTGGGCTGAGACTTCCCCCTTGTCTAACTCCTTGAGTTGTTTCAAATGGTTCTGACTGTATATTTAATATTATTACTGTATTTGTTGTTTTCATGTATATACTCTTTGTTGCTTCTATCAGTTCTTCACTTACTTGCTTCTTCTTTAGGCTTTCCCATATATCTTTTCTTTTGACTGAGTCGAATGCTTTTTTCATGTCTACAAAGCTCAGATATATTTCTCTATTTTTCTTTAATGCTTTTTCTATTACTTGTTGCATGGTGAATATATGGTCTTGTGTGTTGTGTCCTTTCCTGAATCCACTTTGTACATAAATTAGACATACACTATTTAAATGCAACACTACGCGCTATTAGACGAAAACATTAGGAAGTGTATTATTGGGCCCGTGCAAGTTCGGAAAAGCGACACCTGTTTTCATAGCTCAGCAACATTTTTCGCACTTTTAATTATATTGACCAATTATATTAATCCTGGTTGCTGGATACTTGTCAAGGCCATAGGCAAAAAAAATTTTAAGAAGAAAAAGTAATAATGAGGTTATGTTATTAAAAGGTAAACAATTGTATGTAGTAAATATAATTAATTATTAAAATGCAGTACTGCAAGCAAAATACAATTAATTAAATTTTCTTTTATATAATAATTGCATATCATATCAATATTGTGGAGCAACATATAATTTTTCTTCTACAATGACAGTAGGCATGAAATCATAGGCATAGTATTATTATCAAGGTTGGGCCGTTTTAAAACAAGCTTTTTAAAACAACGTTTTAAAACATGTTTAAAAACACTGGAAAAAAACAGTTGTGTTTTAAAAAAACTGTTTTAAAACATTGTTTTAAATCATAGTTTTTTTCATTATTGTTTATTTAAACAACATTCTTATAAGACATTTGTGTTTGCTAATTTGCAAAATTGCAAACATAGATTATAGAGTAAGTAGGTGCAATAACAATGTTAATGCGAAGTAAAAAGTAAAACTAAAAAAAAGTAACTGACTAAACTTTATTTATATTCAGATAGCAAGCATACTAGTACTGGTAGACAGTGCTGAGTGCTGTAGTAACATTAACTAAACCAATGCTCCTATTGAAGTTGAAAGAAAAAGAAAATTAAGAAATTAAGTAAATAATTATCGAATTACAAAAGCATCTATTACACAGTTCTACATCCTGCAACTGATGTGATACAAAAAATAAAAATAACAATGAATGTTCCTTAAAAAAATAAAAACTATAAATAATGAGCTTTTACGGTTAATAATAAGTTTGTTCTAGCAAACAGTCAAACTAGTCAGAAACTGTCAGCAAACAGTTGATCAGTGAGAGAACATAATACACCAGTCACCAGTGCTATCCCCTCTACTCGCGCTGGTCCACTATTCGCTGATGGTTTCAAACCGTTTGAGACTGATGCTAGAACAAACCTATTGTAACCCTGATCATTTTTATTTAAATGTTGAAATATTGTTACTAGCTTAGCATCTTTGTCACTTCCTAACCTATTCCTCAATTTCCAGTGAACTAGACCATATGAAGAAAATAGCCTCTCCACACCAGCACTGGATGCAACTGCTGAAAATAATTGAGTTGTTAACTGCAACAACTCCGATGAAATAAACTGTTTTTGAGATAGCCACCATGTTAAAGAACTTAAATTGTCTACTGTATTTTTTGTCAAACAAATATTGTTCATTAAATGGCGGTGCTAAGGCACGAAATGACAGTATTTCGGGCATAACATTTGGGTGAAAATCCGAAATAAATAACAATGCTCTAACAACTTCCACCTCAGTGAGTTTCTGACCTAAGTAATGAGGGTCTAATAAATAAGCTAAATAATGCGCATCTGTTATAGCCATTTGAAAACGTGCTTCTGCTTTATGAAGTTCCAGTTCCAACACGTTGCTACAACCGTTAGCTTCACTTTCACTTTGGTGCGCACATGTGCGCGCAGGTCGCGTCTTCGCGGGAATCTCATAGGTGTGCCAGTTGAGGTTTATGGGAATCCCCGTTAGAAATCCAGTGAAGTAAGTTATTAAAACGTTTTTTTTTTTGTTTTAAAACAGTGTTTTTTTGTTTTAAAACAGCGGTTTTTTTTAGATGAAAAAAACTGTTTTAAAACAAAAAACATTGTTTTTAAACAAAAAAAAAACGTGTTTTTTGTTTTTTTCTAAAAAACCAATTTTTGTCCAATCCTGATTATCATAGACAGAGTGTCATTCCGAGCGAAGTGACGACACCATCTTTTTTATTTGGATTAGTGCTGTTTCACTCTTACGCATAGTAAAGCTGCGACAGTTGTCCTCCCCTTCCGTGCTTATACTCACACTTAATGTCATTTTAGTTTCTCGATACAATGTGCTAGAAAGAGATACCGCAAACCAGTCCATGAGATCTTGTCACGAAGCGCGGATGGTAGGCTCCCTCTATGTTAATATATACCTCTATGTATGAAATATACGTCAATTTGACAATTTCAATTGACAATATGATTTATTTAAGAAAGTTGCAAGATTTCTCCGCTATTCGCGCACGATCGTTTCTCGTATCCCCTCCAACTACTTGCACACGGCTAATAGTTGTGTTGTATTAGTTGCCAACAGCTGGTATCAATTTCAACAGCAAAATAGAGATGGCCATTTCATTTAGTTTTTTTAATATTCTTGGACAATCGTTACTTGCGTAATCGCTTAAATTATTCATTAATTTAATTAATAGGATTATATTTTCATTATGTATTCAGTGATTACAATAATTTATATAGGGGCTATGCAATAAAAACTAATAATCGAGAAAAGCAAAAAAAAATGATTAATGTCCAGTTGCACCAACAAATAAACGATTGTTGGATTGCCCGTTTATTTTAAAATATACCTAATTGTCAAAAAAACTGTCAAATTAAAAACAGAAACTTTAACGATTCTCCCAAAAAATATTAAATTTTAACCTTTTTCGAAAGAAAAGAAAAGTGTTCTGTTATTATATTTGATGGTAAAAATTTAATATTTTTCGGGAGAATCGTTAAAATTTCTGTTTTTAATTGAGAGTTTTTTGACAATTACATATATTTTAAAATAAACGGGCAATCCAAATCAATCGTTTATTTGTTGGTGCAACTGGACATAAGTGTTTTACATACTGTAACATCTGTTACTATCGGCACGAGTAGATAAATTCTGAACATTTTTTAACAAATTAAAATACAATATGGTATACAGCAGTGTTGCCGATTTTAGCGCTTCCTTCATTCTCTTATATCTAATCAAAAACTAAAAGCCTGTATTTATATTTAGTAATGACTGACTCACCTAGAAAAGTAATATTCCAATTGCTGTGCAAGCATTTGCTTAAGCTGTGGCAAGGGATAAGCTGACTGAGACTGAGAGGCATTTTCTTGGGGAGCTGAGGGAGTTAGAGGACTAGGCCCCTCAGCTCCCTCTGCTACCCCATTAACGGCTACATAGTCTGGATGGGTACCCATGGCAGAGCTTGACTCAGGGGCGGTACTGAACACCACCCCTGAAGGCACTTTGCCAACATCCCCATTCATGTACGCGTATCCTGCAACAAAAATAGACGATTAAAAATTCAATCTAAATACCAATCCAACTATCCCAATATTTCTTATGATGTGTTAATTGAATGATTATTTTATAATATAATACGTAATCAAGAGTAAAAACTAGCATGTTCTTTAATTATTTTATTTCTTTACGTTGATGACCTTAACCTAACTGACGGATTTTCGATTGAGGGCTTTCAGATGCTTACTTGAGCGTTATGGGGACCTATTGGATTGTAAAGATTAGGTCCTAAAACCAAATAGTTTTCCATTATTGAAGTGGGACTTTCCATTTTTTAATTTAATTTTCCATTTATTATTGCAGATTTGGATTCCTTACATAAAAATAAGTAACTTTTATTAGAGACATGTTTTCGAATTATGGATAGATGGCGCTATAATCGGAAAAAACCATTGTTAGAAATGGAAAATTAGATTAAAAATGGAAAGTCCCCCACTTTATGGAAAACTTAACTTTTTTTGGTAACTGGTATTTTGGTATAACGCTCGAGTAACTGCAAATTTAGCATACTTTCAATATTTTTCAAAAATCTATCGAATGACACCAAACACGACACCACATGTTCAATAGGAACCCACATTTTTTATTGCAGATTCTGATTGCTTACGCAAAAATAAGTAACTTTTATTGGAGACATTTTTTCGAATTGTGGATAGATGGCGCTTTAATCGGAAATAACTGTGTCCTTATACCCTAGATAAATTATAAAAACGGTCTAATATCTCGAGAACTACACTTGCAAGTGAAAAATTAAAAAACACGTGTTTAATATTTTTCAAAAATCTATCGAATAACACTAAAACGACCACTCCATCCCATGAAGGTGGGGTAGGGTAACTTTAAAATCTTAAATAGGAATCTCCGTTTCTTATTGCAGATTCCTCATGAATAAAAAAATATGAAGAAAAATTTTTTAAGAAACGCTTTTCTTTAGTTACGAGTGACTAAAATTAAAAATATAAAAATCTCAACCAAAAAGCAAAAAATAAAAAAAAAATTGAAAAAATCTAACACATCCGTCAAAGAAAAGCGTGGCTCGTGTTTCTCGAATAAACGGTTTTCGCCCCACGCTTTTCTTTAACGAATGTGTTAGATTTTTCAATTTTTTTTATTTTTTGCTTTTTGGTTGATTTTTTTATAATATTTTTAATTTTAGTCACTCGTAACTAAAGAAAACCGTTTCTTAAATTTTTTTTTCATATTTTTTTATTTTTTACTTTTCAGTCTTACACTTTTCAAACATTAAAATGTATCGTCATGTTTATTAAAATATGTATAAAACATATGACGTACAAACATGAAAAGTAGTCGGAATCGGCAAAAATTTGAAACTTTATTGTTTATTAAGGAAGCATAACGTAAACAATTAACGTAAAAAGTGAAATTATGTATTGTTCTATATTATTATACATACATATGTTATGTATTAGCTATACAATCCGTAAAAGTTTCAAGTTTTTAAATTGCAAAAAACAAGAGGATTAAAGAGTTTTCCGTTAAAATCGTTTTTTATTTAAAGAATTAATAAACATGAAAAATTTTTTTTTATTGACTATTCGTGTATTGTTCCCGCGAATGCATATGTCTGCAAATTTTCATTTATTTGCGTTGAACAAAAGGCAGTCAAATTAACGTCTAATTTGACGCAAACTATTGAACTAAATAAAAGCGTTTAATAAAAATCAGGAATATTTATTCGAGACATTTTTAGAATCGTTGATAGATGGCGCTGTAATTGGAAAAATACGATTTATTAGCACCATCTATAAACAAATCTAAAAAATGTCTCGAATAAATGTTACTTACTTTTTTATGAGGTATTCAAATCTGCAATAAAACATAGGTGTTCTCATTTAAGATTTTAAAGTTACCCCCACTCCCACCTCTATGGGATGGAATGGGGGTCGTATTTAATGTTATTCGAAAAGTTTTTGAAAAATATTAAACAAGTGTTTTTTGGTTTTTCACTTGGAAGTGTAGTTCTCGAGATATTAGACCGTATAATTTATCTACTAGAGTAGCAGGATAGTTTTTTTCCGATTATAGCGCTATCTATCCACAATTCGAAAAAAGTCTCCAATAAAAGTTACTTATTTTTGCGTAAGCAATCCGAATCTGCTATAAAAAAATGTGGGTTCCTAAGTTCCTATTTAGGAATTTAAAATTACCCCCCACCACGCCTCCCAGGTGTGGAGGAGGTGTCGTGTTTGGTATCATTTGATAGATTTTTGAAAAATATTAAAAAATATGATTTTTGACCCGATATATAGTTCGCGAGATATTTGACCGTCCCGCTACTTCTGGGACAGCCTATATAATTATTATTACTATAATGATCTATTTTTTAATATTTAAACATCTATTTTTATGTAAAATCGTCCAATAAACACGATGGTTTAATTATTTTTTCGCCAGCTATTGTAGCTTTCGAAAAAATTGCGGAAAATCTCTATTTTCAGATTTTTCCGGATTTCTCGGCATTTTCTCGCAAAACTAATTTCAGATTAGGATTCCTGAGGGTCGAAGATATAGGTATGTGCAAAAGGTATTCGTCTTCTCTTTCAATTTTGAGCAGTTGAGAATATTTCAGTGGACTAATCAACAAGACTGTTAAATAACGTGCATAAATGTTCGCCCTGTAGCAATAGAAAAATTTTAAAAAATCTTCCTATTTTCTGGAACATAATCGCAAATCATGAATGACGGCGGTCTTGTTTACTGAAGGGTTTCACGGATATTTCATCCTTGAAGTAAACCAGTATTTGGAGAACACAGAGTTACCGTCTAGAGTCTTATTAATAATAAAAAATGCACCTGACCAGTTTCAGGGTCTCTCCCAGCGATAATGAAACCGTCCAAGTGAAACTCCAAATACCCGGCCAAAATTTGTAAATACATACCCAGGTATTTATGACTTATGACAAAGAAAAACACATTTTAATCACTTAACATTAAGTTTATTTTGAATTATTGGTAAAGTAAGTAATTCATCCGTAACTTTTATTTGTCATATACATACAGGGTGAGTCATGAGGAACTGAACATACTTCTACCTAGTATGGCGGCCACTAGTATGGAGATAACAAGTACTAATAGTACTATCGGTTTACAGCGTTCTCCGACGCCTTCCTACTCCTAACCGCCCTACTTCTCTGTTTAACCATAGACCTGGAGGGATTTCTCTTTCCTCTAGTTCTTGTTCAATTCCCTCCCTCCAGCTTCCTTTGTGGTGTGCATGTTAAAATCGGTTTAGGGATCCTGTTATCTGGCATTCTGTTTTGTTTTTATGTCATCAATTAATGTATGTACGACTCCCATCATTTCTCGTATTCTCTCATTTGGTATCAGATCTCTTCTCGATTTGCCTGCTACTCTTCTCCAGAAGTCCATTTCGGTTCATAGTAGCATTTCCTTTATTCTTTGTTTCAGTGACCAAACTTCACTGACTTAAATGAGTTAAAATGATGAGTTTTAAAGCACTTTTCACACACTTTTAAGTGCCATAAAGACATTAAAAACTTATCGTTATCAGGAATTTTTTTCAATTTTCGGGAGGGGGATCTTGGCGCCCATGGCCCCCTCTGGACCCGCCCTTGACTTTTTTCATCCTCTATCAGATCAAACATTTTCACCACACACCTGTGAGCGGCCGTGGAGTAACGGCATAATAGCTGGTCTCATACGCCAGTGCACGTGGGTTCGAGCCCTGCCAAAGACAAACCATTTTCATTTCCAATAATGACACGAGCCGTCTCACCGTGCCTCGGAGAGCACGTTAAGCCGTCGGTCCCCCTGGGCTAGTGTACATCGGCACTACTTACTTAAAACAGGGTTAAAGATGTAAATGGCGCCGGAACTGTCCGAAAGGATCTCCCCGGCAAAAATGCCATACAATATTATTATTATTACCACCCACCTGCCTCTTGGCAGTTTGAACAATTAATTTAAGCGAAAAGCAATGTTAATTTTTCAAATAAACATTTTATTTCTGTTTTCTGACAGCAGTAAAATGTATTTTGAATTAAATAAATTACGCACATTATTCTTTTGCGTAAATTAATTTAATTCTGCAAAAAATTCACACGACCCCTATTCTCATTAAAAAAAAACATCGATTACGTCATCACGCCCACGCGGATAACGTCACTCGTATCATATATTATATGTCAAAAAATCATAATTTAAAAATAAAAATCGACCTGTTTCGAGATTTATTTCTAAAATCGCTCACTCATGAAATAATGAATTTATTCTTCTGTACCTTATGTACATAATAAATATTACAAGAATAAAAAACCGCTAAACGCCGTAAAAATGAGTGGCGCATACAATATTCCAGCTACAAAAGATCTGATATGAATATTAAGCGTCGTTTAAACACAACGATAAGTCACAGCAACTAGTTGTGATGACAAGTTGAAACGCTGTTTAGACGCTGCGATTCAATGCGATACCACCTTCAACCCAACTCCAACTTTGATAAGTTGTGCGATGCACCGTTTACACACAATGATAAGTTGCAACAACTCGATTGACCTTGATAAGTTGTTTGATTTATCGCTGTGTTTAAACGATCCTTTAAGCGTCGTTTAAACACAACGATAAGTCACAGCAACTAGTTGTGATGACAAGTTGAAACGTTGTTTAGACGCTGCGATTCAATGCGATACCACCTTCAACCCAACTCCAACTTTGATAAGTTGTGCGATGCACCGTTTACACACAATGATAAGTTGCAACAACTCGATTGACCTTGATAAGTTGTTTGATTTATCGCTGTGTTTAAACGACCCTTTACGTGGCGCGAAAATGTATTTTCATTTTGATGCAAAATAAAATTTTAGTTTTATTTTAAAAGATTTTTCCATAATATTTGCTAAATTTGAAGTAAAACGCGCCACAAAAGAGTAACTTTGATACAGTTTGAATTGTGAAACTCTTTTGTGGCGCGTTTACTTCAAATTTAGCAAATATTATGGAAAAATCTTTTTTTTAATTCTTGTATCAGGAGTTTTTCAAAGTTTTGTTATAAATTAAATGTATGAAGTTAAATGCAATTTTTCTCGATTACACGTTAAGCTTTATAAATGGTCGCCTTTGTCGCGTTATCTACCAAATGATCTAGTGTCCATAGAATGTACACTAGATTTTTTTCTATTCGAAATAGATTGAAAAAAATTATTGGGATGGCCGGTTAATGAACTCGGATTGCTCGTTGTCAGATCAAATTTAGCGTCGTAATTAATTTATAATAAACGAAAAATTTCTGCCCTGGTGAGACTCGAACTCACGACCATTCGGACATTTCGATCCAAAGGTAGGCGCTCTTACCACTGAACCACAGAGGGGGTGGTATGGAAAATAAATACCTTTAAAAAATAGACCTGCAGCCAGCTCCAAAAATAATTTATAGGCATTTTTCAAAAAAAAAAATCATAGTTTTAGGTTATGTACGCCCAATCTACGGGTCTATAAAAATAGACAAATTTTGTAAAAGCCTCTGCGTGTGAATTTTTTGAAATTGTTTAGTTAATTGCAATCCACCGAAAAAAAAAGATTACGTTTTTGGGTTATGAGGAAAAGGTGGCGGGCTAAAATTGTGTAGTCTTATTTTTTAATCACAGAACGTAAAAAAAATTAATTCAGGGAGTGAGTATTTACTAGGGTACCCCCTTTTTTAACGGGGGTACCCTAGGCTGTTATTGTGGTGTTTTTTTTTGCTCTGGGTCTGCGGATTTAAGAACTTTTGGAAGATCTTCTATGTATGAATGATTTTTAATGGTTGGCAATGTAAGGGCTTGTATTTATGATATTGGATCTGTTGACGTAGACATTTTTAGATTGAAACTTGTTTTACATTATTTGTATGAGTTAATATTATTAAAATAATCAATAGATAACCAATAAAGTATTTTACTAAGACAGAATTTGACATATTAGATTTACAGTCCCTGGCCTGACCACCTATGAATTTTTATAAAAATCAACTATTCCACTAAGTACATTTTGTTTAAAATATAATTTTAAATTTAATTTTGTTATGTAATGTTAATGTTATACATTAACTATATTATATTTAATAATAAACACCAATAAAACATTTGATGTTTAAGTATATACTTTTTAATAATTTGTTGAACTTCTGACCTTAATCAGATGGAAAATATTTGGGAGCTTTTAAAACGAGAAATTTCCGATGAAAAGGTCACTAACGAAATTGTTTTGTTTAAAGGACTAATAAATCATTGAAACCACAACGATAAATTAAAGCAAAAAAAAAATTAACTGCATTCAAAGGATGCCAAGACAGATACAAGCGCTAATCAAAGTTAAAGGTGGCTCAACAAAATATTGAAAAAATAAAAAATGTGATATTTTTTCAGGTTTTATTGGTGTTTATTTTTAAATATAATACATTTAATAATAAACAGCAATAAACCATTTTAAAATATCACATATTTGTATTTTTTTAATATTTTGCTGAGCCCCCTCTGATTTCCGCTAGTACCCTTCTTGGTATACTTTGAATGCAGTAAATTTTTTTTGCTTCAATTTGTCATTATGGTTTCAACGATATATTAGTTCTTTAATCAAAACAATTTCGTTAGTGACCTTTTCATTGGAAATTTCTCGTTTTAAAAGCTCCCAAATATTTTCCACCTGATTAAGGTCAGAAGTTCAACAAAATAATAAAAAAATATAAATATGTAGTATTTTCAAATATTTTATTGCTGTTTATTATTAAGTATATTATAGTTAATGCATAACATTAACATTGCATAACAAAATTAAATTTAAAAATCATATTTTAAACAAAACGTACCTAAATAGTGGAATAATTGATTTTTGTAAAAATTCATAGGTGGTCATAATAATATGGCCAGGGACTGTATATTGTAATCGAATGAAGAGAATGTACATTTTTTATAAATATCGAACAGAAACTTATTACCTATTTGAAAATATAGAAAAAATAATTATGATTTAGATGAAATACCAACCGATTATACCGCGGCAATAATGTATTATTGCGTGGAGGTTACCATTATGCTTGTGTAATGTTAAATTATCCATTAAACCGAAAAGTATTTTTAGTTAATGAACAATCACACTAAACAACACACTATTGCAGATTTTAACACACAAAAACATCTGAATGAATCGCAGCAACGATATTGATGATTTTTTTAAATGGAAATAGATATACACAGAAATGACAAAAGAAAAAAAAACATTGGAGAGAAAAGTTCAATAATATTACCATAAACCATATGGTAGGGGAGCCCAAGCGGGGATTTTTGCAGTTACTCGAGCGCGTCAGATTATCATATGGGGAGAAACCTGGTACCCTGCAGATGTACCTCTACCATATATTGGCTCTTAACACAGGGGAGTTCGTTAAGGGGGGCCCGAAATAGAAAATCTATCCTTAAAAAAACTCGAAATTGTCAGATTAAGATAAGGTAAATTAAGTACATGCAAAAGAGTGTATATTTTAAAAATCTGACGATTTGGGCGGGGCGTAAGGAAATGGTTGGGTCCCAAAGTTTCACAAGAAAAAAGCGAATATTTCGCGAAATGAATGACTGATCGAAAAACCAAAAATATGTGCTCAATATTTTTTAAAAATCTATCGAATGATACCAAACACGACTTCCCACGGAGAGGGGTGGGGGGTAAATTTAATATTTTAAATACGAATCCCGCGATATTTCGCGAAAGGAACATCAGATCGAAAAACTGTAAAATATACTTGTTCAATATTTTTTAAAAATCTATCGAATGGCACCAAACACGACCCCCCGCGGAGGTGGGGTGGGGAGTTACTTTAAAATCTTAAATAGGGGCCCTCATTTTTTATTACCGATTTGGATTCCTTACGTAAAAATAAGTAACTTTTATTCGAAACAATTTTTCGAATTATGGATAGATGGCGTTATAATCGAAAAAAACCATTGTTGAAAATGGAAAATTAAATTAAAAAATGGCAAGCGCCCACTAAAATGGAAAACTTTACTTAACTTTTTTTGGTTTTAGGACCTATTCTTCACAACCCAATAGGTCACCAAAGCGCTCGAGTGACTGCACATTTAGCATACTTTGCTCCCCTACCAATATTTGGTATACAGAAAACACTATTGATTGAAAACACTACTCTAAAAAATGATTACCCACTTGTTACTACTGTGACAAATAGCAGTGACTTTTCAGAATATTTTACATTCTAGCTTGAATACTAACCAACAATCTCACATTTATTTTTATTGTTCATGCTGGCCTTTGATGACTGTTATTTTTTTGCAGGTGGAAATCCTCATTAACGTCAGAGAACGTGTCCCAGACAGCGTATGAGTCACGAAATGATGCCCTGACAACTGAAAATTTTCATTTATGACATACCCAGCATAAATCAACCAGACTCACGTGCAAAAAATTCGATCCACTGAAAATTTGGTCATTTTTTATGTCTCGAATTTCCTAAACCTGTTGTCCCATTTAAGTGATTTTTTTTAATATGCCTTGATCTTTAACAATATCGCTGTAATAATATTGTTGCTAGACAGGTAAACTGTCATTGTATACGGGGTGTACGAATCAAACTGTGTTTTTTTCTCAAAGTTCGCATCACCCTGTTGACTATTCTAGCATTTATAAAATACTGAAATTAAAACCCAACCATAGCCTCAGGTTTTCTTAACATTCTGTGTTTCTAAATAACTGCGACAAACTTTAAGGGGTAATTTTACATGACAAAATAATGACGGTTTGCTTTATAATCATATGTCCGCAAACCCTTCGTTTCCGAGATACGGGATGTTCAATTTTTTTTAACAAACTGACGATTTATTTATTGCTTTAAAACCAGTTAAGTTATGCAAATCAAATTTGGTGGGTTGTAAGACGTAGTTATTGCACATTTTTTGACATACAATTAAGAATTTTATATTCACCATTGGCGTGCATACGGGTAATATGATCGGTCATAATACCCGTTTGCGCGCTAATGGTGAATATTAAATTCTTAATTCATCATTCTCTTTGCCTTATCCCTATGCGGGGTCGGCTTCCCTAATTGCACTTCTCCACACAATTCTATCTTGGGTCATATCAATGTTAATCCCCTTTACCCACATGTCCTGCCTTATCGTCTCCCCCAGGTCTTCTTTGGTCTTCCTCTCCTACTCCTTCCAGGAATCTTCACTTCAGCTATTCTTCGTATTGGGTGATTAACGTCTCGACATTGAACATGACCAAACCATCTTAACCTATGCTCTCTTATTTTGGCATCAATTGGTGCCACACCTAGACTTCCCCAATATACTCATTTCTAATTTTATCCTTCTTTGTCACTCCACTCATCCATCTAAGCATTCTCATTTCCGCCACATGCATTCGTTGTTCCTCTTTCTTTTTCACTGCCCAACATTCAGTTCCGTACATCATAGCCGGTCTTATGGCTGTTTTATAGAATTTTCCCTTCAGCTTCATTGGAATTTTTCTGTCACACAACACACCACTCGCTTCTTTCCACTTCATCCATCCAGCCCTAACTCTACTGCATGCATCTCCATCTATTTCTCCATTACTCTGTAATACCGATCCTAGGTACTTAAAACTATTGCTTTTCACAATCATTTCACCATCCAAAGATACCATTTTATTTGTAGTAGCTCCATCTTTAAATGAACATTCCAAATACTCTGTTTTTGTCCTACTAAGTTTTAAACCTTTTTCCTCCAGAGCTTGTCTCCACTGTTCCAGTTTTTGTTCTAACTCTCTTTCACTATTTCCTATTAACACTACATCATCAGCATACATTAGGCACCATGGAATACTACCCTGTAGTTTCGCTGTTATCTGGTCCAAAACTAATGAAAATAAATACGGACTAAGCACAGAGCCTTGGTGCAATCCTACTTTCACATGAAATTTATCAGTCTCTCCCACACCTGTCCTAACACTAGTCGTTACTCCCTCATACATATCCCTCACAATCTTTACATATTCACCAGGGACTCCTTTCTTATTGAGTGTCCACCACAGAATCTCTCGAGGAAATCATATGCTTTCTCAAGATCAATGAATACCATATGAGCGTTTGTTTCTTTACTCCTGTATTTTTCCATAAACTGCCTTATAATGAAAATTGCATCTGTTGTTGATCTACCCTGCATAAAGCCAAATTGATTCTCAGATATTTCGGTCTCTTCACGTATCCGTCTATCAATTACTCTTTCCCATACTTTCATGGTGTGGCTAAGCAGTTTTATAGCCCTGTAGTTTGTACATTGTTGTATATCTCCCTTGTTTTTGTAAACAGGTACCAGTATACTGCTTCTCCATTCGTCTGGCATTTGTCCGACTTCCATAATTCTATTAAACAGACCTGCTAGCCACCTTGTTCCTGTCTCTCCCAATGCTTTCCATACTTCCCCAGGAATATGATCTGGTCCTACCGCTTTTCCTTTCTTTATTTTTTGAAGCGCTTGAGCCACTTCCTCGTTGGTTATTTTGGTGACCATTGCTGCTACTGTTTCCGTTGACTCTACAGGCTCCATCTCTTTTTGACATCCCTTTCGTGAACTAGTATTTTATTATTTTCATCTCGGATACATCTAATCTGATTAAAATCTTTTGCTTTCTTTGCTCTCTGTTTGGCTATTTTATATATATCTTCGTTTCGCCTTCCCTGGTATCAAGTTGATCGTATAGGTTTGAATACGCTTCTGCTTTGGCTTTTGTTACTTTCGCTTCCTTTTTCGCCACCATTCTTAATTGTAAGTCAAAAAATGTGCAATAAATACGTCTTAAAACCCACCAAACTTAATTTGCATATCTCAACTGGTTTTAAAGCAATAAATAAATCTTCAGTTTGTAGAAAAAAATTAACATCCCGTATCTCGGAAACGAAGCGTTTGCGTACATGTGATTATAAAGCAAACTGTCATTATTTTGTCATGTAAAATTACCCCTTCAAGTTTGTCAAACTTATTTAGAAACACCCTGTATTGATGATGAACATGGCCAGTTGTTAAAGTACCTTTTTTATTATCCAACGTAAGCGAATGAACCTAAAAACAGAATGTTAAGAAAACCTGAGGCTATAGTTGGTTTTTAATTTCAGTATTTTATAAACGCTAGAACAGTCCACAGGGTGATGTGAACTTTGAGAAAAAAACACAGTTAGATTCATACACCCGGTATACAATGACAGTTTACCTGTCTAGCAACAATATTATTACAGCGATATTGTTAATGAATAAGGCTATAATAGACTAAGAGCCGCTATAGGTGAAAATTCTTAAGCATTTTAGGCACGACGGGACCCTATAACTTAAATAGTACAACCTAAAAGAAAACGTTTGAACACTGTGCCGTCACTTTTCAGTGGCACATGCGTCTACAGTGGCGCATCAAACTTTCCACTTATGGACGGGATACATAAATTAAAAAATACCCTCCCTAATTACCAAATTATTTTCATTTTTTTAAGTTTTATGTGATTAAGACATAAGATTCATCGTAATTTTAACCCACCACCCCCTTCTCCCTGCCCCCACCATCAAAAACTTTATTTTTCGATTTTATTTTTTTTTGGTGGGATGCAATCAATTTTAAAATTTCAAAAAATTTACACGCATAGTTAAGGGTTTTATAAAACACGTCTATTTTTTATAGACCTGTAGGTTGAGTGTACATAACCTTAAAAAAATTTAAAAATTTTTTTTTTGAAAAAAAGTATATAACTTTTTTTTGGGGATAGCTGCAGATCTAATTTTTTCTTAGTCTTGTGTATTTTATCAAACACTATATTTCTAATTTTTTTCAGATTTTTCTGTAACGTTGGTCACCTTCAAAAATCCAAAAAACTGTTTTTTAAGGGGGTTTTGGGGGTTTGAACGTGTTTTTCTGATTTTTAAATATTCTAAAGAACTCAGTTACTTCAAGTTACATATAACCTATAAAAACAAAATTGATTTGATATATTATGAAGTCTATAAAATAGGGAAAATCCCCCAAAACCCCTCAAAAAACAGTTTTTCGGATTTTTGAAGGTGGGGAGACTTACGGAAAAATCTGAAAAAAATTTAAAATATAGTGTTTGATAAAACACACAAGATTAAGAAAAAATTAGACCGGCAGCTATTCCTCAAAAAAAGTTATACGCTTTTTTGAAAAAAAAAATTTCTTTTAATTTTTTGAGGTTATGTACACTCTACCTATGGGTCTATAAAAAATAGGCATGTTTTATAAGAGCCTCAACTATGCGTGTGAATTTTTTGAAATTTTAAAATTGATTGCATCCCACCAAAAAAAAATAAAAACGAAAAATGAAGTTTTTGATGGTGGGGGCAGGGGGAAGGGGGTGGTGGGTTAAAATCACGATGAATCCTATGTGTTAATCACATAGAACTTAAAAAAATAAAAAAAATTTAATTCTGTTAGTAAGTTCTGTTAACTTTTAATTTATTTATCCCGTCCATAAGTGGAAAGTTTGATGCGCCACTGTCGACGCATGTGCCACTGAAAAGTGAGGGCACAGTGTTCAAACGTTTTCTTTTAGGTTCTACTATTTAAGTTATTGGGTCCCATCGTGCCTAAAATGATTAAGAAATTTCATCTATAGCGGCTCTTAGTCTATAACATGTTAAAAAAATCACTTAAATCGGACAACAGGTTTGGGAAATTCGAGACATCAAAAATGACATTTTCAGTGTATCGATTTTTTTGCACCTGAGTGTGGATCGCGCTTTTTAAACAGTCTTGGTGATGGTCAGGAAAAAAGTATACAATAGAAAAATGCATGTGTATACAGTATGGTGCAAATGAAAGGAATAAATTCGTTATTTCGTAAACCGGCGGAGGAAAAAACCCGAAACAGGTTTATTTTTAAGTTATGATATTGTGGCATATATGGTATTATAGTGATGTCATCCGTCTGGGCGTGATGACGTAATCGATGATTTTTTTAAATGAGAATAGGGGTCGTGTGGTAGCTCATTTGAAAGGTTCTTCAATTATATCTATTCAGTAATGTAAACATTTACATAATTATTTATACAGGGTGTCCAAAAAATTTTTATTAAATTAAATTATTTGACAAAAAAAAGTAGAAGGACACCCTGTATAAATAATTATATAAATGTTTATACTACTGAATAGAGAATTGAAGAACCTTTCAAATGAGTTAGTGAGTTAGCACACAACCCCTATTCTCATTAAAAAAAAATCATCGATTACGTCATCACGCCCAGCTGGATGACGTCACTAGTATACCATATATGCCACAATATCATAACTTAAAAATAAAAATCGACCTGTTTCGGGATTTTTCGTTAAAGTCGCCGGTTTACGAAATATCGAATTTATTCCTTTCATTTGCACCATACTGTCGGTGGAAAATAGTGTCGCGCACGCTTGATTAGCAATTAAAAAACAAAGGAGTTTTGAATATTGTACTCCAAAAAACTCTTCGGTATTTCATCAATCGATGTTTAAAGAATATCTACCTACCTTGGCAACATTCAAATTTTCAGTTTTTCACGTAGTTTTTGAGGGTTAAAAATGACCAATTTCGCAATTTTTCAATTTTTAATCGCTTATATGTCAAAAACTATCAACTTTAGAGAAATGTCACTAAAGACCTTTTCTGTTTGGAATGATCCAAAAAACCTAAAAAAACTGTTCCATGCAAAAAAATATTTTTAGGAAAAAACAAAAAAAAAGTTTAAAAAATTTTTGACCCACTTTTGGTCCTGGCAACATGCAAATTTGTTGGGGACCCTTTTTGACTAAGATTGTACAAAAAATCCGAATCGGAATATTTTTGCTAGCGGATGCGCAGTGCGTTTCTGGACTATAACAAAATAGAAGTACACCTAAGCAAAACACAGTTTGATTTCAGAAACAACCTTAAAACCAGAGCATTATTTAGTTTACAAGTGACGGTTCAAAGATATAGAGTCACCCCGACAAACTAACAGGTCTCTTGCAACAAGTGGGAATTGACGACCAAGACATCCGTATTACCAAAAAATATGTATTGACATCCATGTGCAAACACACGAATTGGTCAATAATCTCAGATACGCAGACGACATGGTACTAACAACTTCCAATGAAAAATAGTTGCAACGACTTCTAACAGAGTGATCGAAGCATGTAATTGATATGGGCAAAAACTTAATACTTCTAAGACAAAACTTAGATAAACAATATCATCTACTTGGGATCTTCGAGATGTGGATCTATCGACGAATACTTATTACAAGTACTTACGTTGGGCTTATCGAATAAGAAATGAAATAAAGTAAGTTATCAATCGAAGTAGCACAGAATACAACCACCCGAGATTTTCAAAAATTATAAATCATCCAGGATGCCGAGGAAATTAAGATGAGAGAATTTTAAATAATTCACAACCCATCTGCTCAGCGTGGTAAAAGTTCCAACAAGAAAGATTCCTTAGTACTCAACAAAAGAGTAAATTAATTAAAATGTATAAACATTTTCAATTTCTTTGCAACACGAAAATGCAGCAGCTGCATAATACTCTGGTTAAATCGGAGAGTGCAGGAAGAGTCTATACCGGTTTCGGAGGTTTTTTCCTCCTCATCAGTAGTCCCATATCTTCTTCTCTCCGATTTCCCCAGGCACCATACTTTGGGCCTTTCCGAATTGCAAAGAACGAAATGTCACGGATGTACTAGAGCCATCTACCGAAAAACAAAGAAGTTATCAATCGAAGTAGCACAGAAAACGACAATAAATATCGTTCCCATGCCACCAATTTCACAACAAATGGAATACTTTTTTTGGTTACAACCTCTCGAGATTTTCAAAAATTATAAATCATACAGGATGCCGAGAAAATTAAGATGAGAGAATTTTAAATAATTCACTACCCATCTGCTCAGCGTGGTAAAAGTTCCAATAAGAAAGATTCCTTAGTACTCAACAAAGGAGTAAATGAATTAAAATGTATAAACATTTTCAATTTCTTTGCAACCTCCGCAACGGAAAAAACCTCCGAAACCGGTATAGACTCTTCCTGCACTCTCTGATTTAACCAGAGTATTATGCAGCTGCTGCATTTTCGTGTTGCAAAGAAATTGAAAATGTTTATACATTTTAATTAATTTACTATTGTGTAGAGTACTAAGGAATCTTTCTTGTTGGAACTTTTACCACGCTGAGCAGATGGGGCATGAATTATTTAAAATTCCCTCATCTTAATTTCCTCGGCATCCTGTACGATTTATAATTTTTGAAAATCTCGGGAGGTTGTAACCAAAGAAAGTATTCCACCTGTTGTCAATCTGGTGGTATGGGAACGATATTTATTATCGTTTTCTGTGCTACTTCGATTGATAACTTACTTTGTTTTTCGGTAGATGGCTCTAGTACATCCGTGACATTTCGTTCTTTGCAATTCGGAAAGGCCCAAAGTGTGATGCCTGGGGAAATCGGAAAGAAGAGGATATGGGACTACTGATGAGGAGGAAAAAACCTCCGAAGCCGGTATATACTCTTCCTGCACTCTCCGATTTAACCAGAGTATTATGCAGCTGCTGCATTTTCGTGTTGCAAAGAAATTGGAAATGTTTATACAATGTAAGAAATCAAATAGTTTTACACCTAATGAAAAGCACTTCTTCTTCTTTAAGTTCCATCTTCTATCGAAGGTTGGAAATCATCATGGCAATGCGGACCCTGTTGACTGCCGCTCTAAATATCTCTGCACTACTGCATTCGAACCATTCCCGTAAGTTCTTAAGCCAGGATGTTCTTCGTCTTCCCACATTTCGCTTTCCTCGGATTTTGCCTTGCATAATAAGTTGTAATAATGAGTATTTTTGCCCTCTCATCACATGTCCCAAGTACTCAAGTTTTCGTCTTTTGATAGTTAGATAGTATTATTTCCGGTTGATTTCCTATCCTTCTAGTTACTTCCACGTTCGACATTCTTTGAATCCATGATATTCGTAGGATTCTTCTGTAACACCAAAATTCAAAGGCGGCCAACTTATTCAAATGGACTTGTTTCAAAGTCCACGCTTCCAAGCCATAAAGAAGAGTAGAGAACACTAACATCGAAGCATCCTTAGGCGTAGTTCTAACCTTATATCCCGACAACAAAGAAACTTTTTAAGTTTAATGAATGATGCACGTGCTATTTCAATACGTGTCTTAATTTCTTTGGTTTGGTCTACATTTGATGTTATCCATGTTCCTAAGTATTTGTAGTTATCCACACTCTCAATCACAGTATCTTCAATAGTTAATTGGATGTTTACGTGTGCCGATTTAGTTATGATCATGCATTTAGTTTTCTTTAAATTCATCTTCAGTCCGTACTCATGACAGCGTTCATTAAGGCGTTGCATTACGTTCTGTAAATCATTGTTGTTATCTGTTATTATTACTGTATCGTCTGCAAAACGTAAGTTGTTCAAAACTTCTCCATTGATAGATATACCTTCTATTGAATTTGAGAGCGCTTCTTGAAATACCGCTTCACTGTAGACATTGAAAAGTAGTGGAGACAGCACGCAACCCTGACGGACTCCTCTCTGTATTTTGATATCTTGGGTGTCCTGGTTGTCAACTCTTATCTTGGCAGTTTGATTCCAATATATATTAGATATAATTTTCATGTCACGACTGTCAATATTTTTGCTTTTTAATATATCTACAAGCTTTTTATGTTGAACTTTATCAAATGCCTTTTCAAAGTCTACAAAACATAAGTACATATCCTGATTCATGTCCATGCATCTCTGGGCCAGCACATTCAAGCCGAACAAAGCATCTCGTGCGCTCATACCATTTCTAAAGCCAAATTGTGTGTCACTGATTTCATATTCGAGAGTTTCAACAATTCTACTGTGTATTATTTTCAAAAATGTTTTAAGTGTGTGACAGTAGATAGGCAAAGCGGTTTCTGGCGCAACCCCTAAATCGCAACCCTTAAATAGCAACCCCCGGTCGTAAATGCCAAACGGCTTAACGTAGGATGACGTGTGACGTATCGTTGGAAAGGGGATGAAAAAGGGGGTTGAATGCAGTATGTGGCGTGCGCATCAGAATATGCCAAAAGGGCATTACGTCATATCTTCGTTTCTATTGGTCCGATTGTGACGTAAGAGGGCTCGTTGGAACGGGGAGGGGATAACGAACACATAAAAAAGATGGCGGCAGTGTCAAAAGGGCATTACAGCATATCTTCGTTGCTATTGGTCCGATTTTGACGTATGGGGTGTCAAATGAAAGCGGCGGCGACACAGAAGCCAACTGTCAATTCTTCTTCTGTCAACGTTCAATATTAACTGTCAATTCTTCTTCTTTTCCGTATAGTGCCTAACAGAACGTGACATTTGACGTATGACGTGACAAACGAAATAAATAAGAAGAAGAATTGACAGCATCATGACAAACTAAAAGAAGAGGAAGAATTGACAGCAACATGACAAACTGAAAAGAAGAAGTTGACATGACAAACGAAAAGAAGAAGAATTGACAGCAACATGACAACTAACAGAAGAAGTGACAATGGCTTAACAAAATGAAGAAGAATTGACAAACCGGAAAGAAGAAGAATTGACGGCTGCGGAAAAGAAAAAGAGTTGACATGACAAACGAAAAGAAGAAGAAGAATTGACAGCAACATGACAACTAAAAGAAGAAGTGACAATGTCTTAACAAAATGAAGAAGAATTGACAAACCGGAAAGAAGAAGAATTGACGGCTGCGGAAAAGAAGAAGAAGAAGAAGGTGACGTGACAAACGAAAAGAAGAAGTGACGATGGCTCGACCCAAAGTAGAATTAACAAACCGAAAAGAAGAAGAATTGATAGCAACAAGACAAACGAAAAGAAGAAGAAGAAGTAACAATGGCACAGCACAATGAAGAATTGACAAACCGGAAAACAGAAGAAGAAGTGACACACCGAAAAGAAGAAGAATTGACAGATGGCTTGACACAAAGAAGAAGAAGAAATTAAATACGAGTTTATTATTCATAAAATTCACATCTAATACTAAGTATTAAATAGAATTTCATTAGTCACACAAAACGAATGTGTCAGCGGAAGCAAGGCACATTCCCAATCTCATATTACACCTGTAACATGATATTGCAATAGTAAGAATGTAGGGCAATGACCGCAAAAAAGCAACGATTATATTTTTTGCAACATCGCCAGAAACACCTTGCAAATTTTACACGACTCGTTAAAACGGAAATTAAAACTGCAACTTATATAAATAATATTCACATGTCTAATATTGCATTTTAACCTGATATTGCAAAATAAATAAGAATGTATAATATGGCAATGACCGCAAAAAAAAAAAAGCATCAATTATATTTTTTAGTATACGATTTCATTATTATGACACAGCACATTCTACCCGACGCGTTAATAACGGAAATCAAAACCGCAAACTCTAGCAATAATATGCACATGCCGTTTCAAAGAATCCTGCAAGTACATACATGTAAATTTTAATGCGTCATCAGATTAACCTACTATATAAATAGAAATCGGGGGATAGCCAGTTCATTGAGTTTCCGACAGGCATAAAGTACACCAATTGTGTCCGAACCACAGTTTCTGAACGTGTCGCTAGTTAGTTCGCAGTGCAGTGATAAATACTGAATCAAGGTAAGCTATCTTTGTTGTTCATATTAAATATTTTTTCTGTATGTATTTGTTGTGTACTTGTGTTTCATGTCTTAAATATTTTTTAAATAAGTTCTTGTGTTAGTATTATGTACTTGTGGTTCTTTTATCTATGTTTAAAATAATTACGTGCAAAAAAAAATTCACGTCTACTGTGCTTTAATAATTGTGGACTATTTCTATTACTCTCTCCCCAATTTTCTTTTGCCGGCCTTCTATATACTTGTGTTTCTTTTATCTATGTATTTTTAAAATACTTACGTGCAAAGAATTTCCCTTCTCCTCTTCTTTAATAATTTGTGGATTACTGTTTTCTATTTCTCTGTGTTCCCAATTTTTTGTCGGTCTTCACAATTCACAATTTCTTATTTTTACACGATCACATTATTTTGTTAATGTAAATTATCGATTTTTTGTTTTTAATGTCTCTGTTTTTGTTACGTACTTCTGTGGATTTTGTTTTCTCTAAACTATTATTTATAGGAAAATAGTAAGATTTGTGCACGTTTTCTAGCAATTGTTTCTTATTGTTTTAGATGGATTTAACAAAAATAAATGCCGTTTCTTTGGTTGCAGACCGTAAACCAATAATTAAATTAAACGAACTACCAATAAACGAGCCACAAAAAGTAATAGACGCCAAGCTGGTGAAAAATAAATTTGGCCAAGTAGTTTTGCTGGAACTGGAGGAGAACGTTGTGTTCCTGCCAAATAGAGTCACAAACGTATATACTCCATTCATCTCTGACTTTGCAACTAAGAAGTATTCCATTATATTTCGAGGACTGATCGATACCGGATACCACCGCCCATCAGCAAAATTTGAGATAATAGACAACTAGCTATTAGAATAAAGGAAAAAGGGTAAGTGATCTTGTTCTTTCTTGTATCTTTTGTGTTTGAGTAGCCATGCAACATAAACAAGTGATCAAACAGTCTGATGATTTGCTTCACATTATTAAAACGCTTCGTAAAATAATGTTTGACAAATTCACTGATAGGGACCGTAAAGTGTGGACAAGACGTGTAAATAGTCAAATTTGGAGATGCAATAAAGTTATTAAAAACAATAAGCTACCCATTGGAACAGTTAGAAAATTGCAAACTAACATAGGTCATTTTAAGCATTTTAGACAAATTATTTTAAATTTCAATAATAAACATGTTGGGATGGGGTTTAGTTCAAAATTACGCAATAGAGTTAAATGGGAAAATGTTATGTCGTGTTTTGCCAGTCGAATTAAAACCGGTGTAATAGTAAATTTAACTCATAAGGACATTGGCCAATTTTTAGAGGATGCTTATACTGTTTTTAGCAACAAAATTAAAATTATTTTGAAAACACATAGAATACTTAAAGTCAATACTGCATTTTGCGGGGAGTTCATTAAAAAATCAAGTGATAGTGAAAGTGTAGATTTAAAATATTTTAATACGAAAAATGCTATTATAGATACATCGACCGATTTACATCTTTGGTTTCGTGAAAATGTTAAAGATAAAATTTATACAAAGCTGTCCGAATTTGCAGAAAAAGATTCAGGAGCCGCGCTGTCTAAAGTAATTTCATTAGAGGTTAATATTAATAGAGTGGACATAGGAAACGGTTCGTCCTTCATTGACTTGCCAAAAGAGATTAGTAATAAAAAGGCTTGTATCAATGTTCGTAATTTTGATCAAGCATGCTTTTATTGGTCAATAGTTAGTGCTTTGTATCCTGCTAACAAAGATGCTCAAAGAGTATCCAAATATCCACATTATTCTACTATTTTTCAAACGGACAAATTAGAAAGCCCAATGCCATTAAATCAAATTTCAAAATTCGAAAAACTAAACGCCATATCAGTCAATGTTTTCGTATTAGAATTAAATATAGTTAAGGACAAACAATTTTACGAAGTAGTACCTGCCAGACTGACACCAACAAAGTTGGAAAAGCATGTTAATTTGCTTCTTGTGCAAGATAAATATTTTCCAAAATTAAATGATTACGATGCTCCTCCAGAAGATGACGATCAGACGGAAATACGTTTTCATTATTGTTGGATTAAAGATTTGGGAAAATTAGTACAGTCACAAGTGAATAAGAGCAAAAGTAAAAAATATATTTGCGATCGTTGTTTAAACCACTTTAGCAGTGAAATCAAACTAGCAGAGCATGAAGAAATGTGTTCGGATATGAATAAATGCAAAATGACTGTTCCTAAATATGATCATGTGGGTTTTCGCAATTTTACGTACAAACAAACAACTCCGTTTATAGTTTATGCCGATTTTGAATGCCAATTACATAATTTTACGGATTCCAATGTCAAATTGAGTAAAACAGCAAAATATCAGAAACATGTACCTTTTAGTGCAGGTTATTATTTTAAATGTGCTTACGATGACAGTTTATCTTATTTTAAGAGCTATAGAGGTGAAAATTGCATGGAGTGGTTTGCAAAAGAAATGGCTGAAATTTCCAAATTTGTAAATTCCAAGTTGAAAACAATTATACCTATAGCCGAAAAGACTAATACAAATGGAGCGACTGTTTGTCATATTTGTGAGAAACGCTTTTTGGCTACAGATACAATTGTAGTAGATCACAACCATTTTACCGGAGAGGTACGTGGATTTGCACACCAAGCATGTAATTTGAACTTTAAAAAATTATTTGTTGTTCCCGTGGTTTTTCACAATTTTAGTGGTTACGATTCGCATTTTATGATTATTGATTTATGCAAACATGGGCACTTGAGTCTACTTCCAATTAATAAAGAAAAATATATTTCATTTACATTACACTCTGACGAACATCAAATTAAATTACGATTTATTGATTCACTAAGATTTATGGGAGCTTCACTCGACGAATTAGCATCAATTTTAGACACATCGGAAAAGAAGATTTTAAAACGAGAATTTAGTAATTTAGATGATGATACATTCAATTTGTTAACTTGTAAAGGAGTATTTTGTTACGATTATATCGATAGCGTGGAAAAATTAGATGAAACTTCTTTACCCAACATTAGGCATTTTTATAATAAGCTAAATAATGAATATATTAGTGAAGAGAAGTATGCTCATGCGCAGAATGTTTGGAATAAATTTAATTGTAAAAATTTGGGTGAATACAGCGATTTGTATTTGAAAACAGATATTCTGCTGCTGGCTGATGTGTTTGAGCAGTTTCGACAAAAATGTCGAGACACGTATAAACTAGATCCTGCTTGGTATTATACCATGCCAGGATACACGTGGGATTGTATGCTGAGATACACAAAATGTAAATTAGAATTGCTAAAAGATGTGGATATGATTTTGTTCATGGAAAAAGCCATAAGAGGCGGAATATCTGTTTGCAGCAACAGGTATTCGGAGGCCAACAACAAATACATGTCGACGTATGACCCCACACAACCCTCTAAATACATCATGTATTTAGACGTGAATAATCTGTATGGCTGGGCCATGAGTGAGGCTTTACCAATAGGAGGATTCAAATGGATTGAAGATGGTACCAAATTTGGTGTTGCATCAAAATCCACTAATCTTCCCGAAGGTCATATTGATATTATGTCAATACCAAATGATGCGAAAGAGGGCTATTTTTTCCAAGTTGACTTGGAGTATCCACGCGAATTGCATGATAAACACAAAGATTTTCCATTTGCTGCCGAACACCGCATTCCGCCCGGTTCAAAATTGCCAAAGTTAATACCAACCTTATATCACAAAACAAAATATATTATTCATTATAGAAATCTTAAACAGGCATTAGAGAACGGTTTAATTTTAACAAAGATACACAGAGTGTTGAAATTTAAACAATCTGCGTGGCTGCGACCATATATTGAGTTAAATACCAACTTACGAACAGCAGCCACAAGTAGCTTCGAAAAAAATCTCTTTAAATTAATGAATAATGCTGTGTTCGGTAAGACAATGGAGAACATAAGACGTCATCGTATCGTAAAATTATGTAAAAAATGGCATGGAAGGTACGGAGCTAAAAATTTGATTGCAAGTAGTCGATTTCATAGTCGAACGATCTTTCATGAGAATTTGGTGGCTATCGAACTGAAAAAATCAGAAGTATGCTTTAATAAACCCCTGTATATAGGCGCAGCAATCCTTGATATATCCAAATTATGTATGTACGATTTTCATTATAACTTTATGCTTCCAACGATGGGAGAAGAAAACTGTTCATTGCTGTACATGGACACAGACAGCTTTATTTATGAACTGCAATGTTCAGATGCATATAGAGAGGTTTTAAAAGCATATCCAAGCAAATTCGATACCTCCGACTACGCCGAAAATAACCCATATGACATAGAACGATTAAATAAAAAAATCCCTGGATTAATGAAGGATGAGGCAAATGGGAAAATAATTACACATTTTATTGGGCTAAGATCAAAAATGTACACATTTAAAATGCAAATAACAGACGTGGAGAGGGAAAAAGAAAGACAACGCCTGGAACGAAAACAACTAAACAAAGAGAGAATTGAAAGCGACGTAAGCAATTTGGGAATAACCAAAAAGGCAAAAGGAGTGAAATATAATGTCGTTCGAAATAAAATTACGTACGAAGACTATGAAAAATGTCTTAAAGAATTCAAAATTCAAAACGCAAGCCAAAGATGTATTCGGTCATATCAACATTCAGTATTTAGCATCGAACAATCCAAAACGGCTCTAAGTCCTTATGACGACAAGCGGTACTTAATACCAAAATCATTTAATACGCTTCCGTGGGGGCATTATAATACATAAAACGGCAGTGTCATCACTAAACATTTATTTGTTGTTGTTGTTGCAGAAATACAGCAAAAGAAAAGATGGTAACAACATTACGCACACAATCTATAAAAACTATTTGTGAAAATATCTTGAACATAACTGAATTTGTTGAGATGTCACCACTGCCGTGGAGCCTTACTGTAGAAATTTGTAATAATTATAGTATTTATCGCTTTCGAAAATTATATGAAACTGATTATTTGCATAAAATACAAATATGTGATCAAATAGATTTTGAACAAACAAAACGTGAAAACGAAGCAGAAAGAAATCATCTTTGTGAGTCAAATTATTATAAAGAGAAAGAACTTAATATGTATTGTGTTTGTTTTTCTGCATTTGTAGCAGATGCTATTGCTTTAAACTTTTGTTTTAGCTGTTTCAAACTTTTCCGAAACGTACTTAAATCAAAAAATAAATGTTATGGTTATGAACAGGTTCTTAATTGGAATGAATATCATGAATATGAAATAAAATATTTGTATGATTTAACAGATAATTGGTGTCAAAATTCGTTTGATCACGTCTTGTTTGATACAACTTGGTCCTTTCAATGTAGATGCTCAATGCATAAATAATTTTCTTCTTTTTGCGCAGTATATGGTTACTTAAAAAAAAAAGAAAAGATCACTTATCGCAAAGTTTTTGTAAATTGTATATAAAAAATATTATCCATTGTATAATGTAATTTTTATTAATAAAATTGTTTAATCTTAATTTTTGTTTGTTTTATTTATATTAGGTAAAAATAAAAGACAACATATTTATTAATATTATTTATTCACAACTATCCAAATCATTTACAACTTTATTGCTATAATACCATACATATTCATTCAAAGCTTGACTTAACAAAGTATCTGGAGAAATTTCACAAAACGCAGTTAAAGCGTGAAGTCGACTATATAAACTGTTACTCTTATGACAATTTTGCTGAATAAAGTATACAACATTTCTATAATACGAAAAAAACTGTAAATTGTCCAATAACGACACTCGTTGAGACACTAAATCAATGTTTGCTCTCAGGATCTGGCTTACATCATCTTCACATAAATAATATTCGATTCCGTGTTTCTCGATAGTCAGGAACTTTACATTTTCCATTACCAATTGTCTTAGTTTGCAGAAATCACCACACTCAAATTCGATTGGATCATACTCATCGGCATAGGTCGGCAAAGGTGGTATGAAAAATTCTTCCATAATTTGTATAAACATCTCAATTAGGGTAGTCCACTCGAATGTGTTTAAACTGATTCTTGTAAATTTACCATGTTGGTACAGAATAATGGATGGAGAAAACTGTCGAGCTGGAGATAGGCCAATTTTTATGTGAAAACATCCTATTGGATAGGTAGTTTCCAATAAATAATATGGTTCATCTTTGGCAGCTTCTTCATATTTTTCCAGTACTCGATCTAATTCAGCGTCGTAGATAATTGTCTCTTCACTTTCGTATCCGCTATCTTGAGAAGTCATAGTACTGCTGTTGCAACTGAATACACAAGTCGGTTGGAGAAACTCAAACTGAATGTGACGGATGGTTGCTGAGAGAATTTATACTTTTTCAATCCCCCACTCTTTGCGTGTAATTGTCAGCATTTTCTAAAAAATGTATGTCTACGCGGCGTATCGAAATATAGATCCTTAAACTACATCTGAACTAGTAATCCAGCTGTTGTGTTTGCTATCCAATCCTAACCATTTAACATACATTTTATTGCCTTTTCGTCTAAGTACTTTTTCAACCAAGTAAATGTCGGGATTTTTTGTTTTCTGTAATTCTTCTTCGTAAAACCCGCCGCTAATCGGTGTACCTTGCATGTCTTCGAGCAAATACGTTATAGGATTCGTTATCTTAACTTGTACAATTCTAAATAATTCTGTAGTCCAATTGGGCGTGTAGGCCTTTTCAAAGAAATGTTTTGCCTTTGATATACGTACAATGTCGCCAACTTTAAATCTCCGTGGACCGGCAATCTTTAAATGACTATAATTTTTGTTTAAAATGGCTTTTTCATTGGATTTGTTGACATGAGATGGCTTGTATCCTGTTTTACTGTGCTTTGTATTGTTGTATTCCTCAGTGACTGTAGGTAGTGCATCTAGCCATTTGTATGATCCATGTAAACTAAAATACTTGTACAACTTTGCTTTCAACGTTCTAATAACTCTTTCACAAATGGCAGCCTTCTTAACCGTGTATGTGCTGTAATGATTAATTTCGTGTTTTTTCATTAAATTTTGAAATTTTCTGTTGTAAAATTCGGTTCCCTGATCAGATTGTAGGTTTTTCGGAACTCTTTGAGTACGGGCGAGAATATCCGAAAATGCGCGAGTAATTTCCTCACCTGTTTTGTTCTTTAGAGGACGTGTCCAAACAAATTTTGAAAAACAATCAATTACAACTAGTATTAGTTTGTAATTTTTATTTTGGTGCGCATAAGGACGCATTTCAGCCAAATCCATCTGCCACAAGTCATCGATTCCTTTGATTATTGTTCGTCGACGAGGATAGTTTTTTCGTGATGGTTTATGCAACTCATACACCACCTGTTCCTTTTCTTTAGACATTTTTATAAACGACTTTCAATTGCTGTTAGGCGGGTATCTATATTCATCGAATGAAGGTTGTCTACTACATCCTGTAATGCCGCGTTCATTTCTTTTATCTTCTTTTCCATCTTCATATCGTATATCGCATGATGTGCAATGGTTTCTGCAGCCGATTTTATATTCTTATCCGTATCCTTTTTTAGTGTATTCAAATCATCTTTGAATATTTTTTGCAACTTTTGCTCGAGAAGTGGAACTGTGGTTTTATGAAGCTCTTTTCTTACTTCGTTTAGTTCCATGGTTAAATTCTTTATATCATTAGTTTTTTGCTGCAACAACTTATTTACATTATTCTCCGTGTCCTTTTTTAGTGTATTCAAATCATTTTTCATTATTTTCTGCAACTTCTGCTCGAGAAGTGGAACTGTAGTTTTATGAAGCTCTTCTCTTACTTCATTTAGTCCGATGGCTAAACCTTCTATCTCCCCAGTTTTTTGCTGCAACAACTCACCATGTGTTTGAATTAATGGTGACTGTATGTTACGCAACTCATTTATTTGTGCATCGACGTATTTTTTCGTTGCAGCATCACCATTTTCTGATGGATCCTTGACATTGCAAATTTTCACATTTTCGGCATTAATATTTCCGTCAGAAGTATGTGGAAATGTAACTCGCGTCACCTTTTGAGCGCTACCACCACCACCACGAGAATGATGACCGAATTTGTCGACACTCATAATGGAAATGATATTGTCATTCCCAGTTACTCTATTATATTAGCTTCTTTTAGTTCATTGATGATGGCTACAATTTCGTTGTCGAGAGATGTGTTGCCGGCGTCTTTCGAAGCCACCAAGAGTTGAAGACGATCCACCAATTCATTTGGGTCGTCCCAGTAAATATATTCCCTAGGCAAATCATTGTATGTCAAATGCGTAGGTAATCCAGAACCGACATCTCCTCTACTAGTTTCTGTATGACGACGTTGAGGTATTAATGATGGAAGATTAGGTTTAATAATTTCCTTCCACTTGTAGCCGTGGGTTCCCTTTAGTGTACCATCCCGTCTTTTATGAGCGCCGGTTATATCCAACAATGAAATATAGTCTTTAACGTCTTCTTCTTTAAAATGATCAGGGTCTTTGTAAAATATTAACTCATATAGTCCACGTGTCCCTTTAACATATTTTCCTTTCGTTACAATCCTACCATCCCGAGTGAAATTAATATCAGTGGAACCAAGTGCCCATTTTGCCGTTTTGCTATCATAGGTTGGACCGTATACCTTATCTATTTGATCTGAAGATATCCCGTGATTTATCACGTAAGGTTGAATTAGAGAATGATATTGGTCTAGGTAATCTTGAAATACTTGTTCGGATACTTCATCTTGCGATTGGTTTGTTTCTATGTTATCTTCGTATTCTTCATCTTCTTTATCGTTGTTTTCAAACACATCTCCATCACTTATAAATGATAATGGTGGTGTAGGATTTTCCTCTCTATCTGGCTCTTTTTTTAGTCCTACTTGTTCCTTTTTCACCTCTTCTTCTTCTTTTTTAACTTGTCTAAACTTGTTATCGATAGCATGATGCAACGTTTTTGATGATTGCGCAATATTCTTGAGTGGTTTCGAGATTGGTTCAAAAAGTTTATTTAGTGACTCATCTTGTTCTGTCTTGCCTAATTTCAATGCCAAATATTTTTTGCGAATTGATCTAGCCAATTCGGCAACTTTCTTCTTGCGCATGGCAATGGCGACCGCATCATAAGACATTTTGTTGACAACTAAACAATACATCAACTTACAATTTTATATATTTATCAAATCCTTTGCGGTATCGGCCATTGTTAAGGGGAAAATCTTTCATAATGACCAAAGTACCATAGCGGTCTGTCGTCCAACATTCTGAACACATTTTTTTAAATTCATCAAACGACATGTCTGGCGATACGTGTTCATCAAATATATGCTTCAAATTTATCTCGTCCTGCTTGAATAATACAATCATGTTACAATTGTCTCTTATTAGCTGCTTCGGTATTTTTGAATATGTTTGACATAAATAAGCGGCATCGATATTTTTATGTCTGCACATGGAATAATACTCGCGAATCTTCTGTTGACCATCACATGCAACATCGTCAAATAAAAAAATTGAGTTTGGTTGTGCTTCATCTGGACTGATAATTTCTTCATTGTCTTTGAATGGAAAGTACCCAACACCTTTGACTTGGGCTATTACATCTTGCAGTAGTTGGTATTTCGGTTGAAAAAGGGATTTCGAATAAACATAGACATGTTTACTGACTGTCACTTTCTGGACAATGTCCAGATTATCAATTGGCAACGTCTGCTCTTGTTGAACGATCTTCATCGTGTGGCAAGTGTAGTACATAAGTACGGCAATATATTATAGATGTCATCACTTGCATGGCATCAGTCCAATGTTGGTCGTCGAAGGAGGAGGTCTCGTGAACTCTTTAATTAATAAACTGCCATTTGAGCTACATATTCCTGGCGGTTATCAGTACTGTGGACGTAAGTAACTTTGCGACAATTTTGTTGTGTTTTATAAGTAAAAAAAAAAATACGTTCTTTATAGCTGGAACAAAACTACAAAAACGTCTTGCACGTGGAGATCCAGGTATTAATCCATTAGACGCAGCTTGTAAACAACACGATATCGCTTACTCGCAGCATTCATCTCTCGAAGAACGTCACAAGGCCGATAAAGAATTGGAAAATAGAGCCTGGGAGCGATTCAAGTCGAAAGACGCTAGCTTTGGTGAAAAAACTGCTGCCTTACTTGTAACCGGTGGAATGAAGACGAAAAGAAAATTGGGAATGGGATGTCAGTTACGTCGTGGAAGAAAGGGGCGTTACTCTTTCAATCGCGATGTTGTCTCAAAAATTGCAAAGTCCATGAAGAGAGGAGCATCGTTACACGATACTGCTTTGACTGCTGTACGAATTGCAAAATCCATAATCAAAAGACTTGGCGGCCGAAAAGAAATTGATGTTCCTCGCGTACTACCACTAAAATCTGGAGGTTTCCTACCCCTCATACCTCTCTTTGCTGGTCTTTCGGCACTGGGGGCTTTAGCAGGAGGTGCTGCGGGGGTGGCAAAAACTGTGGTCGACGCAAAAAATGCCCAAAAGAAATTGGAGGAGGATATACGTCATAATAAGGCAATGGAACATATCGGTTCGGGTCTGTACCTACGTAAGAAACCCAGAGGCGGATTCGGCTTGTATTTGAAAAAAAACTTCCAATAAAGCTGCCCAATCGTCCGCTGTACGACTTGGACATTGCACATTACGCGAAAATACTTAACATACCACATTTTCGAGGAGTTTTCATGAATGACGCTCTGCCTAGAGACGGTCCTCGACAACGAGAATGTGCAATAGTTAACTTGGATGTGTCCGCGCATAACGGAACACATTGGGTAGCATATAGAAAGATAAACAACGACGTGGAATATTTCGATTCATTTGGTAATTTGAAGCCGACCAAAGAACTTGTGAAATATCTGGGTGCACGTGCCAGAATTTTCTACAATAATCACCAGTATCAAACTTACAATCAAATCGTTTGTGGGCATTTATGCTTAAAATTTTTATATAATGGACAGTAGTAGATTGCTTATGTCCCATATGTTTCGCGAAAAATGTTTTACGGAATATAGTGAAGAAGAACTAAAACACATACCGCTAGAGTATATTATACGGACTGTTAGACCTTCAGAATTGTTAAGTATATGGCATAAATTACCTGGGGAATATCGAGGAGAATTTAACTTGCAGATACTACTTCCGTGCTTCGTACATTACAACAGACCAGATTGGAGGACTCACTGGGATGGACCACCCGATTCTCAAGCATCTTGTCATTTATGTAAACTTGCTTTAGAACAAATAAAAAATATGTGAAAAAAAAAATTGGTGTTTATTCAACTATATATATAAACCTATTAATCTATCGACTTGAATCAGTCATCATGTCGCAGTTGTTGAGAGTAGTTAGCACCACTTATACATTTTCATTTCAACCACCCACACCAATCGTGTTGGATCCGAAAAAAGATTACGAAATAGCTCTTCGTGCCTTCCATTCCTACAACAGTATACCGAACATTGAAAATAACAAGTTTTATTACTGCAATGACAAAAACAAATGGCAAAACTTTGCTTTTCCCGATGGATGTTATGAAATTGCCGATATTGAAGAATACATACAAAAGAAACTGGGTGCTGACAATGAGCTTAAACCAGAATCGATATTTAGTCTAAAACCTAACCACAACACGTTGCAGTGTCAAATATTTAGCAAATATAGGATTTCGTTTAAGCAACCTGATAGCCTTGGTACAGTATTGGGATTTTCTCCGGCAATACTCAATCCTGGACGGATACATACTTCGAATCTACCTGTTAGGATTATTAAAGTATCTAGCATACGCTTTGAATGTAACATTAGTACTGGAGCCTTCGACGGTAACAGACCTGCTCATACGATCTACGAATTTGTCATACAATCAAATCCTGGGTACGCAATTGACGAAACTCCTCACAATTTGTTGTATTTACCCGTTGTGCCGCAGCGTGAACTTACCAATATCACTGTCTTGGCTCTCGATCAAGAAGGACGACCTGTAAACTTTAGAGGAGAAGAGAGCACATTGGTGCTGGAACTTAGATCAAGAGGGAAATGGGACTAGTAATAAGGTCATCTACTGCTCAAAGGACACCATTAGTTGTGCAGCCGTCCAAGCGACAACATCGTATTAAAAGAACACCATTAGTTGTGCAACCGTCCAAGCGACAATATCGTATTAAAAGAACACCATTAGTTGTGTCGAAGCGGAAACCTCTTACGTTCGCAAAAAAATTGTTTTTACAATCACTTGGTTTTAAACTAAAAAATGACAACAATGTATGGAAAACGAGCTCGTTCAAACGACAGCAGCGTAATGCCTCCAATATTCGATATTTATCGTAAGCCAATGTTTGATGAGTCGATTCGAAAGGCCGAATACCGAACTTATGCACCATTCATCAAATCATTCAACTGTAATGATATTGTAGAATTTAGCATTAATCAAGTTGACTCGTTTTTTGCAATGAGCGAAACCTTGTTGTGCATTAAAGGATCACTCGTCGATAAAGAAGGATCTGGCGTAGTCAAACTAGCCAACAATGTGGGTGCTTTTCTTTTCGATTCGTGTACGTACAGCGAAAGCGCACGGGAGATGGAAACAGTGCGGGATCCTGGTATCGTAAGTGCTGTACGTGCCATGACGTGTTACAATCAAGAAGATTCCCATTATATGGTTATGGCGGGTTGGAATTACCCTAATGATCCCATTCTACACGATGCAGATAATTCATTCAACATACAGATACCTCTTAAGCATATTTTTAACATTTTCAACGATTATCCAATGATTACGTGTGGTCGTCAAACAATAAGACTAGTTCGAGCTCGAAACGACAACGATTGTTTAATTATTACTGATGAAACTACAAAAGCAAAGATTAACATCACCAACATTGAACTCAGAGTGAAGCACATATTTCCAAATGACGAAATTAAACTAGAACTAATGAAGTCCATTCAACAAGATCAACCTATAGTTATTCCATTTAGAAAGTGGGAATTGCACGAATTGCCTACCATTACCAAAGGTGCTAGGCGTGAAGTTTGGGCCGTCAAAACTAGCACATCAGTTGAAAGACCACGTTATGTCATTGTTTTCTTTCAAACAGGCAAACGTAACACGATTACAGCTGATCCTACCTTATTTGACAATGTTAGCATCCAAAGTATTAGATTATCCTTAAATGGAGAATATTGGCCAAACGAGAGAATGCAGTTGGATTTCAGCAAAACTGACTACAACGAGGCCTATTTCAACTATACCGAATTTTATCCCAGCTACGTACATTCCCACCAAAAGCGACCTCTACTCGATTTCTCAGCTTTCAAGAATCGTGCATTGTTCGTCATCGACTGTTCAAAACAAGAAGAAAGCATGAAAGCATCCACTGTTGACGTAAAACTAGATATTGAAGCACATAATGGTTTTCCCGAAAATACCAAGGCCTACTGCATTATAATTCACGACTGCGTAATGGAGTACTACCCACTTACCGAAATTGTAAAAAGTCTAAATTAGACGCATAAAGTGTCAGTAGTACAAGAGCAGTCATCATGAGAGTAGCATTCGTAGATATTCAGGGATTCGCTGTGGACGGGTGGTTTGTTCCCAAAGAACTTACCATCGAAATAGGTTTTAAACGAAGTCATTACATCTTTTTACCTCCGAAACCATTCAATGCGCTAAGTAATGATGATAAGAAGACAGCATCATACGTGGAGAAAAAACTGCTTGGCATTCGATATTCTGATGGAGCAGTAGAATTGTCCAAAATAAATGAAATACTAGAAACCAAGTTGTTGTATGCAGCCGATTACATATACGTTCGAGGAGAACAAAAAGCAGAATTTTTAAGCAAGAAATGTCACATTTTTGGAGTTTTTCCCCTTATTATTGATGTTTGCAAGTTTGATGGCACGCCTCTTGCTACTGGAAACGTTGGTCCTGCTACAAACCCCTGTCACGCCGTTGGACTATTTTCGTGTACAGAAAGAAATGTGGATCGTCTACGTCACTGGTTTTCTTATACAATATTACCATTGTAATTTTTCTATGTATAAATAAATATTTTTAGAGAGAGATTTTTGCTTTTTTATTTAAACACCTTATTTACTGATCAAGTCTTATATTACATGAAGATTCAAATTTTCTCTTTACAATTTCAAACATAATTTTTAAAATTAAGATAAATATAGATGCTAATATTACACAAGACATTGCAAAGACATTGTCTATTTCACTTTTCACATACTCGCTGGTGTTGTTGCTGGCACCCATGGTGTAGGCTGAATACGTCTCAATGGATATGTAGCTTGTGGTAGTTTTCTAAAAGCGTAAAGACCTTGCTGCTGCTGCTGTAAATTCAACTCTTCAGGCTTCCACGTTTTGTCCTCAATATGCAAACTATCGAAATGTCTTTTAATTTGTTTTATATCCTCATATGATTTAATATCTTTATTTAACTGATTAAGTTTAGTTTGAAATTCCATAACCCTATGTATGTACTCGGTGGGATTCATATCAGTACTGAACATGCTCAGTGTCACAATGTCTCATAAATGCCACGTTCTGCGTCAAATGTCGGACGGAAAACTGAACAATGTCACATATCTACGTCAAATGTCACGTTCTGCGTCGAATGTCAGCGCTTTGCCACGTCACACATAAATGTCACGTCATACGTCAAATCTCACGTTCTGTTAGGCACTATACGGAAAAGAAGAAGAACTGACAGTTAATATTGAACGTTGACAGAAGAAGAATTGACAGTTGGCTTTTCCACGCAATCGTTGACATAAGATTTAACGGACGAAAAAAGAAGAAGAAGAATTGACAAACGAAAAGAAGAAGAAGAATTGACAGTTGGCTTCTGTGTCGCCACCGCTTTCATTTGACACCCCATACGTCAAAATCGGACCAATAGCAACGAAGATATGCTGTAATGCCCTTTTGACACTGCCGCCATCTTTTTTATGTGTTCGTTACCCCCTCCCCGTTCCGACGAGCCCTCTTACGTCAAAATCGGACCAATAGAAACGAAGATATGACGTAATGCCCTTTTGGCACTGCCGCCATCTTTGTTTTTTGTCTCAACTTATTCGTTATCCCCTCCCCGTTCCAACGAGCCCTCTTACGTCACAATCGGACCAATAGAAACGAAGATATGACGTAATGCCCTTTTGGCATATTCTGATGCGCACGCCACATACTGCATTCAACCCCCTTTTTCATCCCCTTTCCAACGATACGTCACACGTCATCCTACGTTAAGCCGTTTGGCATTTACGACCGGGGGTTGCTATTTAAGGGTTGCGATTTAGGGGTTGCGCCAGAAACCGCTTTGCCTATCTACTTGTGACTCATTAAAGATATTGTTCTGTGATCCGAGCAGGTTATTGCACTTGACTTTTTGGGAATTGCTACAAAGGTCGATTGCAGCCATTGTTTGGGGATTGTGGCAGTCTGATATATTAGATTAAAGAGTTCAACCATTACATCTATACAATCGTCATCAATAAGTTTTAATAATTCGATGGAAAGCGCAGGAAACAATAAAAATTCGAAAGTTGCAATATTTCGTCATGTAATGATACATCCAGGGAGGTATAACACCTCATATTCAAATCCTGAAAGACAAAATCTGAAAACGGCTTGGTGCCATTTCTAAAAATGATTCATAGATCTGATTTGACACATTTTTAGGCTTATGCAAATTGGATGAAAAAGGATTTTGAATACATGAGTTTATTTTTTGTCATATGTTCTTCAGAAAAGTATGATTCAAAAGTCGCTCGCAGATCATTAGATACTGCACCAAAAAGTTAACTGGAAAATAGGCATTACCTCTATTGTCACTTCACAGTGATTCCAAGATATAAAAATGTTATCAAATAAAACTCAAGTGTCTAAAACAGGAAAAGTTATCATCTTTATCACACAGTAGATAGTATAAATACTAACAACATTGTAAGTAAAAAAGCGCCTCTTGAAACTAGATAATGAAGGCAGATGTAATTTATGATCAATATTCTTCATTAGGTAGGTATATCACACAATACTTTTCTATAAAATAAACCTGAACAACTCAGAGAGTGCCAAATACACCACAAGGGAAAATGCAAAAACAACAATGTAATGTTATCACCCGGGCGCGAGGATATATCATGGAATTTACATTATATTCGCTTGGTGAGAACATTAGTGACGTAACTTCAAAAACTTTTTGTAGTAAAGTGACTTCAAAAACGTAGTTTGTAGTAAAGTGACTTGCGTCACTAATGCATGCAGAAGTGGAATTAAAAGTCAAAGAGTATTACTGACGTATCGAGACTTCCGTCATTAAAGCATAATATCAAGTTCAATATTAGGAGTATGTTTAATAGATTAAGTCACAATTGGTATTTTTTGAGTTACGTCACTAATGTTCTCAGCGAGCGAATATATCGTGATATACAGGGTGAGTCATGAGGAACTGTACATACTCCTACCTCGTATAGAGGTTCCTATGGGGAATAACAAATGACCATTAAAAAGTGTCTGATCCCATTGTTTAATAATATACAGGGCGAGTTTCGAATTTTGACAGAAATTTGTATTCGTCATAATTTTTGAACGGTCAGATCGATGTATCTCTTATTTTGGTCAATCGTTACACTATTACCACCTAATCAACTGATTTATTCAAACTAGAAAAAAATCAGGTCCGGCTTTAAAAAATTAGTTCGTTTGGGTGTTAGAAAAAATTTCACCCTGTATACGCTTTTTGAAAACTCTAATATGAATTTTACAAATTAGACAAATAGGCAATTAAAATGGCTTATTTATTTTTTCCCCACGCGATTACTTAATTTTTTTATAAAAAAATCAAATTTGACTATGAATTAAAAGTTTGGTAAAGTGAACCACAGATTTAAAAAAATTTACTTTTATTACAAAAATAAACTTTTTTTAAACAAATATTTAAATTATTTTACCACCCAATCAACTGATTTATTCAAACTAGAAAAAAATCAGGTCCGGCTTTAAAACATTAGTTCGTTTGGGCCTTAGGAAAAGTTTCACCCTGTATACGCTTTTTGAAAACTCTAATATGAATCTTACAAATTAGACAAATAGTCAATTAAAATGGCATATTTATTTTTTTCCCACACGATTACTTAATTTTTTATAAAAAATCAAATTTGACTATGAATAATTAGTTTGGTAAAGTTTGGTAAAGTGAACCATAGATTTAAAAAAATTAACTTTTATTACAAAAATAAATTTTTTTTAACAAATATTTAATTAATGTTACCACCATGGACGTATAAATAACGTTTTTATTTTTATACGTCCATGGTTACCACCTAAACAACTGATTTATTAAAACTAGAAAAAAATCAGGCCCGAATTTAAAAAATTAGTTCGTTTTATTCTTAGAAAAAATTTCACCCTGTATACGCTTTTTAAAAACTCTAATATGAATTTTACAAATTAGACAAATAGGCAATTAAAATAGCATATTTATTTTTTCCCCATACGATTACTTAATTTTTTAATCAAATTTGTCAAAATCGGAATTTTAACCTAAAAATGAAAAAAAAAATAAATCACGGTTTAACTCGCTACAACTCTGTTCCATTTTAATATTTTTTTTCTGAAATTTTTACAGCACATATCTCTTACCATAGCATTGTGAAGACTATGAAAATTGTTGTAGACTTTCAGTCTTCTTCTCGTAAAAGTTATGAATTTTTAAAAATAAAAGGTGCAGATTCGTGAATTGCAAAGTTAAATCGCAAAAATTAAGTGAAAAAATTTAACATTTATCTATTTGATCACGTCATTGTTAAACTATAGAGTCCAAAGAGAAGTGTTATGGGGAGTTAGATCTAGACGTGTTATAGAAAAAAAAAAGGTGAAACTTTTAATTTTAAGAAAAAAGTTGTTTATTTTTTTTTAATTTTATGATAAAATTGCGATTTTGACAAATTTGATTTTTTAATAAAAAATTAAGTAATTGTGTGGGGAAAAAATAAATATGTCATTTTAATTGCATATTTGTCTAGTTTGTAAAATTCATATTATAGTTTTCAAAAAGCGTATACGGGGTGAAATTTTTTTTAAGACCCAAACGAACTAATTTTTTAAAGCCGGACCTGATTTTTTTCTAGTTTGAATAAATCAGTTGATTGGGTGGTAACATAAATTAAATATTTGTTAAAAAAATAATTTTTGTAATAAAAGTTTAAAAACTATGGTTCACTTTACCAAACTTTTAATTCATAGTCAAATTTGATTTTTTTATAAAAAATTAAGTAATCGTAGGGGGGAAAATAAATATGCCATTTTAATTGCTTATTTGTCTAATTAGTAAAATTCATATTAGAGTTTTCAAAAAGCGTATACAGGGTAAAATTTTTTCTAAGACCAAAACGAACTAATTTTTTAAAGCCGGACCTGATTTTTTTCTAGTTTAAATAAATCAGTTGATTAGGTGGTAATAGTGTAACGATTGACCAAAACAAGAGACACATCGATCTGACCGTTCAAAAATTATGACGAATACAAATTTCTGTCAAAATTCGAAACTCGCTCTGTATATTATTAAACAATGGGAGCAGGCACTTTTTAATGGTCATTTGTTATTCCCCATAGGGACCTCTATACGAGGTAGGAGTATGTACAGTTCCTCATGACTCACCCTGTATATTATCAGTATTTTAGTTCGTACTAATTGTTACATAAGAAGGTTAAGCGGCAACGTGGCAATTGCATTGACTTGCGTTCTAGGTTTATGGGAATCACCCTATTGGAATAAACGGGAAATCCCCGAGTTGTATCTAGCCCGTTAAAGGCTCTGCGCTGTCTTTGTGAAATGCTTATACCAGTGATGCCACTCCTCATGATTTATTTTATCGTGAGATTTCACAATTGAAGACAAATCTTACAATCTCACGATTGGCGCCTTATATCTTCAGATTTTTAAAATATTTAGGACGTTGTTAAATCTCAATAGGAATACTAAAATAGGTACCTCGGAGAAAATCAGAATTTTTAAGCGCTCTTAGATTGTCACCTTGAAATACAGTAAGGTCTCTTTTTATGCGGATTATTTTAATGCGATTTTGAAGTTGTGCGGTTTGTATTTCATCCAAAAATTTCTATTATTAACAACTAGTATAATTAATAACTATTCCCATTCAGATGTCAGTAATCTCTCAGTTTGCAAGTCGGGTATTCCCCTTGTTATATGATGTAGCATGTAGTTATTACATTAATCTGAGTTTCGCATTGAAAGGTAGAACCTGTAACTGTTTTGAAATTAAATTTAAATTTTTAAGTATTTAAGTGTTTAAATGTTGCTGATTTCAAGTTGCAGTATAATAAACAGCTCATTTTGATTTCTGGATTGAAACATTTAATTAAGTGTCATAAAGTTTTATGTTCCATTAGAAGAGGTTTTTGCAATCTCAATATCGTTAGTCTGCGTTTTTAATTTCTTCTTTAAGATTTTCATTGGCCCAATGGAGGAAAAAACATCAAAGACATACAATTTTTGGTGGACAAACGTCCACCATTTTGTGATTTTAGAAAACTGCGGAATGTATCCCTCCTTTTTCGATGCAAGTAAAGTCTTTTTTATGCGAATTTTTTATATGCGCTTTTCTGTAGAATTTATCCACCGCATAAAACGAGACCTTACTGTATTCATTACTGTATCTGTTTATATATATATTTTTATTTCCTAGAAGAGCACTACTCCAATTATTGACTCCATTAATAAACACAAAATAATAAACAAAGCTTAAAAGGTTCTTTATTGCCTTGAAAGTATAAATATCCGTCCATAAACAACTGAATATGTATATTTTACCGTCTTTTGAATACCAAGAATAGACATACCAAATTTTGTGTAGTCTTAAGTGCTTTATTGGTTTTGATTTCCCATGTTGAACCATCATCTTAATTATTTTTCTACATTTTAATTTTGTTTCTTTCGTAAAATAGAAATATTACGTTTAAGTTAAGGGGATGGGTACGTATTTTCGGCTGCAATGGTATTTAAATGAGGATTCATTTTTTTTCGAATCCTGAGAAAACTAATAAGTATTTTTGAAAAATTTAAACGCAGAATGAAAGATTACGTTCTTACCGAGGGCCGAAAGTCCCTGAAAACTTCTATAATGTTTATTGTAATAAGTTACAGGGGTGAAAAATTAAGAGAAAATGTAGTGCGATTTTTAATTTCAAATATATCATTCAAAATTAACTTTTTATTCATTCTAAGGGACTTTCGGCCCTCGGTAATAAAGTAATCTTCCATTCTGCGTTTAAATTTTTCAAAAATACTTATTAGTTTTCTCAGGATTCGAAAAAAATGATTACATTTAAAATACATTGAAAATTTTGACAGGCGTCAAAATGTTAATTTCCTCTTAATGTTTTCAATATTTTTAGTTAATTTAGTTGTTACTTGGATACTCGTGTCATTTTGTTTTCTGCATATGTAACACTACCATGCATACGTTTATATGTTTGTATTTCCTATTTAAAGTAAAAATATGGTTATATTTCTTTTATACATTATAGTTACATTCTACATTTAGAGTCTTGTTTTAGTCAATTTAGTTTCTCTATTAAATGTTTTCCAAAATATCTTATAAATATCATTTATAAACATCACATTTTGGATAATCAGTATGGTGCAAATGAAAGGAATAAATTATTAAGTTATTTCGTAAACCGGTGACTTTACTGGAAAATCCCGAAACAAGTCGATTTTTATTTTTAAATTATATTTTGGCATATATATCACACAAGGGACGTCATCCATCTGGGCGTGATGACGTAATCGATGATTTTTTTAAATGAGAATAGGGGTCGTGTGCTAGCTCATTTGAAAGATTATTTAATTCTCTATTCAGTAATATAAACATTAACATCGTTATTTATACAGGGTGTCCAAAAACAATGTTTTTATATTAAATTAAGTAATTGACAAAAAAAGAAGAATGCATGTAATGTATTTAATTCAAAATACATTTACTACTGTCAGAAAACAGGAAAAAAATGTGTATTCGAAAAATTAACATTGCTTTTCGCTTAAATTAATTTTTCAAACTTCCAAAAAGCAGGAGCCTAGCAGAAGCTAGCTTGAATATTGAATTTAAGCGAAAAGCAATGTTTATTTTTCAAATAAACATTTTTTTCTGTTTTCTGATAACAGTAAAAAGTATTTTGTATTAAATAAATTACATACATTCTTTTTTGTTAATTTAATTTAAAAAATTGTTTTTGGACACCTTGTGTAAATAAATATGTTAATGTTTACATTACTGAATAGAGAATTGAATAACCTTTCAAATCAGATAACACACGGCTAGTGTTGAAAAATTCTCGAGAATGAAAAATCGGAGAATATTCTCGAGAATATTCTCGATATGGAGAATTTTCTGAGAATGAACCCCATGACGCACTTAAGAATATTGTTGAAGATGAAAAATAGGGTTTTAAAAATCATGATCTTATATACAAAATTATGAGACGAAACAACAGTGTTCTTTGTATATAAAAAAATACAAAAACAACAGAAAACACAAAATTTCTTTGATAAAAAAATGAAATTTTCTTTTTTAACAGTAAATAATCGATGTGGTATGATAAAAGATGAGACCTCAGATTTAGAATCTATTTCTATCATTAGCTCATCCTAGTCATCTACAATCTGAATTTCAATGTACTGATGAGTTGTAGGATTTTGTTTTTCATGAGTGGCCAGCTCAGTCATGGATTGGTCTACGTCTAACAATTTTAAATTGTGAGCAATAAAAGTTACCTTACGAGCCGGTTCAGCAGTGAGCCGGTTTCTTTTAGAGGAGTGGATAAAAAAATCATAAGTACTGAAACTTCTTTCAGACGCTGCACTGGATGAAGGCATGATTAAAATATATATGCTTAACTACTATTTTAGTTAATTTTGTTCCGAAACATGTACCTTTTCACCATATGATTAAGTCTAGTTTTTCAATTGATTTTACAACGTATGGTTTTCCAAAAAAATCCCTCCTTAGACCAATAAAGTGCCAAATCTGCCATTATTTCAGCCGACTCATCACCATATTTTAAAGTTGCTAAATTATCTACAAACTCAGTTTCCTCGACTTGTTCTTCTCTGCTTAAATTAACACCATTATAAATATTTGCACGTTAATATTGCACCAAAACAATAAATATTGACACTGTAAACACCCTTGCTAGTGGTTTATGGGATTGGAAAAAACAATATTCCTACATATTTTTTAAATTATAATAATTTGACCCGTATCTAGTTTTTATTTTTGTTTCGGTTTTTGAAAATATAGAAAATTTTTGCCGAGAACATTCTCGAGAGAATTTTCTCTCCGAGAATAATCTCGTTCTCGAGAATATTATCTTGAGAATATTCTCTTCCAACATCACTACACACGGCCCCTATTCTCCTTAAAAAAAGTATCGATTACGTCATCAAGCCCACATAGATGACGTCACGCGTGTGATATAATTATATGCTGAAATATTATAATCTAAAAATAAAATTCGACCTGTTTCGGGATTGTTCCTTAAATGTCGCCGATTTACGAAATAACGAATTTATTCCTTTCATTTGCACCTTACTGTATATCGGATATGTACCATAATATACAGGGTGAGGCAAATAAAGGGCCTATTAGAAATATCTCGAGAACTAAAGGCAACAGAATCATGAAAATTGGAATAAAGAGGTTTTGAAGGATGATCTATTAAATGAAAATATTTTCATCTCTTTGCAACTTCCGGTTATACCGGAAGTTGCTTATAACTTCGTTTTTTAAAATGGGACACCCTGTATATTTTTACATTTTTGGATTCTCTTCGATGTCTTCTTTCTTAAAATATGAGGTTTTGTAATATTATACAGGGTATTTTAAAAGATAATTACGTTTTTTTATTAATTTCGTAGCAAAATTAACACCCTGTAGAATTGTAGTAGTTTGAAATCTAAAACTCTACTTACGTTCAAATGATTTTTAATATACTCTACTATTGTTAAGAATCATTAGTATAGGTAAATTTTTAATTTTAGTATACAGGGTTGGTCGAAACTCGGAATGAGTATTTTCTGAGTTTTCTTAAATGGAACACCCTGTATTTTAGTATTGTAATGAAATGATATTTTATGGTACTTTTTTATTTCTTAAGCATTCCCTATACCTAACTGCTTTAATTTGTGCTTAATTGTTAATCGCACCAACAATCTTAACTAAGTAGGTATTTCGATAGCTAAACCATTATTGGTAATTTTAAGGACCAGTCTAACATGTATTTATTTCTGAAAAATTATTTGGGATTGAGTATTTTCACGGCCAACCTAATAAAATTTTACGTATTTTTTGTTGCAATTAATGTTTAGCTTAAATCACCAATAACTCACAAATTAAAGCAGTTAGGTATAGGAAATGCTTAAGAAATAAAAAAGTACTATAAAATATCATTTCACTACAATACAAAAATACAGGGTGTTCCATTTAAGAAAACTCATAAAATACTCATTCCGAGTTTCGACCAACCCTGTATACTAAAATTAAAAATTTAGCTATACTAATGATTCTTAGCAATAGTAGAGTATATTAAAAATCATTTGAACGTAAGTAGAGTTTTAGATGTCAAACTACTACAATTCTACAGGGTGTGAATGTTGCTACGAAATTAATAAAAAAACGTAATTATCTTTTAAAATACCCTGTATAATATTACAAAACCTTATATTTTAAGAAAGAAGACATCGAATAGAATCCATAAATGTAAAAATATACAGGGTGTTCCATTAAAAAAAAAAAACGAAGTTATAAGCAACTTCCGGTATTGGGACCGTGCAAGTTGCGCAAAGCGACACCTATTTCTACGCTCTGCACTTTACTACGTATGTAGTAAATAAAATTAGTTATTAAAATGCAGTACTGCAAGCAAAATACAATTAATTAAATTTACCTTTATATAATAATTGCATATCATATCAATATTGTGGAGCAACATATAATTTTTCACCTTCAATGACAGTACAGTCGAAAAAATGAAAGAATACCCATGAACGAACATATAAAACACGCTGTATTTTCCTGTCACCGTGTCACACAAAAAATTGGTAGGCACAAGTACATGTAATTTATTATTACATGTACTGGCGCTGGGCAATTTTCTTTGTGAGACGGTGACAGGAAAATACAGCGTGTTTTATATGTTCGTTCATGGGTATTCTTTCATTTTTCCGACTGTAGATATGATGTACGTCAATTTGACAATTTCAATTGACAATATGAATTATTTAAGAAAGTTGCAATATTTCTCCGCTATTCGCGCACGATCGTTTCACGTATCCCTTTCAAGTACTTGCACACCGGAAGTTGCAAAGAGATGAAAATATTTTCATTTAATAGATCATCCTTCAAAACCCCTTTATTCCAATTTTCATGATTCTGTTGCCTTTATTTCTCGAGATATTTCTAATAGGCCAGTTATCTGCCTCACCCTATATATATTATCCGATATTTTGATATTTCTAAAAATATCATGGATATTTTGTGCCCTGTCTGAAAGGGTATTAAGGCTCCCATTCAAGGTATACCCTTTAAAATAGAGGTTAGGCAATATAGACAAAGCTTGTACATATTATTCACATAATGATTAGTCAGTGTATGTAGAGACTGGTGATACAGTGGACAAGCATTTTGTTGAGGAAAATTATTTGATTGTTCGTTATGAATTAACCTTTTGTTACTTCAAATATGTTATTTAAATACATTATTGTTTACAGGTGTTAATATTTTTATCGCCAACCGTCACTAAAGTCATTCATTATTGTACTCATTTGACGCCATTATCGGCAGTAAAGTAACACTTTATTGTACTGAAAGAAGAATTTTACTTTACCTGCTGCGATTAATCGGAATTGAATGTAAGTGGTCGATGGCAGTAATCGATTATTTATTTGAGTTAACTTACTTTAATTATTAAATTATTTACTTTAATTATTAAAAATATTGTACAAAATTTACGACATTGTTAATTAAACTGATGTCGAAAAGTGAAATTCTGTAGTATTTTGTAATCATGTATATTAATATCAAATAAATCAACACTTTATCGATTTATAATTATTCAATATTGATAACTATCGATTAAAAATCGAAAGCGGCCATCATGCAGAAGTCAACTGTCATCACTGTCATGCAATTTTTATTACGTCTAAAAATTTTAATTTTAAGTAAGTATTAAAACCAATATCAAATTGCTGGCGATAAAATTTTGTATGCACCACGTCAGTAAAGACTCTTTATCGAACTCGTCTGTTATTCGCCTCGCTCGCTAGGCTCGCTCTGCGCATAATATCAGACTCGTTCGATAAAGAGTAACTTTACTGACTTGTTACATAAATAACTATTACCCTACAAAAATAAAGTCAGTTCGCTAATATCAGACAAAACTGTCTATAGTCCAGGAACCGAAGCTTTTCAGCTCGCAATTTTTACAGAATGGATCGATTTGCTTGAAAATTTGAGAATAAGTAGTGGATAGCCAATCAAACTTCTAGAACCTATTAATAATACATAAATAAAGAATACCAAATCAGGTCAATGACTAATTTTAATTAAGGTAGTGATTAGGGGGTTGTTTCCATCACTTTTTGCTGAAAAAAATAGGGACTGACATTTTTTCATTATAAGTCACTTAATTTTTGAGCTAAAGACCTTTTTTTATTTCTGGAGATCTTCTTCTTCTTGTGCCACTCCTATCGGAGATTGGAAATCATCAAGGCTACCCTGACTTTGTTTACAGCTGACCTAAAAAGTTCATTAGTGGTGCAGCCAAACCACTCTCTCAAATTCCGCATCCACGACATTCTTCTACGGCCTGGATTCCGTTTTCCTTCTATTTTTCCTTGCATTATATTTTGAAGTAATGCGTATTTATGACCTCTCATCAGGTGACCCAAATACTCGAGTTTTCTTCGTTTTATCGTTAATAAAATTTCTGGGTCTCTTCCTATCCTTCGTATTACTTCAAGATTTGTGATTCTTTCAACCCAACTTATCTTCAGCATTCGACGGTAGCACCACATCTCGAAACTTTCAATATTTTTTATGTTGTTCTGTTTGAGAGTCCAGGCCTCTACACCGTATAATAGCGTGTTAAATACGTAGCCACTTAGCATTCTTAATCGTAGAGGGATGCTTATATCTCTGTTGCAGAAGAATTTTCTCATCTTTATGAAGGTGGCCCTGGCAATTTCGATAAGTCTTTTTATTTCATTGTTTTGGTCTCCAGTTTCGTTTATTAAAGTTCCCAAGTATTTATAACTTAATAGTTTTTCTGGAGATAGATATTTTTAAATACTTTAAATTAGTTTAAACAAGTTATCCTCGAAAAATGCACAGTTTTCCCGTCTTTTGCCTTTGAAACTACAATATTTTGAATTTGACGAAGAAGAGCTGACATATAATAAAGTATAGCTCGATTACTATTGGTCTTAAAGAAAATTTGAAAAACGGTTTTGTTTATTTTTTCAAAAGGTACATTTCTGTTAATTAAAGTTGTTTTGATAAAACGAAAACTTTCTGAGTTATTAGCACAAAACTGATTAAAAACATTGATTTTTTCGCTATAAAACTAACGCTTTCTATAGCGAATAAATCGAAAACTATTAATTTTATCAAAAAAATGTATAGAACGTTTTTTGCTTAGAATGAATGTTTTTGCCAACTTTTGCGGTCAAGATATAATAAAAAATTTTCACCCCCGAGATGGGGTGGTAACCACCCCTATGGTAAAAGCGCCTTTCGGCATCATATAGATTTTGATCCTTGGACTATCCACTACTTATTCTCAAATTTTCAAGCAAATCAATCCATTCTGTAAAAATTGCGAGGTGTTGTCCTATTTTAAGCTTCATTACTTGGACTACTAGTAATTTTAGTAATTATTTTTTAACAAGTTAGTTACATTTTAACAGATTAGATGTGGCTGGAAATTACTATACAACCAAGAATATGGTATATTCCACGAATATACGACTGTTTTGGATTATCGCGACAACGAATATTTTAGTGTGCAACATAAGAAGTACGAAAGTCTTTTGCTCTAATAATTACTCCAATAAACAACAATATAATTTGCAATTTACTTACGTTCTTCATATTTTGCACAGTAAAATATTCGTTGTCGCGATAATCCAAGAGGGTCGTATATTCGTGGAATGGGGTATACGTGCTCATAACCAATATTAAGAGCAAACAAACATAAATAACATAAATCTTACCCCAATCAATAATTATTTATTGTACAAAATAGAATTTTTGGAGGAAATAAATTTCTACACACTTTCAATAATTTAAAAAACTACTTTCAATAATTCTTCTTTTTTTAATGAAAGGGTTACTTTATTTGAGCTGTTAATAGTGTGAGGTGGGAATTTACGTGTTATATACAATTATTGTACATAATATTTTCTTTCCTATTCCTATTGTGTTGTATTTCCTACTTTGAATCTGTCAAAACGTCAATCGGTCAAAGTTGACCGGCATTTGCGATGAATTTAAAAACAATAGGATGGTAATCTTCGAACCATTACCTTTTTATTTTGGTCCTCTTTCTACATACAAATTTTCATATCTTCAAGAGTCTTTTCCAATTACAGTGGAACCCCGATAAGTCGGCCTTCGATAACCCAGAAGTCCGGCTAACCCGGACCGATTTTCATTTGACAAAAACATTTTTTCACTTTGACTAAGTTTTTACCAAGAAATAAACAATAATGTATACAACTGTACGTAAGTTAGATGTATTGTACATATGTATTTCTTGTTTTTGCAATTATAATGTGTATTTGTTTAATACTTATTTGTATTTTATTAATTTTTACCATATTCTCCGGCTAACCCGGATTTTCGATAACCCGTATTTTCGATAACCCGGATCAACCGCGGTTCCGATTAATCCGACTTATCGAGGTTCCACTGTAATTAATTTATATCTTCAAGAGACTTCTTGTACCATACAGTGAGGACGTTTGAGTTGCAATAAATTCATTTTACTACTACATGTACCGTACATTTTACTGTACTTCTAATGTCATCCTTAGAAAAACATTCAACATCAGTAGAGATAGTGATTGTATAAACTACTATTCGAGTAATCGTGCTGGTCAACTACAATCTGACAGATTCAATTTCTGTCACTTTGACAGTGAATTGCATTTATAAAATGGTATTTTCTTTGATTTGTATAGTCATAAATTGTACAGATTATATTCGTAGATATATTATATAATTAGTAAATAATTTTTTTCTATTATAGCGCCATCTATCAACAACTAGAATAATCACTGAACTAGAATAATTACCAAAGTAATCACCGACGTGCCTTTTTTCTGTCATATACAATTTAATGCGTTAGAAAGAAATCGAAAAACTGTGACGCACTAAAAAATGCTCATGAGAAAAAGCATATATTGTATTTTTGGTTTGGTAAGTATATATTTAATTAAAATAAGTCAATAAAATTTATAAGTAATCATCTGTCAATATGGTTAACTTCTGTCTATGAATTTGCCGAACGTGTACATATTACTCTGACTTTTCAATCATAGTGTATAAAATTACATCTATTTGCAGATAATGTCTGGAAAATGATCTGGATACCAAAATGATCTGAATTCATTAAGTTTACTTTCATTTAAGTCACTTAATGCAGCTGACATAAACGACATGTTATAAATTCCTGTTACTATTTATACGTCAGTCAACTTTAACATGGAGAAATTCATAATACTATATTTGCTTACTCATTATTTTTGTATTATTAATCTATATCAAATAATTAATATTTTTACGAATGTACATCTATTTGCAGATAATGTCTGGAAAATGATGTGGATACCAAAATGATCTGAATTCATTAAGATTACTTTCATTTAAGTCACTTAATGCAGCTGACATAAACGACATTTTTTAAATCCGTGTTACTATTTACGTCAGGCAACTTCAACATGGAGAATTTCATAATACTATTCTTGTTCTCATGATCATTTTTCAGTGCGTCATTAATTATGACGTCATATACTGGATTGGGTGTATCCCGAATGAAGTACGTGCCTCCTAGTGGCGGGATACGGGCAACAATACATTGGCTTATAGGGCAGTCCTTACAGTAGGGATCCTGGCCTATACAGAAAAATGCAGGCGGGTGTGGGGTAATACTGCACTTTGGTTGCATTGGTGGTGTATTGGCTAAACGTGCAGGACAGGGCAGGGTATGGTGCTGATAGAAAAGGCATTCAGGCATCAAATATCCAAAAATCTTTTCAGGCCATAATATTGAAAAGACCTTCTCCAAACGAAATAAAAACTTATACTGAAATGATGGCATCTCCTGAGGTAAAATGTTCCGGAAGTAAAATGAGCCTCCATTCGGATCTCCGGGTGAGGACTATCTCAGGGGGAACACCATTGCAGGTTAGAAAAATCAGGATAGGGTCTTGGAATCTTGGTAGTCTTACAGGTAAGAGTCTGGAGTTAGTGGATGCGCTCAAACGAAGAAGAGTTCAAATTGCTTGTATTCAAGAAACTAGGTGGAAAGGACAAAGGGCGAAAGAACTAGGTGATGGATATAAATTGTGGTATGTAGGGAGTAGTAACACTAGAAATGGAGTTGGTATAATTGCTGATAGTGAAATGAAAGATAACGTAGTAGATGTTGTAAGAACGAGTGATAGAATGATGTCAGTGAAATTTGTAATTGATAAAGAGGTATTGAATGTTGTTTGTGTGTATGCTCCTCAAACAGGTCTGGGTGAGAATGAAAGAAGAGCTTTCTATGATCAATTGGGAGACATACTGAGTGATATTCCAGCGGAGGAGAAAGTTATAATAGGAGGTGATTTCAATGCACATGTGGGCCAAGCCAAGACAGGATATGAAACAATACATGGGGGATTAGGCTTTGGAACTAGAAATGAAGCTGGAGATGACATGCTAGAATTAGCAACAGCATTGGATATGGCGATTGTTAACACATTCTTTAAAAAGAGAGAAACTCAACTTATTACCTACAAAAGTGGACAACATCAATCCCAAATAGACTACTTCATGATAAGGAAAGAAGACATACGTGAATGCAAGGACTGCAAGGTAATAGTTAGTGAGACAGTAAGCCAACAACATAAGCTGCTTGTTCTGGACATCGAAGTAAAAAGCGAAACTAAACAAAAATATCGGAGAGGACCACAAAAAATCAAGTGGTGGATGCTAAAAGATGAGAAGGAAGGTCTATTCAGGGAAAGAATAGTAGAAAAAAATATGTTGGAACATGAAAGGAAGCCCTAACACAATTTGGAGAAAAATGGCCAATATTATTAGAGAGACGGCTATTAAAATACTTGGGAAAACGTCAGGAAAGAAGTTTGAAGATAAAGAGACTTGGTGGTGGTCAAATGAAGTACAAGGAAACATAAAAGAGAAGAGAAAATTATATAAAAAGTGGCAAGAAACCAGATCGGACATAGATCTTCAAAACTATATGGTCGCCAAAAAGAAAGCGAAAGTAGCAGTAGCAAAAGCTAAAGCAGAAGCGTATTCAAACCTATACGATCAACTTGATACCAGGGAAGGCGAAACGAAGATATATAAAATAGCCAAACAGAGAGCAAAGAAAGCAAAAGATTTTAATCAGATTAGATGTATCCGAGATGAAAATAATAAAATACTAGTTCACGAAAGGGATGTCAAAAAGAGATGGAGAAAGTACTTTGACAGCTTATTAAATGAAGAATTTGACAGACAGCCTGTAGAGTCAACGGAGACAGTAGCAGCAATGGTCACCAAAATAACCAACGAGGAAGTGGCTCAAGCGCTTCAAAAAATAAAGAAAGGAAAAGCGGTAGGACCAGATGATATTCCTGGGGAAGTATGGAGAGCATTGGGAGAGACAGGAACAAGGTGGCTAGCAGGTCTATTTAATAGAATTATGGAAGTTGGACAAATGCCAGACGAATGGAGAAGCAGTATACTGGTACCTGTTTACAAAAACAAGGGAGATATACAACAATGTACAAACTACAGGGCTATAAAACTGCTTAGCCACACCATGAAAATATGGGAAAGAGTAATTGATAGACGGATACGTGAAGAAACCGAAATATCCGAGAATCAATTTGGCTTTATGCAGGGTAGATCAACAACAGATGCAATTTTCATTATAAGGCAGTTGATGGAAAAATACAGGAGTAAAGAAACAAACGCTCATATGGTATTCATTGATCTTGAGAAAGCATATGATAGAGTTCCTCGAGAGATTCTGTGGTGGGCACTCAATAAGAAAGGAGTCCCTGGTGAATATGTAAAGATTGTGAGGGATATGTATGAGGGAGTAACGACTAGTGTTAGGACAGGTGTGGGAGAGACTGATAAATTTCATGTGAAAGTAGGATTGCATCAAGGTTCTGTGCTTAGTCCGTATTTATTCTCATTAGTTTTGGACCAGATAACAGCGAAAATACAGGGTAACATTCCATGGTGCTTAATGTATGCTGATGATGTCGTGTTAGTAGGAAATAGTGAAAGAGACTTAGAACAAAAACTGGAACAGTGGAGACGAGCTCTGGAGGAAAAAGGTTTAAAACTTAGTAGGACAAAAACAGAGTATTTGGAATGTTCATTTAAAGATGGAGCTACTACAAATAAAATGGTATCTTTGGATGGTGAAATGATTGTAAAAAGCAATAGTTTTAAGTACCTAGGATCGGTATTACAGAGTAATGGAGAAATAGATGGAGATGCATGCAGTAGAATTAGGGCTGGATGGATGAAGTGGAAAGAAGCGAGTGGTGTGTTGTGTGACAGAAAAATTCCAATGAAGCTGAAGGGAAAATTCTATAAAACAGCCATAAGACCAGCTATGATGTACGGAACTGAATGTTGGGCAGTGAAAAAGAAAGAGGAACAGCGAATGCATGTGGCGGAAATGAGAATGCTTAGATGGATGAGTGGAGTGACAAAGAAGGATAAAATTAGAAATGAGTATATTAGGGGAAGTCTAGGTGTGGCACCAATTGATGCCAAAATGAGAGAGCATAGGTTAAGATGGTTTGGTCATGTTCAACGTCGAGACGTTAACCACCCAATACGAAGAATAGCTGAAGTGCAGATTCCTGGAAGGAGTAGGAGAGGAAGACCAAAGAAGAGCTGGGGGGAGACGATAAGGCAGGACATGTTGGTAAAGGGGATTAACATTGATATGGCCCAAGATAGAATTGTGTGGAGAAATGCAATTAGGGAAGCCGACCCCGCATAGGGATAAGGCAAAGAGAATGATGATACTGGATTGGGTGTGTCGAGACTTATTTCATGTAATTATTGACGAATCTGACAGATGCCAGAATCGTACTTAGCCATAGGTGAAAAGCTTGTGGAATTAAACTAATTAGTAATTTAGTAGATTTGATTTTTACACAATAGATGCCAGAATCGTACTTAGCCATAGGTGAAAAGCTTGTGGAATTAAACTAATTAGTAATTTAGTAGATTTGATTTTTACACAATATGTTAACATGTAGGTATTTTTTATAAAAGGGAATAAAATTAAAAAGTAAACAATATTGTTAATTAAATTTATAAATATGGAAACATTAAAAAATGACACAAATCTATCCATAAACTGTGTTTTTATCTTCTTCTCTAGGTGCTGTCTCCGCTTCAAAAGTTGATAATCATCAGAGCGATCTTTATTTCTGAAACTGCGGCTCTAAATAATTCATTGTTATTACATCCAAACCATTTCCAAGGTTCTTCAGCCATGAGTTACGGCTCCTTACTATGGATATTTTTCTTGCATAAAGACCTGGAGTATAAACTAACTTCTAACGAATTAAATTCTAAACCAAAATACAAAACTAACTTTTAACGAACTAAATTCTAAACCAAAACACAAAATAATGCACAAAAACGTTGTGAAACACAAGGGAAGTCGAATTCGAAATTTCAAAATGACAGGTACACAAAATACTGACCTGAATAATAACCGTCACTTGACTCTTTGACACTTCTAAAAAATGGCCAAAATGGACGAAGTTTTCGTCAAATGTTCGTAATACGTGTATTTGATTGGCTAGAAAAAACGCGCATTCTAAATATCAACGAATCAAACGTAGGTTAGGAATAGACATCTTATGTATATAACCATTGTAATGCTGCATTATTTTGGTGTTTAATCACGGAGCTACAGCTTTTTCCGTCTCATCAAACTTAATGCATTAGAGAGAAATCGAAAAACTGTGACGCACTGAAAAATGATCATGAGAACAAGAATATATTTGCTTACTCATTATTTTTGTATTATTAATATATATCATTTACCTCGACACCGTAAGGTACAAGAGGACGGCTTAAGTAAGTAAGTAATATACAGGGTGAGGCAGATAAAGGGCCTATTAGAAATATCTCGAGAACTAAAGGTAAGAGAATCATGAAAATTGGAATACAGGGGTTTTGAGGTAGGAACTATTTAATGAAAATATTTTGGTCTCTTTGCTACTTCCGGTTATACCGGAAGTTGATTGTAACTTCGTTTTTTTTTAAATAGGACACCCTATATATTTTTACATTTTTGGATTCTGCTCGATGTCTTCTTTCTTAAAATATGAGGTTTTGTAATATTATACAAGGTAGTTTAAAAGATAATTACGGTTTTTTATAAATTTTGTAGCAAACTTCACACCCTGTAGAATTGTAGTGGTTTGATATCAAAAACTCCATTTATATTCAAGTGATTTTTAGTATAGTCATTATTATTAAAAATTATTAATATAACGAAATGTTTAATTTTAGTATACAGGGTTGGTCGAAACTCGGAATGAGTATCATCTGAGTTTTCTTAAATGGAATACCCTGTATTTTATTATTGTAATGAATTTATATTTTATAGTACTGTTTTATTTCGTAAGCATTCCCTATAGCTAAGTGCTTTAATTTGTAAGTTATTCGTAGCCAAACATTAATTGCAACAAAAATTACGTGAAATTTTATTAGGTTTGCCGTGAAAATATTTAATCATAAATAATTTTTCGAAAATAAACACATATTAATCTCGACTGACCCTTAATTTATTAATACTGGTTGATATATCAAAATAACTACGCAGTTAAGATTGTTGGTGTGTTTAATATTAATAAAAACATACAATATTCTATCTAGTTGACTATGACTTTTACACTAAATATGCTTAAACATTTGCTTTGCTTAAACATTCTACTATTTTTGAAGTTCCAGTTGCTTTGCTACCATTGCTAATATGAATTTTTAATTTTTCTAATGAGGAACTGATTCAGATGTTTTTTTGTTCTAGGAGATCATAACAAATAAATATGTGCTACTAGCAATAAGAATTTATGATCAGAAATTCCATGATAGATGACAACCAAAAAGAGAAACTTTTCAAAATTTACTAGAGCGGTTTCGACGAACTGGAAGTTTAGATTACGAGAAATCTGATCGAACAAAAATTATTTGAAATGGTTAAAATGAATTAAATGTTAGTGTCACTGAGAATCTGAATATTAGTATGAACGTTCTCGTAATCTAAGTGTCTAGTACGTCGAAACTATTCTAGTAAATCAAAAATGAATAACCATTTTCAATTTCGTTGCAAAACGAAAATACAGCCGAACCATATTCCAGTCCAATCAGAGAGTGCTGCAAGCACCTCTACCGGTTTCGAAACTTATTAGTCTCTCATCAGGAGGCACATATGCTGCTCTCCCTGATCCAACCAAAACAAACCCCAGCGTGCAGTCCCGAATTGCAACGAACGAAATGGCATAGATGCCCTAGCGGCAACTGCTAGCAAAAGACTAAGTTTTCACTCTAATGGCATATAACATATCCCACCAGAATGAAAACAATGGGAACCTTCTCTGGTTACACCTCCGAGGCTTCTACAATTTGCAAGCCATACGGATGCTGAGACTAAGGAAGATGAGGGAATTCTACAATTTACAATTCACGTCACATCTGCTCAGCGCGGTAAAGTTCCAACGAGACTGGTTCCCTTCATACTCCACACAGAGTAAATGTAAATCAAAAATGAATAACCATTTTCAATTTCGTTGCAAAACGAAAATACAGCCGAACCATATTCCAGTCCAATCAGAGAGTGCTGCAAGCACCTCTACCGGTTTCGAAACTTATTAGTCTCTCATCAGGAGGCACATATGCTGCTCTCCCTGATCCAACCAAAACAAACCCCAGCGTGCAGTCCCGAATTGCAACGAACGAAATGGCATAGATGCCCTAGCGGCAACTGCTAGCAAAAGACTAAGTTTTCACTCTAATGGCATATAACATATCCCACCAGAATGAAAACAATGGGAACCTTCTCTGGTTACACCTCCGAGGCTTCTACAATTTGCAAGCCATACGGATGCTGAGACTAAGGAAGATGAGGGAATTCTACAATTTACAATTCACGTCACATCTGCTCAGCGCGGTAAAGTTCCAACGAGACTGGTTCCCTTCATACTCCACACAGAGTAAATGTAAATCAAAAATGAATAACCATTTTCAATTTCGTTGCAAAACGAAAATACAGCCGAACCATATTCCAGTCCAATCAGAGAGTGCTGCAAGCACCTCTACCGGTTTCGAAACTTATTAGTCTCTCATCAGGAGGCACATATGCTGCTCTCCCTGATCCAACCAAAACAAACCCCAGCGTGCAGTCCCGAATTGCAACGAACGAAATGGCATAGATGCCCTAGCGGCAACTGCTAGCAAAAGACTAAGTTTTCACTCTAATGGCATATAACATATCCCACCAGAATGAAAACAATGGGAACCTTCTCTGGTTACACCTCCGAGGCTTCTACAATTTGCAAGCCATACGGATGCTGAGACTAAGGAAGATGAGGGAATTCTACAATTTACAATTCACGTCACATCTGCTCAGCGCGGTAAAGTTCCAACGAGACTGGTTCCCTTCATACTCCACACAGAGTAAATGTAAATCAAAAATGAATAACCATTTTCAATTTCGTTGCAAAACGAAAATACAGCCGAACCATATTCCAGTCCAATCAGAAGGTTCCCATTGTTTTCATTCTGGTGGGATATGTTATATGCCATTAGAGTGAAAACTTAGTCTTTTGCTAGCAGTTGCCGCTAGGGCATCTATGCCATTTCGTTCGTTGCAATTCGGGACTGCACGCTGGGGTTTGTTTTGGTTGGATCAGGGAGAGCAGCATATGTGCCTCCTGATGAGAGACTAATAAGTTTCGAAACCGGTAGAGGTGCTTGCAGCACTCTCTGATTGGACTGGAATATGGTTCGGCTGTATTTTCGTTTTGCAACGAAATTGAAAATGGTTATTCATTTTTGATTTACATTTACTCTGTGTGGAGTATGAAGGGAACCAGTCTCGTTGGAACTTTACCGCGCTGAGCAGATGTGACGTGAATTGTAAATTGTAGAATTCCCTCATCTTCCTTAGTCTCAGCATCCGTATGGCTTGCAAATTGTAGAAGCCTCGGAGGTGTAACCAGAGAAGGTTCCCATTGTTTTCATTCTGGTGGGATATGTTATATGCCATTAGAGTGAAAACTTAGTCTTTTGCTAGCAGTTGCCGCTAGGGCATCTATGCCATTTCGTTCGTTGCAATTCGGGACTGCACGCTGGGGTTTGTTTTGGTTGGATCAGGGAGAGCAGCATATGTGCCTCCTGATGAGAGACTAATAAGTTTCGAAACCGGTAGAGGTGCTTGCAGCACTCTCTGATTGGACTGGAATATGGTTCGGCTGTATTTTCGTTTTGCAACGAAATTGAAAATGGTTATTCATTTTTGATTTACATTTACTCTGTGTGGAGTATGAAGGGAACCAGTCTCGTTGGAACTTTACCGCGCTGAGCAGATGTGACGTGAATTGTAAATTGTAGAATTCCCTCATCTTCCTTAGTCTCAGCATCCGTATGGCTTGCAAATTGTAGAAGCCTCGGAGGTGTAACCAGAGAAGGTTCCCATTGTTTTCATTCTGGTGGGATATGTTATATGCCATTAGAGTGAAAACTTAGTCTTTTGCTAGCAGTTGCCGCTAGGGCATCTATGCCATTTCGTTCGTTGCAATTCGGGACTGCACGCTGGGGTTTGTTTTGGTTGGATCAGGGAGAGCAGCATATGTGCCTCCTGATGAGAGACTAATAAGTTTCGAAACCGGTAGAGGTGCTTGCAGCACTCTCTGATTGGACTGGAATATGGTTCGGCTGTATTTTCGTTTTGCAACGAAATTGAAAATGGTTATTCATTTTTGATTTACATTTACTCTGTGTGGAGTATGAAGGGAACCAGTCTCGTTGGAACTTTACCGCGCTGAGCAGATGTGACGTGAATTGTAAATTGTAGAATTCCCTCATCTTCCTTAGTCTCAGCATCCGTATGGCTTGCAAATTGTAGAAGCCTCGGAGGTGTAACCAGAGAAGGTTCCCATTGTTTTCATTCTGGTGGGATATGTTATATGCCATTAGAGTGAAAACTTAGTCTTATTCTAGTAAACTTTGAAAAGTTTCTCTTCTAAACTTTGAAAAGTTTCTCTTCTTGGCTGTCGTCTATAAGGGGATGCAGATGATAAATTTTTATTGCTAGTAGTACATTTTTGTTATACTCTCCTAGAACAAAAACTTTACTAATCAGTTCCTTATTACAAAAATGTATATTAGTAATGGTAACAAAGCAACTGGAACTATAAAAATAATATGTCTAATGTTTAATCAAGTTTAGTGTCAAGCCATAGCCAACTGGGTATAATATGATTTGTTTTTATTTAAATGGTTTAATTAATATTTTATGCACCAACATCATAACAACGTAGGCATTTTGGTATCTCATCCAATATTAATAAATTAAGGATCATACTAGATTAACATGTACTTATTTTAAAAAAAAATATTTATGATTGAATATATTCACTGCAAACTTTCACGTAATTTTTTTGCAATTAATGTTTGGCTTAAAGAACTACGAATACCTTACAAATTAAAGCAGTTATGTATAGGGAATGCTTAAGAAATAAAAAAGTACTATAAAATATCATTTTATTACAATACTAAAATACAGGGTGTTCCATTTAAGAAAACTCAGATAATACTCATTCCGAGTTTCGACCAACCCTGTATACTAAAATTAAACATTTCGTTATATTAATAATTTTTAATAATAATAGACTATATTAAAAATCACTTGAACATAAATGGAGTTTTTGATATCAAATTAGTACAATTCTACAGGGTGTGAAGTTTGCTACAAAATTTATAAAAAACCGTCATTATCTTTTAAACTACCCTGTATAATATTACAAAACCTCATATTTTAAGAAAGAAGACATCGAGCAGAATCCAAAAATGTAAAAATATATAGGGTGTCCTATTTAAAAAAACGAAGTTACAATCAACTTCCGGTATAACCGGAAGTAGCAAAGAGACCAAAATATTTTCATTAAATAGTTCATACCTCAAAACCCCTCCATTCCAATTTTCATGATTCTCTACCTTTAGTTCTCGAGATATTTCTAATAGGCCCTTTATCTGCCTCACCCTATATATCAAATAATTAATTACGGTAGTAAAAATAACAATTATTACCAATAAATATATAGGTATTATCAGAAAAAGAATAACGTCACAAAAATTTTTTGACACATTTACGTAGCGAAAAATCGTATGGTGGGGTAGTAGTCACATCCGTTTTTTACAGTATGTATAACGTATTGGGTGCGTTCGGACGACCAAAGCGGCTGGCTGTCAGCAGAAATCGGCTGAGTGGTTGTATCCAGCCGTGATAGGGAAAGCTTAGTCAGCGGCTGACTTCCAGCGGTGACGTCTGACAGCTACTGCTGGCTCAACTGTCCAGCCGCTGTGGTCGTCCGAACGCACCCATTAACTTAGTTTAGACGTTGTTTTGACTAGAAATTTTTTATTTGATTCGTATACATATCATCGATGACGCATGGGTATTCTTTCATTTTCCGACTGTAGAAAAGATAACATGTTAATTAGCATTTTGTACTATGATTATTTATTTTAAATTACTCAGTTTCCTTTCTACAAAATTAAAGATGTCTAAAAACTTCATTAGCATTCAAAATATAAATTCCTAATTTTTTAAATATTCTCAGTAACAATTTACAATACTGCTGTTTTCAAAATATACTTTGATAACATCAAAACAATACATAATGAATTTATATTTTATTTATTGTACCTGGAAAACTTACAGAAAAGTATACAGTAATCAAAAAACAATCAGATATTATTAGTTTTCCTTTCCATATTAGTCTATGTGTGAGGCCACTTTCGTATGAAAAATGTTTCTGACTCGATTTCTTCTTTGCGGATTCCTGTTCAAAAATGTCCCCTTTAACGTTTCCGTGACCGTGCGGGGTATTTTAGGTACCCCAGATGCGATTTTGTTTTTATAACTTTTCAAAATATATTTTTTTTCTCCCTCCAGGTAATCTTAGAAAATACATTACCAAATCGTTTTTTTATAAAAATTATTAGATATAATTTCAATTTTCTACTAAAATTTAAATTATAATTACTTGGGGTACCTCCGTTACCCCGCATGGCCTACTGCGTATTGAAATCAAAGGGTCAGTTGACACCGGAAATTACAGAAAATCAGACAGAAAAACTAAAACATTATGTAGTACACTCAGAAAACCGATTTGCAGCATACATCAAGAATATAGTAGAAAATTTGTATGTCCTGACTGTAAAAATAATGAATAAGAACAAATCCTAATAATAGGTCAAAATAAAAAAATGTACATTGTTTAACAATAAAAACAAATTATTTCAGTGACTAGTGCTTTACTGTATAACTTTCCAAACAATAATGTATAATTTAAATGATTTATTAAAGTATTTTAGTGGGGTACCATAATTACCCCACACGGCCTGGAGAGTAAGTTTCTGTAGCACGGTTCCGGAAAGGTTAAACAGATCAGAAGGGTGCCGAGTGAAACAATTTTTTAAGCAAATTCAAAATTACTTTTTTGCCTCGAAAAATGTATTTTTAGGTTTCTTGGGTAAGTATAAACAATAAAGGTCTCTTGTCATATTTCTGAAAAGTTGATAGTTTTCGAGTTATAAGCGATTTAAAATCTGAAAAATGCGAAAATATGCATTTGCGATGCTTGAAAATTGAAAACTCTTAAGTTTTAATAAAATGACAGATCTTTTTTATTTAAGATGACCCAAAAATGTTAAAAACATATTTTCGCGGGCAAAAAAGGTGATGTTTTGAATTTGTTAAAAAATATTAAACAATTTCTGCCCAAAAATTTCGCCCGGCACCCTTCTGATTTGTTTATAGGGGATATTTTTTAGCAAGAATCCACAAAGAAACCAAATCAGAACAGTAAGACACAGGCAGCATAAATCCGGACCCCGGAAGTGTCATAGGTTTTCGAAACGGACCCTAAGGGGAACTAATTGGTGGCCCCCTGATTTATACATCTACCCATAAGTACGCTTCAACAGGTCTACAATTGAACTTGTTGAAGCAAGTGATAAAAACATGTCGTTGAACTATAGGTTATTACGAAAAATATAAAACTCGCTTGTGCTTGTTGTCAGAAAAACACACTAGAAATTGTACTCTAGCTTTGGTGATTTAACAGAGATTGTACCTATCTAATTTGAGAAAGGAATGATATTTTCATGTAATTTTGATTAAATGGCCTAGCCGGGTAAGATGATGAAAAGTGCCCCCAACTCGATTCCAATTCCATATAGGTCACCGTTTAGCATATATAGTGAAACTCACTTTCTGAAATTTTTAGCCCCCTAGGTGGTCATGTGACCCACCTAGAGCCTAATTAGGGTTTTTATGCTTTTATTTTTTATCTCAGCCGCATCGAGAACTAGCAAAAAACTTTAAATAAAAAAGTTGTAAACTTTAAAAAGTTCTGTCCGATTTTTTTTTTTAATTTTTGGCGGGAAATTTAAATTTTAGAACGATTTTTAAAATTTTAAATGAGTATAAAAAAATAACTAAGACATTCGTTTTCACAAAAAAAATATATAACGTGTATTTTTGTATACTGTTTCACCCTGAATTTTTTTCAAATTTTTAAATTTGGTGAAACGCACCTTTAAAAGTAAAAAACCGTATTTTTTCGGTTTTTTTTTTCGTTTTTTGATACAATTGTATACATATTTTTCAAAAAAGGTAACACCGTCACTAGATTAGGTAAAAAACTCAAAAATAATTGGGGTTTGCTTAATAAAAAAATTTTGTAACGCCATCCATTTTCAAGATACAGGGCGTTGAAGAAAACAAAATTTTACACATTTTTTACGATTTTGCCGAAACTACTGGCAAAATTGTAATAAAACTTGGCGGGTTTTAAGAGGTAGTTATTGTGCATGTATTGACATACAATTAAGGATTTGATATTCATCACTGGCGCGCATAGGGGTAATGGTCTGAACTTTTCAAAGAAAAAAAGATAGTACGCCACTGACATCTTTAAAATTAACAATCATTTTTGAATTCCTCGTTCAATTTGTGATAAAAAAACTATGTTCTTATTTTTTTATACAACGCGCCGTTCTGCTGCAAAAAATAAAATATCTTAACGCTTCCAAAGTATTCGAATTAGTTTTTATAATGGATGTACATAATATGTACGAGTTTATGTATGTAAATGTAGAAATTACTAGAAGTTCGAATACTCTGTAAGGGTTAAGATGTTTTATTTTTTGAATAAAAATGGCGCGTCGTATGAAAAAATAGGAAGATAGATTTTTTGTCACAAATTGATCGAGGAATTCAGAAACGATTGTTAATTTGAAATATGTCAGTGGCGTACTATCTTTTTTCTTTAAAAACTTCAGACCATTACCCCTATGCGCGTCAATGATAAATATAAAATTGTTAATTGCATGTCAAAAAATGCACAACAACTACCTCTTAAAACTCGCCAAATTTTATTACAATGTTGCCAGTAGTTTCGGCAAAATCGTAAAAAATGTGTAAAATTTTGTTTTTTTCAACGCCCTGTATCTTGAAAATGGATGGCATTACGAAAAATTTTTATAAAGCAAACCCCAATTATTTTTCAGTTTTTTACCTATTCTAGTGACGGTGTTACCTTTTTTGAAAAATATGTATAAAATTTAATCAAAAAAACGAAAAAAAAAACCGAAAAAATGAGGTTTTTTATTTTTAAAGGTGCGTTTCACCAATTTTAAAAATTTGAAAAAATTCAGGGTGAAGTATTATGCAAAAATACACGTTATTTATTTTTTTCGTGAAAACGAATGTCTTAGTTATTTTTTTATACTCATTTAAAATGTTAAAATCTTTCTAAAATTTAAATTTCCCGCCAAAAATTAAAAAAAAAAAATTTTTTCGGACAGAGCTTTTTAAAGCTTACAACTTTTTTATTTAAAGTTTTTCGCTAGTTCTCGATGCCGCTGAGATAAAAAATAAAAACCTAAAAACCCTAATTAGGCTCTAGGTGGGTCACATGACCACCTAGGGGGCTAAAAATTTCAGAAAGTTAGTTTCACTACATATGCTAAACGGTGACATATATCGAATTCGAATCGAGTTGGGGGCACTTTTCATCATCTTACCCGGCTAGGCCCTTTGTGTAGAAAATTCGTTGTAATATTTTTATAGAGTTTAATTCCTTTCTGTGTCCATTTGCGAGTTAATAACCAACAGAACTGTGAACTGTGTACTTCCTCACCTTTATTTTTAGTTGAAGTTGATACAATATTGACAGAGGCGATTGAGAAAAAGCAGTTACTTTGGTAGGATCAGAGAAGAATAATGCATACTAACAGAATACCACAAAAGGTCTGGAAAGGGAAAATTAAATAAAGCATTGCAAATGCCAGACCACAAAAGGTCTGGAAAGTGAAAATTAAATAAAGCATTGCAAATGCGTCAAAATACTATCAATGGTCTATTGAGGGAGGGATATATACAGGGTGTTTCATTAATAATTGTCCATATCGTAACTGGAGAAACCTTAGCACAAAATACGAAGATTTAACCCAAAATACTTCAATATAATATTCTTCCTTACCGAGATACAGAGTGTTTTATGACAAATGTTCTAAAATGATTTTAGCCCATTGTTAAAGCACCTTTTAATATATTTTGTTCAAACTTGACACACAGTTTACACATGTTAGGATACTTCTTTAACTAGTGTTAAAAGATGGTTTTCCGCTGTTACCAGATGTTTGCCATATGGATATATACTTCATTTTCGCCCCTTTTCTCCCTCACAATCTACACCACTGTCGTAATAATCATTTCAGCATGTTTTTTTGATTCCTTGTTACTTTTACATAAATATCCTGGTGCTACTTCGGTATGCGGTCTACGGCAGAGTTTCTAGTTTGGTATGCGGTCTACCGTCTGATATGCGATCTACGGCAGTTTAGCTGATTCGGCATGCGGTCTACGTACAAAAACAAATTAGAGAAACTATTACAAACTTTTTATTTATTATTTATATTTATACTTTACTTTACTTGTCATACTTGTGTTTTACTTCACACTTCACGTGTTATTCTGTCTAAATCCCGAACCGAGGATTAGCGGCGTGTAATTTGGGTTGCCTATATAAACTTGAACAACGAAATGGGCCTTGAGTGTTAATTTAAAACGCTGAAAAGACCGTTTAGTGATAATAAAAAGGGTGGGTTGTGATTGCGCGCAGCGGTCAAATACCTCCTGCCGTGCGGTTCTCTTACTCTAATACCCGTAAGTTGGGTTTGGACCGAAGGGTTAGGTCTTCCTCCTTTCAGGCAAAAACCGATATTTACTGCGGTTGCATGATATTTAATATTAAAATAGTATTGGATGTGGTAGAATGTAGACTCTTTGTATAATTACCAATTGAACAGTGAAGCTGTTAGTAATAATAAAATAGTAATGTTTGTAATAGTTTCTCTAATTTGTTTTTGTACGTAGACCGCATGCCGAATCAGCTAAATTGCCGTAGACCACATATTAGACGGTAGACCGCATACCGAAGTGGCACCAATATCCTTTTGTCTCATTGCGATTAAGTAAGTAGTTTACAAGTTATTTGCGTTTAAAGATAATGGATTCCATGAGAATATGTATTTTAAGCTACATTCGTACATTCAATGAGACAAAAGGATGATATTTACGTAAAAAGTAACGAAGAATCAAAAAAACATACTGAAATGATTATTACGACAGTGGCGTAGATTGTAAGAAGGGGAAAAGAGGCGAAAAAGAAGTATATATCCCTAGAGCACGCCTCTAGTAACAGCAGAAAACTATCTTTTAACACTGGTTAAAGTATCCTAACATGTGTAAACTGTGTGTCAAGTTTGAACAAAAAACCCAAGTAGCACCGAACGGGTTTATTAAGTATTTTAAGGATGCTTTAAAACTGTAGAATAAAACTAAAATTAAAACCAATTGGTTTTTAAGTAAACCTTAAGGTTGCAATAAAACCGCTTTCAGCATAAAAGGGCCCACACTGAAAGAGGTCAATAAAACCAAAAACAAAAATCTTCTTAAAACTTCGTTTTCTTAAGCAATTGGTTTTAAAGCTGCTGTGAAGGTGCTTTTAAAACCATGTAAAAGACACTTTAAGTGCAGGCAGTTTTATAGCAAACTTATAAAAAAGGGTTAAAAAACTTAAAAAACTTAAAAAGGTTTATTGAATGGAGATTTTTAAAGACAATTTACCATACTAAATGATTCTTTAAACCCACATACTCCATATAGGCCAACAAATTTTTACATGTGTTTTGATAGATAGATACGTATTTGTAACCATAAAATAATAAAAAGTACTTGGTTATTTCGGACTGTCAAGGTAGAAAAACACTTGCGCACCACATTTTATTGATAATGTTAACAAAAATAGATCTAAATAACTCACGCGCCCTAAAATTTCTGACTATTGACGATTAAAAAATAATAAAAATAAAACAATTTAAATCCGAAAAATATTAATTTGAAAGAAAAATAATTTTATCTTCAATTTTAATGTTAAAATAAACCGAATTCATGTCTTTACGTCGCTTATTTATAATTTTCATGTAAGCCTTAAGCGGGCTCCACACTCTCCGCGAAGTTACTTCGCCAAAGTTGACCGAAGTCCGAAGTACCTCTCGACACACACGTTCTACTTCGCGAGGAACACATTCAAGCGGTGCGATACCGACAAAGATCCCTTTGACTCGGACGCGCCATACCGACAGAGAACGGAAGTAGAACGAAGCGAGGCAAAGTTGCACAAGGTGGCCGTCTACACTCTCGTACTTGTTGAACCTCGATCGACTTCGGCGAGAGTGTGGAGCTCAAATTATATTGTAATATATCATGGCTTTCAGCATCTTCAGAAAGCAATATGGCCGAAAACCAAATAAAACTATTACATAAGTCTATCGACAGAGAATTGTTAAGATCAAATGGTTTTATTTTATACCTTTCCAAGAGCATAATATCCTACATAAAAGCAAGGTTGCCTTGGAATTAAAACCGTTTAGTTTTAATGCTGCTGTCAATAATGCCACTCGGTTTTAATGTGAATATAACCTTAAAATCGAGGCGTCATATTGCTGCTTGTGTTGTATTCTTTGAAAAATAAGCCGTAATGACCAGTTCGTATATATTTTAAGTACTTGCGACTTATTTCTTCCACTTCCGACTTCTGTACTTCCACTTTTTACACCACTGTTTCGCTCTTAAACAAATGGTCGACCATTTTGGACATGAAAGAAGAGGGGATGAGTTTAGTTTTATTGTTTCTAAGAAAAAGCATAGTTTTGTCTTTACGATAACTAACTTGAATCAGTTAAGAGAGTTTGGTTTTAATATAGTCTAATAATTGCTTTTAAGAAAGCAACTTTAAAGAACACTAAAAAAATAGTTTTAAGGCATATGATTTACTGACATAATAGTCTTGAGATCAAGTAGTTTTAATAATAGGTTTTATTATTTAAAACTGCAATAAAACTAAAAGGTCACAAACTAGAATCTAATAAAACCAAATAGTCCGGAAGTTCTTCATAAAACTGATAGTGAACTGAGAATAAACCATTTTAAAACTACAATAAGACAAATTATTTATTAAGATTAATTAGTCTTATTTGATACTCTTATTAGATACTTTAAAACTAGTGACAAATGCTTAACAGTTTTAAAATTCTGGCAGTATATCTACAAGGTAACTTTAAAACCATGATATTCTTATTTGCCACAATAAAACCTTTATAAACCTTAAATAAAATTAAATGTTTTTATTGTGCTACTTGGGAATTTTAAAAGGTGCTTTAACAATGGGCTAAAATCCTTTTAGAACATTTTTGTAATAAAACCTGTACCTCTGTAAGGAATAATATTTTAATTTAAGTGTTTTGGGTTAAATCTTCATATTTTGTGCAAAGGTTTCTCCAGTTACTATATGGACAATTGTTAATGAAATACCCTGTATATATAGATAGAGGGAGAGAAAGAGGGAAGGGGAGACAGATAGAGATAAGGACAAACAGCATCAAACCCTTGAAGACTAGCAAGAATAACCCTTGATGAATATCTACATTTATAATTACCATTATTAATACCACAAATGTCCAAAGACATACAAAATAGAAAAACCAATACAACCAAACAAAATATCTTTTAATAAATAAAACAAGAATATAGAAACCAGTATTGGTTTTGAGATTATAGAAATTATACAAAAACTGCAATTACCAGGAACTGATAATTAAAAAAAATCACAGTTAAATATGTGATTTGATACTGTTGTCATAGCAACAAGTAAAATGTTCCATTCAAGGAAAAGATTTTATGTTGAAATAATTTTTTTAACAATTAATATTTTTATTATCGAATTATCATTTGTTGTTAATAAAATAAATATGAGTTGCATGGCACCTACCTACCTATTTTAGCTAGGTGCATTATTGCCAGAGTTTGTTAGCTATTTAGTTATTAATACAGTATTATACAGTGAGCACGTAAAGGTTGGAATAAATTCATTTTTTCGTAAACAAGTGACTTTGGAAATAAATCCTGAAAAAGGTCCATTTTTATTTTTAAATTGTGACTTTTTGGCGTTATAATATCATACTAGTGCCGTAATCCATTTGGGCGTGATGACGTAATCAATGATTTTTTTTAATGTGAATAGGGATCGTGTGATAGCTTATTTGAAAGGTTATTCAATTCTCTATTCAGTAATTTAAATATTAACATAATTATTTATACAGGGTGTCCAAAAAAAATTTTGAATTATATTTGAGACAAAAAGAAGAATCTATGTACAGTGGAACCTCGATAACTTGGATTAATCGGGACCACAGCCGATCCGGGTTATCGAAAATCCGGGTTAGCCGGAGAATATGGTGAAAATTAATAAAATACGGTATACTTACTCGGAACGATGTTATGTTATTTAAGAACAGTGGAGACTAAGACCATTGTTTAAAAAAGAATTTTTTAAATAGTCTTTTTGTCTTTTTTAAACAATGCTAAGACAGTTTGAAATAAATAAAGGAATAACAGGTGTCTGTTGTTTCCGATAATCACATGAGTCATTTTTACTATCATATAGTTCAAATTACACAAATACCCATTATCTCTCAAATATTATATTACATACATTTTTATTGTTGAAATGTTTGTCTGATGAAAATCGGTCCGGGTTATCTTGGGCCGACTTATCCGGGTTTCACTGTAATTTATTTTATTCAAAATACTTTTTACGGATGTCATAAAATAGACAAAAATGTTTATTTGAAAAATAAACATTGCATTGGCAAGAGCCAGGTGAGTGGCTGCTAACAATGAATTTAAGCGAAAAACAATATTTACTTGTCAAATAAACATTTTTTCCTATATTCTGACAGCAGTAAAATGTATTTTAAATTAAATAAATTACATACATTCCTCTTTATGTCTTAATTAATTTAATTAAAAAACTTTTTATGGACAACCTGTATAAATAATTATGTTAATAGTTATATTACTGAATACAACATTGAATAACCTTTCAAATAAGCTATCACACAACTATAATTATTAAAAAAAATATTGAAAACATCATCATGCCCAGATGGATGACATCACTAGTATGACATACAGGGTGTTAGTAAATATGTAAGTATGAAAAACTTAAGGGGTAATTCTATCTGAAAAAATAATGACAGTTTGCTCTATAAACCTATGTCCGCAAATGCTTCGTTTCCAAGATACGGGGTGTTGAAATTTTTATTTTAAACTGCCAATTTTTTTATTGCTCTAAGACCGTTTGAGCTATGAAAATTAAATTTGGTGGGTTTTAAGAAGTAATTACTGCGCATTTTTTTTTATATACAAATAACAATTTTGTATTCATCTTTGGCGCGCTTACGGGTAATGGTCTGAATTTTTTTTAAAGAAAAAAATAGTATGCCACTGATATATTTCAAATTAAAAATTATTTTTGTATTCCACGTTTAATTTATGATAAAGAACCTTTCTTGTCTTTTTTTCATATGGTGCATCGTTTTTATGAAAAAAAAATAAAATATCTTCGCGCATACATTATCAAGAACTCTCCAATATAATAAAGCCAAACTGGAACAATAACAGAAAATATTTCTAAAAAGATTTTAACTATGTGCAAGGCTACAACAAATGTTCAAAAATTACCTCCTTTAAAGAGTGACAGAGTAATTTTATATTCACCATTGGCGCGAGTATGGGTAATGGCCCAAATTTTTTAAAGAAAAAAATAGTACGGCACTGTGATATATGTCAAATTAAAAATCATTTTGTCAAATTGTTTTTGTCTTTTTTTCATATGAGGCGTCGTTTTTATGTAAAAAAAATAAAATATCTTAACGTTTACAAAGTATTTGAAACAAGTTTCTATGCATATGGAACCTACCTCGAATAATTTGTAAGCTTGTAAGCGTTAGATGTTTTATTTTTTTGTATAAAAACGGCGCCGCACATGAAAAAAAGAGAAGAATTATTTTTTGTCGTAAATTGAACGAGGAATTCAAAAATGATTTTTAATTTGACGTTTCTCAGTGGCGTACTATTTTTTTTCTTTAAAAAATTCAGACCATTACCTGTACAGACGCCAATGGTGAATATAAAATTATTCTGTCCCCTTTAATGGAGGTAATTTTGAACATTTGTTGTAGCTTTGCACCTAGTTAAAATCTTTTTAGTAATATTTTCTGTTATTGTTCTACTTTGGTATTATTATATTGGAGAGTTCTTGATAATGTATTAAAAAATGAAAAATACGCTCGAAGATGTTTTATTTTTTCGCATAAAAACGGTGCACCATAGGAAAAAACAAGAAAGGTTATTTTTCATAAATTAAACGTGGAATACAAAAATAATTTTTAATTTAAAATGACTCAGTGGCGTACCATTTTTTCTTTAAAAAAATTCAGGCCATTACCCGTAGGCGTGCCAATGATGAATATAAAATTGTTATTTGTTTGCCAAAAAATGCGCAATAACTACCTCTTGAAACCCACCAAATATAATTTTCATATCCCAACCGGTCTTAGAGCAATAAAAAAATTGGCAGTTTGAAATAAAAATTTCAACACCCTGAAACCTTGCCTTATAGAGCAAACTGCCATTATTTTTTCATGTAGAATTATCCCTTAACCTTCGGATGAAAAAGCGGGGGAAATTGTGACCCCAGCGTATGTTTTTCTTTATATCCATCATTCTAGATATCCTCATATTTTGAAACAAAAAAAATTCCCTATATTTTATGAATAAAAAATATATTCTGAAGTTGATGTTTAGTAAAATAGCGTCTACTATGTCTAATTCCAAGTAGTTTTACGCTAATGACGTCGACTTTGCAAAGTAACAAGACACTTACTCAACATACACACTACACATGACACTAATACTCATGTTGTGACTGGCCACTGTCACAAATAATAAAGTCCATGCCACAAAAAAAAATTAAAAAAAAAAAACTAAATTTTTTTGTTAATGTCATTTTTGACCTAGGGTCATTCCCCCCCCCCTTGGTCATCCGTGTAAGAAAAAAGGTTGGTCATCGGAAGGTTAAAGTTTCTCATACTTATTTACTAACACCCTGTATATGCCAAAAAATCATGATTTAAAAAAAAATTGACCTGTTTTGGGAATCATCCATTCACGAAAAAATGAATTTATTCCAACCTTTATGTGCTTACTGTATACACAGTAAGTTTAAGAACTCTACTGATTATCAACTTGAGTCTCAAATTCAATATAGAATTGTTGAACTGAAAATAATACAAATAAGATAACTGTAAATTCCCAAAACATTCTAAAACTAAACTGCATTACTTGACATCTATTGATAAGATAATAATTAACAATTCAGTGAACTAAATATACTGAATGATATATTGAACATTGATAATCATTGAAAGGAATTATGTAGAAGTTGAAAATGGTCTCAACATGACAGTTGTGCCAATAGTTTATTATGTCATAGCCTAAAAATACATTTAAGAAATATTCATCAGTTTGTCATAATCTGGCTTTAGAAATAATTTTAGACACTTGAAAAACAGTCTATTGGATCAAATGTTTCAAGTAAGATGTAGGTTAGCAGGTAAATACATCTCAAAATAAAATGAGATTTTAAACCACATACTGCAGACATAAATACTATAGCACTATCGATAATTTACATATGGTGAATTCATGGACTTTCAGAAGGCTTCTGATTTACTTAGTAGAGTTATGGATGATCATAAAATTCATGGAAATGGAAAATTTATAAATAAATTATAATAGATAAATCTGATAAAAGCTTATAATGGGATTATAATATATATATTTTTCCATGGTATGCACCATCTGATCAGCAATTGGCACCTATGGTGAAGTGTGTGGCGCCTATAGTGTATACTATGAGACAAGAAATAGAATATGACGAACAACTGGAAAGATCAATTCTGGGAGTTTCACTGCAAGACAGAATCAGACATACAGGGATCAAAAACAGAACCAAAATCAGATATTCAACAGAAGTGAAAAAAATTCAATTAGATTAGACTGGGCATATTCACAGACAATCTGAAAGCAGATAGGTACATAGAGTAAAAGAGTGGAGATCAAGACAAACAAATAGAGACAGAGGTAGGCTCAGACAAGATAGGTAGATTATATCCTAACCATTCTTAACTACTGTACGAAAATTGTATACCTCATCCAATTTACGTACCGTTGCACGTCATCCGCGCCATAGCCTGTGACACGATATCAACATGAAATATTTAGGTGGTGGGTGTGTTCTTTTTTAGAATCAAAGTGATTCTAAAGGGGAACACACCTACCGCCTAGATATTTCATGTTGGTATCGTGTCACAGGCTATGGCGCAGATGACGTGCAACAGTAAGTAAATTGGACGAGGTATAAATGGGTTGAGCATAAAGAGCAAAAGTAGTTAATATTTTGTTGGAGAATTTTAAATCGAAACAAGATTAGAGAATTAAATTTTATGGTGTATCAGATTTTGAAGGACTGGATTGAAATCATTATTATTTGTGGTGGTACACAAAATGCAAAAACACAGCCAAAATCAGCACCACTATTATAGTTAATTAGAGTACCTAGTTAGATTACCTCAGTTAGGTGGTACAAAAAAAAATAAAAAGTATTTTATGGTACATGACAAAAAAGGTTGAGAACTACTGGTATATACTATACAGTGCTGGTCAAAAGTCCCTTCCCCGCCTCGTATCCTTTGAATGGTTATACTTATAACAGTGAAATTTGGATGGAGGAAATAAATGGATGTATTCTCCTTTTCATGAACATTTTTCAGTGCGTCATAAATTATAGAAAAAAAGGTAAGTCCGTGATAATACATATTTATGACATTTATTCTAACGTGACATTTTAGTTAAATCTGACAGTTGTCAAATTTTATTTTCAATTTGGAATAAAACCAAATCAATTGTGTCTATTGCATTTATAAAATGGTATTTTCTTTCATTTGTATAGTCTTATAAATTGTACAGATTATATTGATAATATTATTATTTTATTTAATAAATAATTCTTTTTTGATTATGGCGCCATCTATCGACAACTAGAATAATCACCGAACTAGAATAATTACCGAAGTATTCCCAGACGTGCCTTTTTTTCTGTCACATACAATTTAATGCGTTAGAGAGAAATCGAAAAACTGTGACGCACTGAAAGATGATCATGAGAAAAAGAATAGGCTTCTCAAAGAGCCATAACAGGTGACATACTTAATAGTGACAGATGGCGTTACAAAGCCACTTTGACCCATAATTTTAAATGGGCCCTTACGGTAAGTGATGTCTCGTTTGAAAGGCATTTAAAGTACCTATTTAATCATATTAATGTTGTTTGGGTTTTAGTGGATTTTAATGAATGAATTAAAAAAATGAAGATTGTAGTTGCGCATTTAATTAATAAAGATTCAAACATCAGCTTATAGTTATTTGTCAAAAATGTTGATGACATATGTCATCATGTTTTTACGTAAAAACAAGAAGAGAATTGAAGAACGTCATTTTTTTTGATAAACAACCATAGACAGATAATTGAATCTTTATTAATTAAATGCGAAACTACAATTTAATATTTATTTTTATTCAGGAAAATCAACTAAACTCAAACAAAATTAGTATGATTGAATAGGTATTTTCCATATTTTTCAAATGAGATATCACTTGCCTTAAGGTCCTATTCAAAATTATCTTTCAAAGACGTAAAAGTGGACCTGTAACATCGTCTGTCACTATGTCACCTGTCATGACTCTTTGATAAGCTTACATCTGTTTTATTTCCTCCCTCCAAATTTCACTGTTATAAGTATAACCATTCAAATGATACCAAGGGGGTGGGGACTTAATAAGAATAACTTATGAAGAATAACTTAATAGATTTAATACCTGAAACCTGAAACTATTTACTTACAATGTTGTACAAAGTAAATAGCAAATTTAATAATTATCTACTCATATAAGTTCCTTAATTTTTCGAATATTCGGCTTATTAATCATAATGTGTTAATCAGTATATCTGATCTAATACACTTAAACATTGTATAAACTCAATATCAAACCAAACATTTTTAATGTACTTTCATAGTTATTGAAAAATAACCTTTTTAATACCAATAACATCTGTACTATCTATGCAAGCATCTTTTGTTCTTATACAGGGTGTCAGCATCATATTATGCAAACTTTTTAATTTTTAGTTTTATGAAAAAAAGTTACTTAAGTACTTATTCTTTATAAAGAGTTCTGCATGATCTAAAATACAACCACCAAATATTAAATTTTTTCAGTCATATATGAAGATATGAAAAAATATGAACATAAAATTAAAATTTTTTGACAAACAGCATATATGACTAAAAACATTTAATATTCTGGGTTTTAGATCATTCAGAACTTTTTATAAAGAATTTAGAAGTTTTTTTCATAAAAATAAAAAAATGAGTTTAAAAAATTTTTTATTAGCTTAACCTTTAACTACCCGCGCATCAAATTATAACATAACTACACTACAAGAAAATACACTTAAAGCAGCAGATTTGTTTATTTTTTTTTTTTTTTTGAAAAAATACACTTAGTTGTTTGTTATAAACCTTATTCAGCATCAGTGAATACTTGGAGTTCCTTCTCAGTAAGCCAATTGGGATTTATAACTGGAATCATGGAATAACTGGATTCCATGATAAATAAAATTACTAATAAAAATTTTTTTGAAATGTCATTTTTTACAGGAGAAAAAGTATTGTTGATAAATATATATTTTGTGCCATAATGACTAAAAATCAATTGAAATATGAACTTATATTACTACTTATATTAATATAATCGTGACATATATTGTCCACCACCGGAAACAACAAATACTAAACTGTAAATTACGATCTTCCCAGAACGCCGATTATAACGAAACTAAAACCAAATTGTAAGACACATTCCAGTGATGGGTTAGAGAGATAAACAAGGTCGAAAATTAAATTTTTAAATATATTTGCAGTAGAATTCTTATATCTGGCGTACAAAATACGCCAGCACGTGTAGTTAAAGCTTAAGAGTCTCTGTTTGCTATCGCTCAGAAGTCAAAACAATTTTTTTTGCAAAAAGGGTGAAAATCAGCATATTTATTATTGTTAAACAAAAAATAAGCATAAAACAAAAAATATCTCGACAGTGTTACCTCAAGGAATATCTAAAGGAAATATATTTATACAATATTCCAGGTGAGTTGGTCAAGTAGTTTTTGAGTTAAAATGTCCCTTCAGGCTTTGAAAGAATTTGTTTTGAGAAAAATTGAAGTATTGTCAACTTTTATTTTTAATTTTTTTTTGGTCTGTCAGATCGTAAAGTGATGCACATCGGAATATGTTTGTGAATCGTGGGGTAATTTACAAAAGCAAATGAGAACAGCTGTTGACCGTTTCTCACTATGCTCAAGCATGCTGGCATGAAGATGATGCAAAGCGAGTCGAAGGTAGGGATGTAGAGAGATAGTGTTGAATATCCCTATCTTCGACACGCTTTGCAGCAGGTTCGCCTCATCACGCTTGAACATAATGAACAACGGTCAACAGCTGTTCTCATTTTCTTTTGTAAATTACTCCGAGATTCAAAAAGATATTCCAGTGTGCATCAGAGAGAGACATACTTTATTGATACAATGTACCAAAAGGCCATCGACCGAAGTCTTTCAGCCAATCATTGTGCATCATTTTACGATTTGACAGACAAAAAAGAAATTGAAAATAAAAGTTGTCAATACTTTAATTTAAACGCTTTTTCCTCAAAACTGCTTTTTTCAAAGGCTCTAGACATTGTAACTCCTACTTTACCGGTCCACCTGGAATTTTGTAAATATTTTCTTTAGACATTCCTTGAGGTAACGCTGTCGAGATCTTTTTTGTTTTATGCTTATTTTTTGTTTAACAATAATAAATAATATGTTGATCTCCACCCTTTTTGCAAAAAAATTCGTTGTTTTGACTTCTGAGTGATATTAAAAAGTCAAAAGTCGATAAAACTAAAAAACTCGATAGCATTAGCTCGAAAAACTCATAAGATAATAAAATCTGTTTGAATTTTTTGTTTATCATGATCCAATAATGAGTTCTGATGTCCACTGCAAAATTCATCATATTTTGAGGTGTCTTCAAAAATTTGCCACTGTTGGCTTATTTTTCAATATTTTGCTTGAATTTTTTCTTGAATAATATATGAATTGTACTGAATATGCCTATTTAATTTAAAAATAAAATAATTCTACCATACTTTCAAAAAAATGTGCTAGAAATATTGATTTCAACCACTACGGCCCCCCCTTAAGGATAGCTATGACAGGATTTTGATAGGCAACCCATGCTAGAAATCTTTGTCTATGTATGAAATTTAATAAAAAAAATGTTTCGTCCGGCAAGCAGATGGGTACAGATCAACCTATATTCGGATCTTAAACTAATATTAAATATTTTTAGTCCTAAATGAGGTTTGTCGAAAAATATGAACTTTATGTTCATATTTTTTGACAAACCTCGTATATGACTGAAAAAATTTAATATTTGATGATTGTATTGTAGGTTTCAGATCAGGCAGAACTTTTTATAAAGAATAACTTTTTTCATAAAACTAAATTTAAAAGTTTTCCATATGCTGTTGACTGATTTGAACACCCTGTATAATTGAATAAAATATTAAATCTGTTGTTGGTAATTATATTACTTAATGCTATTTGTTTGATCTGTTGGAATTTATCCAACAGCACCCCACACAAACTTTTGGTATAATTAATAAAATCAACTACTCTAAACAACTTTTTGTTTCCATGAATACTTACATTCCATACAGTGTAATTAGTAATAGAAAGTTTAAACGTTTTAAATGGTCATAATACTAATCTAATGATGACTCATAATGTCAACAATTTGATAAGTTTTTGAATTTGTGTAAAGCAGATCAACAAGGAATGTGATTTTCATTATAATGCAGCTATTGCTAGATGGAACTCAAAAATATTATTACAATGATAATTATGTTTACTATACTTAATGAAAATTGCACAACTTATGAGAAATTAAAAGTACTGTAGGTAACCTAGGTATCCAAAGGTGAATAGAGGATACAACAGTATAAAACAGATAAAAAAGTTTTTTATTGAAAACTTATAAAAGGAAAATAATTTTATTAAAATCCATTCAAGGGCTACATCAAATCACAGAATGTTTTTGATATAAAAATATCATCATCAGTGCTGATACAGGTTAATCACATGCTGAGCCACCAAGAATCCTTGGGTGTAAACCCTTTAAGTACTTAAATGTTATTGAAAATATGTTAAAGGGCCAAGCAGGGTAAGACGATGAAAAATGCCCCCAACTCGATTCGAATTCCATATAGGTCACCGTTTAGCACATACAGTCGACTCACGTTAATTCAAACCTGCGATAATTCGAACATCTCTATAATTCAAAGTTATCACGAGTTCCCTACAAAATCTCTTTATATTTCGAACTAAATCAATACATTTTTATGCACTTGATAATTCGAACGAAAAAATTCTTGCTATGTAACAAAACAACGCGTTAATTCAAATTCATCGGTGTCCAGCACTCGACAATTCAAAGTTGCAGAGAGAAAGATGCGGAAAGATTGTAGTAAGTATAGTTTTCTGTACTTTTTCTTCTGTACTTTCTTTTTCTGTATCTGCTTCAAAAAATCCGGTTTCTTAAAAAAAGATCAGGAAAATCTTCCAATACTTATGGATGATGAAGAACCAGCAATGGAACCATTAGTTGACATCAGCGGTGTGAGTTTTTCTGACTTTGTTCAAGTAGATGAAGATGTTGCTGTCTCAGGTTCACTAACCGATGGCGAAATTTTATCTGCTACAGATACGAATGAAAGAAGTAACGATGAAGATGAGTACGACATAAGAACCTTCGGCAGAGGTGTCAGTTAAGGAAGCAAGATCCTCATTCGATACCTTACAAACCTTCTGTCTACAAAACGAAAGTGATGAAAAAGCATTTCAGGCACTTTTTTTCTCTTAAAAAAAATTATTGAGCAATCGGAACAGCAGCAATGTGCTTTTAAGCAAACCAGTATAATACAGTTCTTTCGAAAGATTGATGAATTCACATTATGAATACATACAGACATGTATGTACATGAATGTACATCTAAACGTTTGTTATCATTATAGAATAGCAGTTAATAAATAATAATTGATCAACACTTAATAATTCGAAGAGTTATTTATTTTCTCTCACAAATTTCGAACCATGTGATATTTCAAACACTCAATAATTCGTAATATTTTAAGAGTCCCTCGAGTTTCAAATTAACGAGAGTCGACTGTATAGAGAAACTCACTTTCCGAAATTTTTAGCCCCCTAGGTAGTCATGTGACCCACCTAGAGCCTAATTAGGCTTTTTTGTTTTTATTTTTTATCTCAGCTGCATCGAGAGCTAGCGAAAAACTTTAAATAAAAAAGTTGTAGGTTTCAAAAAGTTCTGTCAAATTGTCAAAGTTTATTGTATGACTTGGCGTTTGTTACAATTTTCTTCCACTCATTTCAATATACATATTTATGCATAGTTCCCTCCAGTTTCTCACTTTCACAAAATTGGCTTATTCCCAACTAAAATAGTAAATTGATATCACAAAGTATTAATTTGTAAAATTAAAATCATAAATCTCCTGATTTATGTTTTATTCACATTGAAAAGATTTTTTTGCCGTCACTGTTATATAATAGATATGAGTAACAGGTTATACTCTGCATCTCTCAGTAGATTGCAAGCTATACGCTCTGAGCTTCGCTGGTGTCGCTCCTAGCGGTTACTAATTCAACTTTCACCGGTAATTTTTAAATTTATTATTTAATTGTTATCGTTTAATATTTACAACGCTAAAAAGTAATTAAATTGTAATAGATTTTTTTAAGATTTTGCTAATCATTTTGACGTTCTATTAATGAAATATTAATTTCTTACTTCGGATACTTTCACAATTATCATGTTGATGGCGCCAAGATTAATTTATAAGTACATATTACAGAACATTAAAAAACGCAAATTCAGTATTTAAAACGTAAGTATATTTAAGGTAAAAATATATACCACAGCTTTGATCAACTAATATTTTTTATAATTAATGTTTTTAATTTTAATTTTAAATTAATCACTTTGACATTTATGTCAAATTTCCGGTAAACGTTTACAGACTTGTCACTACTGGCGCTCACGAATTTATAAATATCCCCTCTACGTACGAGCTCACAGCGGATATTAGACACGCGATGGTAGACCTGATACTATAGTAACACCGACATGTTGCTGTTTTATCAAGTTTTTTGATCTAAGTCTATAAGAAAAGAATTTTCCTGTAGCTGACTGTATACCATTAATCACAAAAATTTTTTATTGAAAATCCATTATAAAAGGTATACTTATAATTATTATTAATTAATTAGTATTAAAATCCCTTCAAGGGCTACATCAAATCATAGAATGTTTTCCATATAAAAATATAAGTGCTAATATAGGTGAATCATATGCTGAGCCACCAAAAATACTTGGGTATAAACCCCTTAAAATATTATGAAAGTATTTTAAATTGTCATAGATATGGCCCTTAGGCACAAAGGGCAGACCTTCTGATCAGGAACCCACGTGCTGTGTGGGTGCCTAAGGGCCATATCTATAACAATTTTATCCATTGTTTGGAATTAGAATTAATAATGGTAAAGGGCCTAGCCAGGTAAGATGATGAAAACTGCCCCCAACTCCATTCGAATTCCATATAGGTCACCGTTTAGCACATATAGAGAAACTCACTTTCTGAAATTTTTAGCCCCCTAGGTGGTCGGTCACGCGACCCACCTTTTATGTTTATTAGGCTTTTTATGTTTTTTATCTCAGCCGCGTCAAGAGCTAGCAAAAAACTTCAAATAAAAAAGTTGTAAGTTTTAAAAAGTTTTCAATTCAATTTTCAATTTTTTGGTGGGAATTTTAAATGAGTATAAAAAAAATAGCTAAGACATTCGTTTTCACGAAAAAAATTTATAACATTTATTTTTAGATGTTTCACCCTGAATTTTTTTTAAATTTTTAAAATTGGTGAAACATACTTTTAAAAATTAAAAACGGCATTTTTGTTTTTTTTTTTTCGCTTTTTGATACAATTTTATACATGGTGTTTAAAAAAAGGTAACACCGTCACCAGGGTAGATAAAAAGCAGAAAAACAATTGGGGTTTGCTTAATAAAAAATTTTTGTAATGCCATCCATTTTCAAGATACAGGGCGTTGAAGGAAACAAAATTTTACATATTTTTTACGATTTTGTCGAAATTACTGGCAACATTGTAATAAAATTTTTCAGGTTTTAAGAGGTAGTTATTGTGCATTTTTTGACATACAACTAAGAATATTATATTCATCATTGGAGCACATACGGGTAATGGTCTGAACTTTTTAAAGAAAAAAAGATAGTATGCCACTGACATAATATTTCAAATTAACAATCATTTTGAATTCTTCGTTGCATTTGTGACAAAATATCTATCTTCCCTTTTTTCATAAGATGCGCCGTTTTCATGCAACAAATAAAATATCTTAATACTTCCAAAGTATTGGAATTAAGTTTTTATGGATGTACAAGTTACGAGTATAATGTAGATTGTATAGAAACTTAACATAGTACTTCGAATACTTTGTAAGGGTAAAGACGTTTTATTTCTTGCATAAAAATGGCGCATCATATGAAAAAATGGGAAGATAGATTTTTTGTCACAAATGGAACGAGGAATTCAAAAATGGTTGTTAATTTGAAATATGTCAGTGGCATACTATCGTTTTTTCTTTAAAAAGTTCAGACCATTAACCGTATGCGCGCCACTGATGAATATAATATATTCTTAATTGTATGTCAAAAAATGCACAATAACTACCTCTTAAAACCTGCCAAATTTTATTACAATGTTGGCAGTAGTTTCGGTAAAATCGTAAAAAATGTGTAAAATTTTGTTTTCTTCAACGCCCTGTATCTTGAAAATGGATGGCATTACAAAAATTTTTTATTAAGCAAACCCCAATTGTTTTTCAGTTTTTTATCTATTCTAGTAACGGTGTTACCTTTTTTAAACACCATGTCATAAAATTGTATCAAAAAGCGAAAAAAAAAATGCGGTTTTTAATTTTTAAAAGTATGTTTCACCAATTTTAAAAATTTGAAAAAAATTTAGGGTGAAACATTATGCAAAAATACACGTTATAAATTTTTTCGTGAAACCAAATGTCTCAGTTATTTTTTTATACTCATTTAAAATTTTAAAATCATCCTAAAATTTAAATTTCCCACCAAAAAATTGAAAACTTTTTGCTTTTTTATTTAAAGTTTCTCACTAGCTCTTGATGCGACTGAGATAAAAAATAAAAACATAAAAAGCCTAATTAGGCTTAGGTGGGTCACGTGACCACCTAGGGGGCTAAAAATTTCAGAAAGTGAGTTTCTTTATATGTGCTAAACGGTGACCTATATGGAATTTGAATCGAGTTGGGGGCATTTTTCATCATCTTACCTGGCTAGGCCCTTTACCATTATTAATTATAATTCCAAACAATGGATAAAATTGTTATAGATATGGCCCTTAGCCCGACCGCACATCAAAGAAACATGAAACGTAAATTACGTTTCATGGAAATAAACCACTGCTAAACAAATATACGTCCGGCCATTTATGAAACTCTCCGAAAATAAAAATGTGTCATGAGCATGAATCACACTCGTTTCATTGGTAGGCGGACTTTGAGATTTGTTTAGCACTGTTTTAGTTTCATGAAACATGTTTTTCGTTTCATGTTTCATGTTTTTCGTTTCATGTTTCTTTGGTGTGCGGCTTGGCTTAGGCACCCACACAGCACGTGGGTTCCTGATCAGAAGGATCTGCCCTTTGTGCCTAAGGGCCATATCTATGACAATTTAAAATATTTTCATAACATTTTAAGGGTTTATACCCAAGCATTTTTGGTGGCTCAGCATATGATTAACCTGTATTAGCACTTATATTTTTATATGGAAAACGTTCTATTATTTGATGTAGCCCTTGAAGGGATTTTAATATTAATTAATTAATAATAATTATAAGTATACCTTTTATAAAGGATTTTCAATAAAAAACTTTTGTGATTAATGGTATACAGTCAGCTACAGGAAAATTCTGTTCTTATAGATTTAGATAAAAGAACTTGATAGAATAGCAAAATGTCGGTGTTACTATAGTAGGAGGTCTATCATCGCGTGTCGATAGCTTGCAGTCTACTGAGAGATGCAGAGTATAACCTGTTACTCATCTATTATATTACAGTGCCAGCAAAAAAATCTTTTCAATGTGAATAAAACATAAATCAGGAGAATTATGATTTTAATTTTACAAATTAATACTTTGTGATATCAATTTACTATTTTAGTTGGGAATAAGCCAACTTTGTGAAAGTGAGAAACTGGAGGGAACTATGCATATATCGAAATGAGTGGAAGAAAATTATAACGAAAGCCAAGCCATACAACAAGCTTTGACAATACAAAAAAAGAATGTGGAGTGATTCACTGCAATAAGTGAATCAGACAGCTTTAAGTAAAAACAACAAACATTCTATCCAGAATGAAAAGCCTTGATGGTGATGATGAATCAATTATTTATAAGTTATGTTAAATAGTAAAATTTCATAGGTTTTATTTATGGGAATTTGGAAAAATTATAGTATGGCAAACTAGAAATGAGACAAAACATAATAGGTATGTTCAGAAAAAGAGCAAGGAAACATAGAATAGTGATTACAAAATTGGGTAGACAAGCAATCTCTTCCTTTGCATTTAGTATACTGTTATTAAGGAATCCCAAAAATTAATGGAGACTGTAATCATGGATGAAGTCATCAAAAAAGCCAACAGGAAGTGGATACATAATGAAGAACAAATAAGTCAAAATACTCCGTTATACAGAGGATGCAATAATGCTATGATTCTCAACTCAGAAAACCAAAACAATAGTATACCAACCAGATGTCAATTAGAAATCAATGGCTTCAGCATTGAATGGAAGTTAAATACCTAATTAGACTGTCCAACTATGGAGACTTGGAGAGGAAGGTGAGAGTGCAAGTACAGGCACATGTCTTAACACATTAATTGCCATATTATTAAAATATTTTGTTTTTGCCTTCAGGCTCCACATTCAGAATCTCAATGTTAATGTGAATTATATTTAACTCACTGAGCGGCTGGGCCAAACAAGGCATGAGTTAAATACAACTCACGTGACATTCAATGTGTTAACAACACTATATGACAAAACTGACAACTAACACAGATAAAATCAAGAATTGATAAGGCCAGTTTAAGACCAATAATTTATAATTTATTTATATATATTTACGAGCAAAGCTCATTACAATAAAACATTACAGAAGATATGAAGAACTAACAAAATATTACAAATATACGTAAAATACAATAAGATACAATAAACACTACGACAATAAAGCAAGTCAAAAAGTAAAAATAACAGGTAAAGATATATAATCACAAGTTTAAAATATTCAAGAACATAAAACTAGAGGGTGCAATCCTTTAGCGTTTTTAAAAATCGCGAACTATCCGCAAAGAAATCCACACAATTGGAGCAAGCATTTGCCTGTCTAGAAACCCTCGAGATGAAAGAATTTGCAGTGAAGTTAGTTCTGCTGATCGGAGTATGAAACGTAGATCTTGAACGTGTGATTCTGGAGGGAATATGTAAACCTACTTCCTCCAGGAGCTCAGGGCAGTCGTGAATTGAATTTATAATATTATACAACATGTACATGTCCTTCTTTTTCCGTCTGCTTGATAAGGTGTCAATGTTAAGTTCTAGTTCAAGATCCATATAATTCCAGTCTCTACGGTTTGTTTTGAATGCGACGAACCTAAGGAATAGGTGCTGGATCCTTTCAATCTTACAGTTGTATGTCTCATAGGCGGGTGACCAGACGCAAGATGCATATTCCACGATTGGCCTCACCATTGCACAGTACAACAGTTTAAACGATCTCAACTGCTTAAAGTCTTGGGAGCATCTTTTAATAAAACCTAACAGTTGAAGCGATTTTGAGATGATATTGCTTATATGAATATTGAAAGATAGTCCAGAGTCAAGTGTAACTCCAAGATCTTTTATGGATGTGACTGTTGTGATATTTATATCACCTATTTTGTATGTGAAAGAGATAGGACTTTTCGAACGCGTGAATGAAATGTGAAAACATTTGCAGGAGTTGAGAACCATGTCATTGTTGCTGCACCATTCATTCAACCGATTCAAATCGGACTGAAGCCTTAAACAGTCGAGTGGATTCCTAATGTGGCAGTAAAACTTAACATCGTCAGCAAATAAAAGAAATTTCGCATATTGGAAACAGTCTTTTATATCGTTAATAGAAACATTAAACAACAAAGGTCCAAGATGAGATCCCTGCGGTACGCCCGAAGGGACAACTATTTCGTAGGAAAAATAGCTGTAGAGCTTGACGATTTGTTTTCTGTCCAGAAGATATTCCCTAAGCCACAGCAGAAGTGAACCATGTATCCCTAATCGCTGCAATTTTTCTAATAGAATATTGTGATTAACTCTGTCGAAAGCCTTAGAGAAGTCGGTATACAGGGCGTCCACCTGTAGTCCTTCGTCCAAGGCGTTCAGTAAGAAGTTAGTATATGTCAGCAAATTGAGTTCAGTTGACTTATGGCGCCTGAAACCAAACTGCTGTTCCAAAAGAACACCGTTCAAGGAGGGTGTAAGGAAATCGCAGACAAGTGATTCGAATAGTTTAGGAATAGAGTTTAGGATACTAATAGGTCTATAGTTGGACACAAGACTTTTGTCACCTGTTTTGTGTAAGGCTAAAGACTTGTTAAAGATGAGAAATAATGGCCGAGCCAAATTAAATGCACAGTACTTGAGCAAGCTTGATGGGATGCCATCAGGTCCCGGGCCTTTAGAAGGATTGAGGTTACACAATTTAGAGTAAATGTCAGAGATGGATAGTTTACATGATGATAGGTTTAAGGGTGAAGAAGTGATGTCTTCGGGGAAATCAACAACAACAGAGGAGTAAACTGATGAAAAGAAATCAGCAAATAAATTCGCAATATCTTTACCAGATGAACTAGTTTTACCGTTGTGAGATAACTCAGAAGGAATTCCATTTGATTTTCTTTTGTTATTGATAAAAGACCAAAACTTATTCAGACCGCCGGGAAGAGAATTTTCAGTAGACAATGTAAAGTTTAAATAGTCACGCTTGGCAAGTATCTGGGACTGAGATTGGAGCTCTGAGAACTGTTTGTAAAGGTAACTGGTTTTTGGCAGCTTGGACTCTTTAAGTCTCCTGTGTGCTGTCTTCTTTCTAATAATACACGATTTTAGTTCCGAAGAGTACCAGATAGGAAATTTTCTAGAAGAGAATTTTTTAACAGGAACATAGATGTCAATAGCTGAGTACAGAATATCATATAAAATGTTAACCATTTCATCGACTGAACATCCAATCATTAAAGTATCCCAGTTGACACAATCGAGATAGCCTTTAATTATAGAAAAGTTTGCTGATTATAATGATGTACTTCTCAAAATTAAAACCAAAAGATAAGACCAAGGCTATTAGAAACATTAGGGATGAGAATACTGAGAAGAATTACAGGAAATCTGAGAGAATGAAAGAGGAGTGAATACTACAGAAAAAAAGATAGTACACAGGGCATAAACAACTGGAAGCCAAACAGAAAAAATCACAGTGGACAAAATAGAGAGAAATGAATCACGAAATGGTAGAAGTAGTTGAAGTCTCAGCTGACCACACAAAAAATGGAGTGATTATCTTTCTTGCATGTGTCAGTTCACCCATAACCAATCAGAATTAGGGTTATCAAATGGGTTATCGTGCCCAGCAGTTAAAGTGTTATATTGTGCATTGGTAAGATCTCTCTTAGAGTATTCTTCAGTTGTGTGATCTCCTAATTATGAAGTACAGTCGAGCGTCGATAATTCAAACCCTGGTAATCCGAACGTTCGCTAATCCGAACGCAAAAAAAAATTATAAAATTATAAAATATGATTGCGGACCGAATTTTTGGATTTAATATGACAATATGGGCAAAATATGACCGCGGATTTTTGTTTTGTTTATACAGAAATACATACAATATATTTGTTTATTATGCAGGTGTTTTATTCCTTGTAACTAAAACGTATGTACATATGTAATATGTTCAGGAGCTTTGTATGTATTTTGAACATATTATGTTCGACAATCCGAACAATTTGACAATCCGAACTACCCCTGTACCAATTAGTTCAGATTATCGACGCTCTACTGTACATAAAAAGTTGATTGAGAACATTCAGCACAGATTTCTTTGTTTAAGCTCATATAGATTTAATATACCTAGGCAGGCACATGATTATGAGGAAATTTTAAGTCAGTTGAAGTTGTCTACTTTAGAATGTCGAAGATTAATGTATGATGCTTGTTTTATACTCAAATTAATTTTAGGTCAATTTAGCTGTCCTGATCTTTTAAATGCTGTTAATTTGTGTGTACCTTCCAGGCAACTTAGAAATACAAATACATTCTACACTAACTTTCTTAATACAAATTATGGTAACAATGTGCCAATGGACAGAATATTGCACTACCTCAATACAAATCCAAGCATTGACATCTTTAACATATCATATTATTAGTGACGTTAGAAGACAATATTCTCGAGAACGAGAATATTCTCGGCCAGAAAATTCTCGGAAAAAATTTTCTATATTTTCAAAAACCGAAACAAAAATAAAAACTAGATACTTACGGGTCAAATTATTATAATTTAAAAAATATGTAGGTATATTGTTTTTGCCAATCCCATGAACCACTAGCATGGGTGTTTCAGTGTCAATATTTATTGTTTTGGTGTAATATTAACGTGCAAATATTTAGATAGAATGCAGAGAGTTCATTTAAGCAGAGAAGAACAAGCTGAGGAAACTGAGTTTGTAGATAATTTAGCAACTTTAAAATATGGTGATGAGTCGGCTGAAATAATGGCAGATTTGGCACTTTATCAGTCTAAGGAAGGATTTTTTGGAAAACCATACGTTGTAAAATCAATTGAAAAACTAGACTTAATCATATGGTGAAAAGGTGCATGTTTCAGAACAAAATTAACTAAAATAGTTGTTGATATATTAAGCATGCCTTCATCCAGTGCAGTGACTGAAAGAAGTTTCAGTACTTATGGTTTTTTTATCCACTCCTCTAAAAGAAACCGGCTCACTGCTGAACGGGCTCGTAAGGTAAATTTTATTGCTCACAATATAAAATTGTTAGACGTAGAACAACCCATGGCTGAGCTGGCCACTTGTGAAAAACAAAATCCCACAACTCATCACTACATTGAAATGCAGATTGTAGATGACTAGGATGAGCTAATGATAGAAATAGATACTGAATCTGAGGTCTCATCTTTTATCATACCACATCGATTATTTGCTGTTAAGAAGAAAACTTCATTTTTTTATCAAAGAAATTTTGTTTTCTGTTGTTTTTGTACTTTTTATATACAAGGAACACTGTTGTTTCGTCTCATAATTTTGTATATAAGACCATGCTTTTTAAAACTCTATTTTTCATCTTCAACAATATTCTTAAGTGTGTCATGGGGTTCATTCTCAGAAAATTCTCCATATCGAGAATATTCTCGAGAATATTCTCTGATTTTTCATTCTCCAGAATTTTCCAACACTACATATTATATATAGCAAACTGAAAGAAACAATTTGTGAAATCAGATAGTAGATTTATTATTTATTATTATTACCTTTTGTTTTGAGAATTATCAAATTGGATATTATGTTCTTTATTGTCATTATTTCATTATTATTATTATTATTTTTTAAGTTTGTATCTACTTGTATGAGCTCTTTAAATGTATGTAATATTTACTGTAATGGGGGTTTCCCGTAAAAAAAATAAATAGAATTGCTAATAGTAATGAAAAAGAAAAACTAGAATAACAGAACATTTGTACACTAAGGTCCACTTAAAGATATAATATAAATATTAGCCTTTATCTAAAACTATTATCTAAAACAATAAAAGTCTTATCAAATACTAAGTAGAATATTGAATGGAAATGAGTCATCAGAAGACATTTCAGATATGTTATGATGCAAAAATATATCAACTGGAGCATAACTAATCACTTGGTTGTCATTGTTTCTATAAACATTGTACTGATGATCACATTTGGTGAAAAATTATGTGAATTAAGGCGCTCAGAGAGCAACAATGGCCTAACCTACAATCCAGAATTTTACCAAAACTATATCTAGCACTAGCATCTGAAAATACTTAAATAAGGGATACCTTTAATGTAATAAAAGCGTTTTGGTAAAATTGTGGGATGTGGGCTAGGCCACTGTTGCTCTGAGCGCCCCAATTATGAATAAGCTCTAGAATTGTGATAAAATTGTTACAATGTATGGATATGATACCTTCCTATGAGTGAAAAAAAAAAACAGAAACCTACAGTAACTGGGATCAATTCAAGCTCTTAACAGAATGTAGAAGAACCAGGTGCTGATTCCAACAATTTAAGAACATAAGCTAATGAACATCAGACACTTAATGGAAGGTAATAGATATGAAATACCTAAGTTATCATCGAAGGCACAATTCAGCTGCGAAGGCACAATTCAGCTGATGGCTCTGTAAAACATCATCTGAAATCTTCAGAGCCCCAAATTCAAATTTAACTACAGTGGAACCCCGATAAGTCGGCCTCCAATAACCCGGAAGTCCAGCTAACTGGGACCGATTTTCATCAGACAAAACACTTTTTTTTTACTTTGACTGAGTTTTTTACCAAGAAATAAACAATACTGTATACAACCGTACATAATTCAGATGTACTATGCATATGTAGTTCATGTTTTTGCAATTATAATGTGTATTTGTTTATTATTTATATGTATTTTATTAATTTTTACATTATTCTCCAGCTAACCCGGATTTTCGATAACCAGGATCGGCTGCAGTCCCAATTAATCCGACTTATCGAGGTTCCACTGTACTGCCAATAATTGTATCTCCAACCTTGGAAGGAAGACATTGCAATGAGAAGAAGATAATTATTTTTAGCTCCAGGCTAATATCAGACATTTACTATTTTACTGGGAAATAAGCCACAATTTAAGTTAAAAATGAAATTTATTGACGTTTCGACTTTCACTTCGTAAGTTGTTGTCGATTTAGATATTTGTCTCACTTGCCCATTTATACAATCATTGAAAAATTGTTGAAATGTAAACAAGGTAGCTGTGTCAGTTGCACCTGATTGATAAAAGTGTGAACATTGGCGGACGGCAGACTTGAAAGTGTTAAAGGCATTTCTCAAACAAAAGGAAAATTGCAAATCAATTTCAGGAACTCGACTTTTCCTACAGCTTAAATAGATTCAAGGCCGTATTGTCAAATATCACTTGACAGTTATCAGATGTAGGTACCTACTTTTTATGTTTACTATTTATATTATTTGTCTGTGTACTTTCATGTTTAATTGTCTTGTAATTTTTAGCTTATAAATGTTTTATTTTGTTTTAAACCTTTAACATGTTAATTGTATTTTTTTTTAAATTATCGTATTTGTTTTAAAATTGTACTTATTTTGTAAAATGGGTTCGCCCGTAAATAAATAAAATAAAAGTTTATACTGCTTATGCACCATAAAAGCAATACCTTTGTTCAGATCAATTCTCAAATTGTTTGGATAGATCTGTAGGTCTTACAGTATCACTCATTATTTTTAATTAATCTCTCTCCACTCCCTTTTGGACAAGGAATGTCTTATTTCTGGCTTAAAATTAATGAACATCAACTTGTATTTAAAAATGCATCCTTTCTGTATTTTTTGTCAATTTTGCATGCATAAAAGTTTACAGCTCCTGGAACGAACTATGGTGGTGACAAAGGCTGTCATGGGTTGTACATCCACGTAAACTTTACTTTACAGGATTTCTCTCATGACCATGGTTTGGTCCACCAGCAGTACTGTGGTAGAAGATTAAATCATCTAACGTGAAATTACACTGGGATTGCAATACAGTAAAGATAGGAATGCGTATTCTGTGTTGACACAGTTCCTGTGCGACGCTCTTGAGAGAGCAATCAACGACTGGTGAAGACCTACAACCCTGTGCATTTATTCCCATTTAGAATAGTATTGCCCTATCTTAGTCATACTGCATTCTTGGTGTGAATTTCTCAATAGTATAGTTCATCAATAACAAACTGCAGATATTCTGAAAATAGTCACTTTTCAGGTAGGTACAAAACAATTCGTTTTCAAATGCTCACAAAGATATCAAAATCTACTGTACATACAAATCATATAATATTCTTAATCATGGAAGCCCTTTATAAATATAATATTATGTTAACTATAAAATTGTATTGATTTACTATCTCATTTCCTACACCTAATGTAAAATACCTAATAACTTTAATATTACCAAATGATTATATTTACATAATTATACTGTTCAAATTTCAAAGTAAGAAATATGTGGGAAAGTTTAAGATATAACATTTTACCTGTGCAATACTAACCAATGTAAACATTACTACATCATTCAACTGTAATTTAAAAGAAGGTATTTTACATGACTTTACTTTTTATGCATTTATAAATTGTTTCATTTGCTTGATTTTATGATTGCAGGATAAAACATTGGAAAATAAAACAAAAACAGTATATGTTTACATATCTGATATAATAGCAGATTGAAAATTAGAATAAATAATACAAGGAACATGTTTATACTACAATCAGGATAAAGATGCACTAGAAATAAACAAACCAAGATACTTGAATGTTAGGAGGAGCACTCCCAAATCATGATTTACAATGTATATACCTACATTGTAAATCCCAAATCATGATTTACAAAGTTTATAATTTGTAAATCATGATTCGGGAGCCCTCCTTGTAACATTCAAGGTGTCTTGGTTTGTTTATATCTAGTGCATCTTTATTGTGATTTTAGTATAGGTGAAAATATGATAACCAAAATCTAGATATTTTGGGCACATAAATACTTTGTGTCCAAGCTTAGTACTTTGCAAACACTGGCAAATTAGACATTATTTTTTATGTATTGTTTTTTTGTAACTATAAACATAGCAATGGTATTGAGAGATGCTGCTATAATTTACAAAGGTATGAAACCATGGATGCAACATAAAAACCTGTTGGATAAGATCACAAGCTATTATATTAACTATGTAATACAGTGGAACCTCGATTATCCGTCTCTCCATTAACCGTCACCTCTGTTAACCATCAGGGTACATACAGACGTTGTATTGACTACATAAGCAAAAATTTTAATGTAAAAAAATAAAAAAAAGTTAATTTGATTTGTGATGAGGACACAAACGGCTATCCATTGCTGACAGATAAAGAAATCATTGAAATGGCAACAAAGGCGGACCAAACAGATTCAGAAGCTGACACAGACTTGGAATTTGATTGTAGATATGTTGATGAATCTATTGTAACAGACAAAGATTTGCGTCAATAACCTAGAGAAGCTGCATCGCACATGCAATAATTCATCGAGTGGTATTCTCAACAAGAAGAAGCCAATAAAGTAGATTGCATGATCTTATGCCGATTAAGAAATTCAGCTGTCGCAAAATGTGAAGCAACAGTAAAACGAACAAAGATTTCAGAATATTTTAAATTGATTCGATTGTACGAACACAAATCCCTCTTATATTGTAAAACAAAACATACAAATGAAATTTGAAAGTTGTACTATGAATTTTTAATTTTTTTAATGTTCTGTTAACCGTGTCTTTTCGATTATCCCTCATACCCTTGGTCCGGTGCCCTGACCTGACGGATAATCGAGGTTCTACTGTACCTCAAATCTGTTGTTTTGTAGTGAGTTATGAGAAGACATTATTCTTATTAATTACTCCTTTTATTGAGTGTTAAAGAATTAAAGAAGGATAGCTTGTTAGCGTGTAGTAAGTTTTACCATGGTTAGTATTACCAGGCACAAAGATAACCTTAGTATATTATGGTAGTTTAAAAAGTTGTACATACCATGCATGGTAAAATATGGTGATTGTTGAAGTAGAAGCAGAACCTAACCTTATTTTTTTAAGTAATGGGTGTAATATATGCGCCAAGGTCATTTACACATCAAATTCGAGATGGACATTCTTTTACCGATTTGGAAACAGGCTTCATGAACCGTTTAAACACACAGAAGTCACCTTAAACGAGAATATTTTATAACAACAAAAGTCTTGAAAAAATTGTCAACAATTTCACTAGTCACTGCTAGGCATTTGACGTAAGGAACCAGTGCTGCCACGCTTCACGTCTGCAATTTTTAGGGAAAAATCGGTAAAATTCGGTAAAAATAACTCGGGATCGACCGAAATGAACTCTTGTTTATATTTTTGTATCATCAAAACAAACTAATATACACACAGAATTAATATTTTTAGGGAAAACTGAAATATAGTTTGATAATGACGATTATGCTTTCTATCGAGAAATTAACAGATAAAATCATTAATGTCTTATTAAAAAGATGATATGTAACAATAAGGGTAAAAAAATTAAATTTCAATACACTGTGTGCAATAATGTGATTTGGGTGAAAGTTTTAGATATCTTAAATTAAAATAAATACAAACATCAAAAAATAAAGCAAGTTGGACACACTTATCAATATTTAACAGAGATTTGAGTAATTAGGAAACATTAAAATATGGACATGAAAAATATACTGCGTAGCAAGTAGATATTTGGAATAAATTAGGTTTTTATCATTTTGGAAGAAACTGTAGAAAACTATAACCTTATATGAGTAATGATACAATCCAAATAAAAGAGTAAATCTTTATAAAATGAAGTAGATCGGTAGATTTGGCTAAAAACTGCCGATCTACTGACAAAATGGTAACGCGGCAGCACTGTATGAAACTTTTGTTTGACACCACTTTTAATGGATATTGTTACGTGATACAACACTGGTTAAATTATTAGCTTTTCATAACTATCTCTAGTTAAATATCAATGCTTACATTCCTGCAATGACTTTCGGAATTTGTCGATAAGAAACGTGTAGAATCTTAAAACGGGCAAGGTGGTAGAATGAATGCCAATAACCGGGGAAGGGAACTATCTTGAAGTGCCCCTATTATAGTTCACTATAATTGGGCTGAATATCACCGTCTTAGGGTATAACTAATTTTTCTATATATATTCTGGAAACCATGTGGTCTATCACTCGGCTTCCATAAACGAACCGTCTTCTGGGTAGCACAAGTAACCGATTAGTGAAACAGCCGCAGATGTTTACTGTTGAAGGTATCAAATACAGCACAAAAATAACACCCACTTTAAAAAAATGATAAAACACAGTTTGACCTACACAACATAGTTATTATTTATCCTTACCGCTTAAGATTACTTTGCAAAACTCAACACAATTTTCTCACGGAACTAGCAAAATGGCTGTCGCAAGGGCACATGCCACAGAAAACTAATAATCTCAATAGAAAAGGAAGGCATGATGGTCGTGATCAAAGTCTGTGGCGTCATCTTGTCAAGAGTAGCCAACCTAAATTCATAAGCGCGCATTTTAAACGTTACGATTTTCTCCATGTTTCATTCAATAAAATATTCTACGTCTTTGAAAAGAAACTAATAGCGTGTCTAATAGATTATTAATATGTGAAATAAAAAAAACCTTAAATGTTATATATTTTTAAATATTTCTAATTACTATAATGTCAAAGACAATTATTATTATTAGGTAATGTTAGATAAGTATGTACTAAAACTGTATCGAGATAAATCCGTTTGCTTTGAGTTACTTTTTCAATTTATTGTAATCAGCATGCCTATTTGTAATTAGGTTGATAATTAAATTGATTTTCCGAATACATAAATATACCTTTTACAAAATCAGAGGCGAAAATTAATGTAACACGTTGAAAGAAACTTTGACAGAGTAAATAAGTTTCAATTTAAATTTCAGTGAGACAATTTATGGAAATTAATCGAGGAACGTTTTAATTTAAACTTTACTTTAATAATAGAAGAAATGTGATACATAATATACCTACTTGTTAAAATACAAGAAAAAATTCAATAAAATCTGTAGAATCTAATGAGCTATTTGCAAAAAAATGTACTAGTCCTGTCACCAGGGGGGCACAACGGCCTCCTTTATTCAGATGGACTTACCCAAGTTTTTTATGTATTTTGACCCGTAGAACACGAATTTTTTGGGTAACAGTTGATCCGGATGTCGATAACATTGTTATAAACAAAGAACTTGAGGACTTACATAACAGCGATTTCTCGCAAAACAAAACATTTTGTTGTATTTTTTGGGTCATTCTAAGCAAAAAATGTCCCTACAAGTTTTTTCGTAGGATGCATAGTTTTCGAGATAAACGCGGTTAAACTTTCAAAAAATCGAAAAATTGCAATTTTTGAACCCGAATAACTTTTGATCAAAAAATAAAATACAAATTCTGCTTACCCATTTGAAAGTTTAAGTCAAATTATATCGGTTTTGATTATTTGCATTGCTAAAAACTTATTTTTTTTATTGTTAAACAAAGTCATAAACACATAGTGTTTCCCGTGCCTATAGCCCAATAAATGACCGTTTTGTAGTGTAATTTTCAGGGGCAACTCCGAATTGCATGAAAATCTGGATTTAGGTTCTACTTACCCCCCACTTCAAAGTTGAATTTGTGCCGTTGGTTGCTTTTACTTGGGGGGGGGGGAGGTGATAGTTTAGTTACCCCTTCTCGGGGGGTGAAAAACGCGTGTTTAAAATAAGCTTGAAAATGGATAAATTGACAGATTATCAGCAACTTTCGTTCTATAAAGCTTTTTTAATAAGTCAATACTTTTCGAGTTATTCGCGATTGAAAATGTTGATTTTTCGACAAAATAACCACGTTTTCAGACCGTTTTTCGCAAACAACTCAAAAAGTAAATATTTATCGAAAAAAATATTCTTAGCAAAAGTGTAGCATGTAAAAAACGAAAAAAAAAATGGCATATCAATAAAGTCTATAAATTGAGTAAAAGCAAAATTGTAGCTCATGAAAAATACGTTCTTATTCGTCTAATTCCAAATCGAATAATTAAAGGCGAAATCACCGAAAAATTACGCACTTTTCGGGAAAAGCTTATTAACATTTTTAAAGTATCTAAAAAAGCTTTATACTTGTTTTTTACAAATGTTTCTAGCATTAAAAATAAACGAGTTACACTGAAAAAAAAAGTTGGCCCCTTTTTTTGGTAAAAAAAAATCGTGAAAACCTCCCTCTATTTAGCACACTAAATAAAATTAATCGTTGCCGCTTTACCATTTATTTTAACTGTATGTATATTGCTTATATGATATGTAAGTTCGATTGGTTTGAAGTGCTTATTTTTAAAAAAATTTAGTTTTATAGTAAAAAAAAAATTCTAAAAATTTTTGAAAAATTTCTTTTTTTCAAAATAACTTAAAAAGTATTAGTGATAAGAAAAATCTTAAAGAGTAAAAAAATATAGGTTTTGTCATTATAAATATGATAGTTTCATTTTGTTTTTCCGTAAGACAAAAATTGGTTAAGATATGGCTGTTCAAAATTTGCATACACTCGTGATTAGTGACCCGTTCAAGCTTTTTCAACTATCACCCTTTAAAAAATAAGCACTTTAAACCTGTGAGACTGACAGATCATATAAAAAATAGATTATTAAGTAAATTGTTTGTAAAGCGGTAGCGATTAATTTCATTTGGGGAGCTAAAGGCGGGGAGATTTTCATGATTTTTTCCAAAAAAAAAATAGGGCCAACTTTATTTTGAGCGTAACTCGCTTATTTTTAATGCTAGAAATTTATAAACAATTAAAATAAAGGTTTTTATAAACACTTTAAAAAAGATTGAATGGGTTTTCCCGAAAGGTGCTTAATTTTTCGGTGATTTCACCTTGAAATATTCGATTTGGAATTAGACGAATAAGAACGAATTTTTCATGAGCTACAACTTTGTTTTTACTCGATTGATAGACTTCACTAATACACCATTTTTTTGGTTTTTCTTTAAGCTACACTTTTCGTAAGGATATTTTTTTCGATCAAATATTTACTTTTTGAGTTATTTGCGAAAAACCATCTGAAAACGTAGTTTTTTTGTCGAAAATTAAACATTTTCAATCTCAAATAACTCGAAAAGTATTAAGTTACGTAAAAAACTCTATAGAATAAAAGTTGCTTAAAATCAGTCAATTTATCCATTTCCGGTTTTGAACGTATGTTTTTTCACCCCCGAGAAGGGAAAACTGTCACCCCCCAAGTAAAAGCAACCAAGAGCACAATTTCAACTTTGAAGTGGAGAGTTAGTAGAACCTAAATCCAAATTTTCATGCAATTCGGAGTTGCCCCTGAAAATTACACGGTATCGCCGTATTTCCTGTTCATTTACTGGGCTAGTAGAAATTGCCTCGCTTGCACTTGTACCTACTCTACCTACTCGTTCAAATTTAAATGAGAGATAATTGAAAACATCACTCAAGCACTAGATGTTTATAGCTTTGTTTAACAATAAAAATAAATTTTTAGCAATGCAAATAATCAAAACCGATATAATTTGACTTGAATTTTCAAATGCGGTAAGCAGAATTGCTATTTTATTTTTTAATCAAAAGCTATTCGGGTTCAAAAATTGCAATTTTTTGATTTTTTGAAAGTTCAACCGCGTTTATCTCAAAAACTATGCATCATATGAAAAAACTTGTCAGAACATTGTTTGCTTAGAATGGCCCAAAAAATACAAAAAAAAAATTTTTGTTTTGCGAGAAATCGCTGTTATGTAGTTCCTCAAGTTCTTTGTTTATAACAATCTTATCGACATCCCAAAAAATTCGTATTCTACGGGTCAAAATACATAAAAAAAACTTGAGTAAGTCTATCTGAATAAAGGAGGCCGTTGTACCCTCCCTGGCGACAGAACTATACCTAAATTAACAAAAAATAAATAAATAAAACAGGAGCTGAAGTCATAATAGCCTCTTCTGCTTCTAATGGCGCTACAACCCTTTGTGAGTCTTGGCCTGCTTAACAATGTTCTTCCATTCTGCAATACGTCTATGATTCTGTCCTGTCGGATACTTTCCTTCGTCACTGCCTGATATTCATGATTTTAAGATCTCCCTCTACGTCGTCTATCCATCTTTTACGGGGGTCTCCCCCTTGTTCTATTTCCTTGGCGCTTCTGTCTCTGGATTACTTTTACAGCACGATTATCTGGTATTCTTTCTAAGTGGCCAAGCCAGTTTACTCTTTGTAACTTTACAAATCAAACAATATCTGCACTCTGCATTAGTTCATCCAGCTCGTAGATCATTTTAATTATCCACTAACCATCGCTGCAATGGATTGGTCCACATATCTTCCTTAGTATTTTGTGCTCATATTCTCCGTTGATTTTCATCAGTGGTTGAGAGGGTCCACGTTTCACATCCATATATATGAGCACTGGTCTAATTACTGTTTTGAAGATTTTAAGCTTATACTCACGATACAGTAACTTATTTTTTACTAAGTCTTTGTATGCGTAAAAGAACTTATTACCGCTAAGAATCCGTGCTTGTATTTGAAGAGTGGAGATATAACGGGCCAAGTGACAAATATACACAATCGAGAAAAATGAGTTTTTATCAGGAAACGGAACACTATATTTAACGGCGGACGCTATCTGTTGAATTTATTTAGAGCTGGTTCCAATGCAACTGTCACTTGGCTCATAATACAGGTTAACGGTATTGTTGCATGGACCATTATAATGGAAGAAACAGAAATATTGATTTTTTGTCACTTGGTCTGTTATATGTATCCACTCTTCATTTCTTGTCAGCCAGTTTCTAGAAAGCTGTCAAATAAATAAACGTTGCCCGATTTTTGCCATTTTTAAGATTTTCTTGGGATTTGGGATCAATAAAATGTATCACTTCCATAGATCGGTAACTGTGGAATTTTCATTTCCAGAGCCTAGTCTTCCGAAAACTATCACATGCAATTTTGATTTTGAGTTTTGGCAACAAATATGAGGCATTTGAAATATGACTAATAGCCCGGTCTATATAGACATTTGAAATAACAAAAATTGCCGGAGAGCCAAATTTTGGTGGAGAGCTAGAATTTACCATAACAAATAAAGTTTTAAAAGTCCCCATCGATCCCATGTGTGCAACAAAAGTTATTCAGGGTCAAAGGTCAAAATTTGAGATTTTTTGGATTTTTTTCGAAAACGGTAAGTTTTATCAAAAAAGAACCTTAAACCAAAGTTGTAGATCTTAAAATTCTCTACAAAAATAGTCCTTACTATTTTTTTCCTAAGAGTTGCCATTCCTGAGATATCGCGATTCTAAGAGTCACATTATACATGATATGCACAAGTTTCCACATCACCTGTGAGGTAGTATACTCGGCGCGTTTTTTTACCGTGGTTTTCCCTGTAGGCTTACTCCACTAACTGTTTTGACAATTTTAGGATAATTTAAGGAAACAATACCGGTCAAGTTCTAGATATTACCTTATAAAATTGATATTGATTATTGATATTGCTATTGATTATTAGGTTAACTATTGTTTTGATTTGTTTAGATATTTTAATCAGATTCATATTCTTGAAAGTCTACTTCAACAGTCAAGTCTTCTTCGATTTCATCTTCTTCCTCTTCCTCTTGCTGGATGTTCAAAAATTGTTCAAATGTGACTGAGTCATTGGTCTCTTCATTAAAATCACAGGAGTCTTCCTCTGTTGTACTAAACTGGACATTTGAGCAAGACTGACCTTGGCAGTTGGTACACGCTAGATAACACAGCAACCCCACTTTTTTACATCCACATTTGGCACTACAACCTTTTTTGCAATTGCAAAAAATAGTGTTAAGGAGTTTTTCTGGAGCAGGTAGGAGTAAGGTTTTAATCGGTTCCAGAGTACCTATTATCTGTTAATTTCCAACCCCAGTCTTCTGGATTCAATTCGTTGCCTAGCCATGTTTGAACTTGATAATATACTCGATACAAATGTTCTTAAGCAGGTGCTGATGTTGGAGGAAGACATGATGGTTGTACTTGTTTCTTGCTTCGCGTATTTTTTACAAAAGTTAAGTATTGGTATTTATCAAGACAACTAATTTTTTTTTGGAGCTCCATAAACCGCAAGAAGAAAGCGAATTCCTTCCGTAATTATCGTTTGCTGTGTGGAATCAAGTTCTGTAAAAACTTTACAGCAGTCAGTCAAATCTTTTTTTCGAATAATTTAAGTACTGACGTTTTGCCCCTTCTGTACATTGCTGACGTAGTGTCGCAGCCGGGTATCGCATGTAAAAATAAAATGTACTTTTGGCATTTGGGATAAGCTGATAAACTTTTCGAAGAATATATATCTCTGTTCGCTGTTGAGCCCTTCCAGGTTTCAGAAAATAAATAACTTTATTTACTGGAGTCCTTGCAGTAAGCAGTGCTACCAAATCAACATCTTCACCAACTACAATTGTTGTGTTTGTTGCCTTAAATTTTTCAATTTCTGTCTCAATTATAAGGACATCTGCGTCATTTTTAGCTTGTTCCACTTCAATATTCGCAGCTGTTAATTTATCATTTAACATGGAAATGAAACGAGATTTATTGTTAATGTTAGCGAAAAATTGTTGTTGATTCGCGGGAACTGTTATATTTTCATCAAAGATAATCTCGGAACCCGATGATGTTTTTGCAGTTCGACGACGTAGTTCTGCAGCTTTAATATTCTTTGTCGAGTCACTGTAGCCGTCAAATACCTCTGTCACTGTAAGCCCGTAATGTCTGCTAAATGGTAGACGCTTGTAATAAGTACTTATATTCACTTGAACTGAACCTTTAGCACTAAAAGAAACAGATAATATGAACAAGACCTACGGACAATACTGTAGCCATTGTTTACAATACTCAATCTGTTCTTTTTTAAACAATGGTACAGCCAAATGTTTTTCAAGGCCAGGTGGATAGAGGAAATTCAGTTGGGACTGATTATCTTTTGAAGAAATATTTTCAGAATAGTATAATATATTATTATATAAAAGAGACACAAATAGGCATTTATACTTGTCTTATGCCCGGTTGCACCAACAGATCTTAAGCTTAAGTCGAGAATATCATAAGAATTAATACAATATAATTATAATATATTACAATAAGAATACCATAATATAATAATAGATATAATTGATAATAACGTAAGAATCTAAAATTATGGTGCAACATAGGTGATACTCAAGGAGGCCCTATTTATAAGTAGAGTTTAGCTAAGCCGGAGCTTAAGATCTGTTGGTGCAACCAGGCATTAAGTGCCACACTATGTACACGTAGCTTATGTGCATAAAATGTATAAAGTAACTTTTAAAATCGCGATATCTCAGGAATGGTAACTCTTAGAAAAAAAATTGTAAAAACTTTTTTGTAGAAAATATTAAGATCTACAACTTTGGTTTGATGTTTTTTTTGATAAAACTTACCGTTTTCGAGAAAAATCCAAAAAATCTCAAATTTTGACCTTTGACCCCGAATAACTTTTGTTGCACACATGGGATCGATGGGGACTTTTAAAACTTAATTTGTTATGGTAAATTCTAGCTCTCCACCAAAATTTGGCTCTCCGGCAATTTTTGTTATTTGCCAACTATTTTGATGTCTAAGTTGACCGGATTATAAAAACAAAAAATTTCATATTACAAACATTCTAAAACTGATTCTTTTCGATTACACAAGTACGTTTTTCTAAAACACAGAATTTTGACTACAAATTTCATGCAATGCCGCCTTCGTGAAAGCATTTTCCGTGACGTGAGATCGTTCATAATAGGTTTGTTCTAGCAAACAGTCAAACTAGTCAGAAACCGTCAGAAAACAGTTGGTCAGTGAGAGAACATAATAATAGTCACCAGTGCTATCCCCTCTACTCGCGATGGTCCACTATTTGCTGATGATTTCAAACCGTTTCAAACTGATGCTAGAACAAACCAAATATAATGTGAAAGTTTAAATTCAGCGATTTTTAGGCATATTTCAAATGCCTTATACTTGTTACCAAAACACAAAATAGTAATTCTATATTATAGGTTTCGAATACATGTTAGGCTCTAACAATTGTCTATAGTGCCGGTCAATGGAAGTGATAAATTTTATTGATCTCATGAGAATCTTAAAAAACAGCAAAAATCGATCGCGCAACGATTATTTATATAACAGCTTTATAGAATCACTTCACTTATGGATTATGGCAAAATAAAAATTTGCATACGAAAGCTTTATACAGGGAGTTTCATTGGGAAACGGAAATACTCTAATGGTGAATAAAGGTCACCGAGGCCGTTCTAGAAATACTAAATTTTTTGCCCTACCGACTTTTATATCCGAGTTACAGGGTGTTTTATCGATTTTGCTCATTTCTTTCCTAAGCCATAACTTTAGAACTACCCTGTATATATTTTTTAATATTTGGTACACAGATGTCTGATTCAAAACCCAAACGACCGACATACTAATCACAAGAAAAATCCAGGTTCGGATTAACAAAAAATTATAAAAGATAAAGATAAAGGCAGTTTTTGTTTTTATTTGATTCAGTTGGACCACCATCTCCATATAGCTATTTCAGCATCTATGCATCCTCAATGAAGCTATGCAGTCACAACTCTGAAACAAAAATCAACAATCCTGCCTATTTAAGGGAAAACATCGCGATGCAATGTTTCCACCTTTTGAGACGCAAAACAGCGACATCTCTCGTAAAAAAATTATAAAGTTATTGTGACCTTCAAACAACACCCTGTATATTGAAATTTTGAAAATCTGTTTGCATATTTGAAAACAGCACAAAAACTAAGTCTAATGGTTCGCTTCGATTTTTCGGCCAGACAATTTTTTGACTTTAATTTTGAAATTATATTGAATTTTTTGAGAACTCAACATTAAAAAGCAGGTATTATTAACTTTTAATTATAAATTATTATAGTTATTGAATAAATACTCATTTTAAAATGAATCAGTACTTATTTACCACATTGGAAAGACCCAATTTTCACAAGAAAAATCCAGGTCCGGATTAACAAAAAGCATTAAAAAAACATAAAGTAATTGCGACCTTGAAACAACACCCTGTATATACAACCCTGTATATAAGACCACAAAAATCCGAGTTTATCGGTTCACTTTGATTTTTTGTGAAAAAATTTATTAACTTTCATTTTGGAATTAAATATATTCAAATTTTTAAGAACCCTGAAATTAATAAGCAGGTTTTTAAAGCACTTTTAATAATAAATCATTCAAGTTAATGAATAAATACTAATTTTAAAAATAATCAGTTATTATTTACTGCGTTAGAAGGACTCAATTACTAATCACAAGAAAAATCCAAGTCCGTATTAACAACAAAATACAAAGTAATTGTGACCTTGAAAAAACACCCTGTATATTGAAATTTTTAAAATACGTTTGCACACCTGAAGAGAGCACAAAAAACTAAGTTTAATGACCCGCTTTAATTTTTTGTGCAGACAATTTAATGACATTAATTTTAAAATTAAATCGAAATTTTTATTATGAGTTCCCAGAGTTCTTAAAAATTTCGACATAATTTCAAAATTAAATTCAATAAATTGTCTGGCCAAAAAATTGAAGCGAACTATTAACTTAGTTTTTTGTGCTCTTTTCATACCTATGTGCAAACGGATTTTGAAAATTTCAATATAGAGGGTGTTGTTTCAGGGTTAAAATTACCTTATAATATTGTTTTGTTAATCCGGACCTGGATTTTTTTTGTGATTGTAAGTGGGTCGTTCGAATGTCGTAAATAACTATTGATTATTTTTAAAATGGGTATTTATTTAATAACTTTAATAATTTATTGTTAAGTTAAAAGTGCTTTAAAAATCTGCTTTTTAATTTCAGTGTTCTTAAAAAAAGTTATATTTAATTTCAAAATTAAAATCATTAAATTTCCATCACAAAAAATTAAAGCAAATCGATCAACTCAGATTTTTGTGGTCTTTTCAAATGTGCAAACAAATTTTGAAAATTTCAATATACAGGGTGTTGTTTCAAGGTCACAATTACTTTATGTTTTTTTGTTAATCCGGACCTGGATTTTTTTGTGATTAATAATTGGGTCATTCCAATGTGGTAAATAAGTAGTGATTAATTGTAAAATGAGTATTTATTTAATAGCTTTAATAATTTATAATTAAAAGTTAATAATACCTGCTTTTTAATGTCAGAGTTCTTAAAAAATTCAATATAATTTCAAAATGAAAGTCATAAAATTGTCTGGCCGAAAACTTGAAGCGAACGATTAGACTTAGTTTTTTGTGATCTTTTCAAATATGCAAACGTATTTTCAGAATTTAAATATACAGGGTGTTGTTTTAAGGTCACAATTACTTTATAATTTTTTGTTAATCCGGACCTGGATTGTTATTATGATTAGTATGTCGGTCGTTTGGGTTTTGGATAAAACACATGTGTACCAAATATCAAAAAAATATACAGGGTGGTTCTAAAGTTATGGCTTAGGAAAGAAATTGGCAAAATCGATAAAACACCCTGTAACTCTGTTATAAAAGGCGTTGGGCAAAAAATGTAGTATACCTAGAACCGCCTCGGTGACCTCTATTCACAATTAAAGTATTTTCGTTTCCCAATGAAACACCCTGTATACGCTGCACTCTTCAGCTTTAAGAAGCATTTTGTTTTTTCTCGATAGGAGACTGTGATGAAAGATATCGAATTTTAACCGTCGAGTTGATACAAAGTTTTTTTAAAAAATTAATTTCACGCGCCTAGCTGACATTCAAAACCGCCGGTAGCTTCAAGCGTTGTTTCTGAGAGAACTGTGCATTCTACACAAAAAGTGCTAATAAACAATTTTGTTCAAAATTATCTCATCTATGTACATTTGTTATTTGAAGCATTTTTCCTACGGTGTACAGATTCATGGTAAATCGATGTTTGTTTTCTGTTCCACTACTAGGGGTGATTTTAGGCGGAAGCTCGAGGATATGTGTTTCAAATTTTTTTGCAAATTTTTTAGGATCCTAAAATTAACATTCTCAGCAAAATTTAGCTTGTTCGTCTCGTTTTTCGAGATCAAATTCCTGACCACTAGACTTCTTCTTCTTAAAGTTCTATCTCTTATCGGAGGTTGGATATCATAATGGCTATGGTTACTTTGTTGGCTGCTGCTCTGAACAGTTGTAATGAACTACAGTTAAACCATTCTTTAAGGTTCCTTAGCCAGGAGATGCGTCTTCTTCCTTGGATCCTTCCTTGCATAATAACTCTCAGCAACTCAGCAAAGTTTTTGTCCTCTGGTAATGTGACCCAAATATTCCAGTTTTCTTGTTTTTATACTGTTCATAATTTCTATCTCCTTATTTAAACGTCGTAGAACTTCAACATTGGTAATCCTTTGAACCCACTGAATTTTCAATATTCTTCTGTAACACCACATTTCGAACGCTTCTATTTTTCTTATGTGTTTTCTCTTCAATGTCCAAGCTTCCATTCCTTATAGTAATATAGAAAATATGTAGCATCTTAGAGCCCTCAATCTGAGAGGCAACTGAAGGTCTTTGTTTGTAAGCAGTGTCTTCATTTTTATAAATGCTTGCCTTGCAGTTTCAATTCGGACTTTAATTTCTTTGCTTTGGTCATTTTTGTGATCAACCCAGGTTCCCAGATATTTGTATGTCTTTACTTTTTCTATTTGGGTTTGCTCTAGTATTAACCTTTCATTTCCATGTTATGTTTTGGAGACAATCATAAATTTAGTTTTTTTCTTGTTTATTTTGAGTCCATATCGAATGCAATAATCGTTAATCCTATTTAACAATGCTTGTAGCGATTCCAGGGTATCTGCCATTATAACGGTATCATCAGCGAATCTTATGTTATTTACTATTCTTCCGTTTATAGAGATAGAAGATATTCTTCCGTGATCACTTAGTTCCGCTATCGCTTCCTGAAATATGGCTTCACTGTACACGTTAAACAGTAGCGGCGACAGAACACAACCCTGTCTTACCCCTCTCTTTATATCAATATTCTCGAACTCTTGTTCTTCTATCTTTCTATTGGCCTTTTGATTCCAATACAGATTGCTGATAATTCGTAAGGCACGTCTGTCTATATCTCTGTTTTTCAATAATTCTATTAGTTTTTCATGTTGGACACTGTCGAACGCTTTTTCGAAGTCGATGAAACAGGAATAACTATCCAGGTTCATATCTAAACATCTTTGAGAGAGGACATTAAACGCAAACAATGCTCTCTTGTTCCAAGTCTACTAATGGTTTTTTATAGTAGGAATTTTATGTTTTATTTTACAAAGGTATACCTACTACAACAAAAATAAAAAACCGCTAAACGCCGTAAAAATGAGTGGCGCATACAATATTCCAGCTACAAAAGAGCTGATATGAATATTACGTGGCGCGAAAATGTATTTTCATTTTGATGGACAATAAAATTCTAGTCTTATTTTGAAAGATTTTTCTATAATATTTGCTAAATTTGAAGTAAAACGTGCCACAAAAGCAGTGCCGGATTAACCATTAGGCAAAGTAGGCAGTTGCCTAGGGGCCTCGGCTCCAAAGGGGGCCTCGCAGGGCCAAAAACGAAAAAAAAAAAATTAAATAAAAATTATAAATCGTATTATGTTGAAAAATTCAAATATCGCGCAATACCCTAAAAGTGATGGTGGACGTATAAAACTACATTACAATGCATGCTTTTGTTCACATAGCAATTCTATGTTGTGAGAATAAATCGATAACGAATGCCCTTTGGTAGAAGGAACAGTACTACAAATGGAAATAAGAAAATAAGATTCGAGAGTGGAGCAGAAAAACACAAGAAAAAACAGGAGAAAGACAAGATCCATTAAGCAAGATCCAAAACAGAACCAAAACTTATTTAAACTCAGTTTCACACGAAAATCCATAGCTAGTAAAGCTGCAACCAATGAAAATGCACCGATGAAATAGAAATAACTGAGAGAAACATTGAAACATAGCTTCCGTAACTGAAGAAGATGAAACAACATGTAACGACAGTTCTATTCCAGTTCAAGAAGTTAAATAACCAGAATCCGAAAATAAGTTAGAAGTTGAAGTTAATGATAAATCGGGTCCTAAGTTCGGAAAATGACGTCGGATTAAGGAATACAATAACTGAAGAAGTACGGAAGTTTTGGATTGGGAAAGGTCTTGAGAATATAAAGACCTTGATGGAAGTTTTTCAGCATAAAAAAGAAATTTTGAAGGCATTACAAGATTTTTACACAATCTATGGTTTTTCGAAAACTATCAGTGGAACAAAAATTAAAAGAGATTGGGTAACGTATTCGCGTATTCTCCCTCAAATGGAATATCGTATTGTTCAGTCCGTGTACAACTTTTTCTCAGCCTCTGCCCACCGTTGGGAAGTTATGACCGAATGCTTCATGAAACTCCACTATAGCGATCTCATTCGCCACGAGCTAATCCTTAAAAGAACAAGCAGCACAAGATGGACTACACGGTTACATGCAACAAGACCTTGGTCTAAAGGTTACAACGCTTTCAAATCTGCTCTTCATACTCTTGCTGAAGACACTAATCAGAAAGCTGAAACAGTTCATGAGACTAAGTGTTTGTTGAAAGAAATGTCAAAAAAAAGAAACATTCATAATGAATGAGTTTTTCTGAATATTCCGACGCGAGTAAACGAAAGCGAGCAAAAAAACTGCATTTTGATGAGGCTAATTCCAATAAAGTTTTTCTACAGGGTGGACAAAAGTTAAAGTTTGAAACGTATCTTCCAATGTTCAATAAGCTAATTACTGAGTCGTCGGTTGACAGTGTACGGGTGAGTGTACTCGGTATTTGGTCTTTTGTGTGTTTTTACAAAATTGAATGATACTCAAATAAAGGAGTGTGCTTCAAAACTACATGAAAACTATCCTGATAATATTGAATCTGAACTTGAAGATGAACTAGAGCAGTTCAAATATTTTATAGCCGAGCTTCAAGACTTTCAGGGAAAACAATTTATTTCTGCTTCACAGTCATTATGGGTCATTTCGCAACAGGCGAACGGACATTTTCCAAAAATGAAAATTATTAAAAGCGGAGAAAACCTAAGTTTTTTTAAGGGCTCTCACGTAATACTCTTTCGCTCCACGTAATATTCATATCAGCTCTTTTGTAGCTGGAATATTGTATGCGCAACTCATTTTTACAGCGTTTATCGGTATTTTTCTTCTTGTGTCAGAAGCTTTTCAAAGTTTTTTTATAAATTAAATGTATGAAGTTGAATGTAATGTTTTTCGATTACACGTTAAGCGTTATAAATGGTCGCCTTTGTCGCATTATCTCCTAAATGATCTAGTGGTTACAACACTAAACTTGTGATATGATAGGACAATCCGAGTTCATATCGCAGCCATCCTAATATATTTTTTTCAATATAATCCTTTGTGTCCATCGAATGTACACTAGATTTTTTTTCTATTCGAAATAGATTGAAAAAAATTATTGGGATGGCCGGCAAATGAACTCAGATTGCCCGATCAATTTTAGCGTCGTAACCACTACAACTACATAAACCATTTCGGTGATAATGGTTAAATGGATTATATTTTTGGAGCTCGATAACTTCTAAACGTTTATCACTAAACATGAGTTTGAAACGTATTGTCAAGTAGTATCTGATGCATCCAAGGCAAGTATGATAACTGAAAGTATTACAGGAGTTATTGAGCTTGAAAAACCGTTTTCCCGTAGGAAATAGATTTAATCATACTCATGAAACCTATAACTTAAAAATTCAATTTTTCCCAGATATGAGGTATACACCGTTAGACGCGCTTAGAGTATTCCTACAAACGCTCGGTTATTGGCGCAATTCATGGGTTGAAATTTTGAGTAATTGTCGAAAAACCAAAATTTCTAAAAAATATTAGATTTTCAGTTTTTTGGTTATACTGAGCCTTCTGATCCTGACCGGTTAAGTACCATTTAAAAGATTAACTCAACGCTATTGATTTGGTGTATTTGCGGTTTTCCTGTCTCTCCTTGAAGCTAAGATATATACCCCCAAAAAATATGCCGTTTTGTACCTACCCAGTCCTATAGCTGGCTTATGGGTGGTCGAAAGTCACAAACTACACCGGTTTTAAATCGGCCCTGACACCCTCTTGAAACAATAGGCGTAACCAGGATGATCCTAAGGGGGGGTTACAACTACCTGAAAGGGGGGTTTACAACTACTGGATGGTCTCTGAGGGCTATGGTGTTAAGCGTATAGAGCTCAAAGTACATCCCAATGGGGGGTTACAACCCCCAAAACCCCCCTGGTTACGCCTATGCTGAAACACAGAAAAAAATTCAGCTCGGTGTAACTTTTCCACACACATACTCACATACATATCCACAAACATTTCCCCCTTTTTAAATAGAAATTGAGTAAAATTTCTGAGCCCGGTAACTTTTGAATGATATAACCGATCTTCAAAACTAGACATGCGTTAGAAAAGTAATAATCAATACTATCAGAAGTCGCAAAGATCGGATATAAATTTTTGAAATTTTTAGGAGTTTTTGGGAGAAGAGCGAAAAACAGATCCCAAACGGAGAGGGCCGTAAAATCCACATCCTTAGACCAAAATGGATGATGGATATATGGATGAGCTCATGGACGTATAAATAAAGATATGAGCTAGCCTTTTCCTAAACTTGAAGATGGGATTTTGCCCATTTTTCAATTCAGTCAGATTTAGAAAATCGAAAATTTCTTGTATACTTATAGTGTCGCATGTAGGGGGCTGTGCACCACTGGCGAGAACTACGGTTCTCTGAAATATACGATTAGTGTAGGAAACAGAGGTTGAACCTCGCAAAATGGACACAAGTCCGGTTTTATTTTTTTTTCTGGTATGGTATATCAAGGGGTGCTTATTATGAAACTAACTTTTTCTTAAAAAATTTCGCCCCGGAACCCTCCTTTTCATCCCTTTAAAGTGGGTAATTTGTGGTTTTTGCGAAACGTAGCCCTTCCTGTAGGTTTTGCAAAAAATTTACTTAATAGTAAAATGAAGAGGATTATATTTCCTACTATTTATTTCCCGAAAACATATGTCTATCACCCACCGTTTAGCAGGGGTGATTTTAACATCAAATCAAATTTGACAAATTTTTAAAAAAGGTGTTTTTAAAAAAATATTTTTTCCTAACTATAATAAAAATTAAGAAGGAACCCTGCGGCAATTAATCACAAATAAGTGGCTGATTTTTTGGTATAGGTTTCATTTAAGGGCAGTTGCAAATTTTTAAATCACAGGGTGTTACATTTTAAAAAACCCCTTTTTATACCATTTGAACCGCCTATGCTAGAGTAAAAAAACTTTCAGCGATTATCCACGTACTGGTCTTATTTACAAATTTGTATAATGCACTTCCATATTTTCCCCGGAACCACCCCAAAAAAAGGAGAATTAATAAAGAAAATAATCAAAAATTGATTTTGGGCCACCACTGTGGCTTTATAGTGCAAAGAAAATAAAATATGCATAGGTCATAATGTGTAGCCGACAGTGTGTTCTTTTATTTTCTATAAGTACGTTATCAATAAAATGAACAGGTGACAAAAAAACAAAAACTGGAGCCCGCCAAAGCATTTCTGAGGTTTACGGCGCCACTGTGACATAACGGTTGCTTATACGAAAAAAATGCATAGGACCTTATTTGTAGAGAAAAAATGGTCTTTAATTATGTATAAGTTTTGTTTTAAAAAATACATAGGTAATGAGAAAATCGTAAAAACATGCTCTCCAAGGGATAGGGGTAGTTTCTGCAGTTTATTTTCAAGGATAGGGGTAGTTTCCGCAGGTTTGTTGCAATAATCATATATATTTATTAAAAACCCTATTGATGAACATATGTCCATATGGGTCAAAAAGCAAAAGAATATTTTCTTTTTCAACCCCCCCTTTATTTATTTTTTTTTTGCTACAGGGGTTGCATAAAGAAATCGCTTTTGGTGTCCATGCATGGGTATTAAGAACGTGCACAAAACGATATATGAAGCATTTTAATAAAGGGCGTGGTGTGTGAAGGATTCCAAGAAAATCACTTTCTTTATTAATTATTTTTTTTTGGGGGTGGTTCCGGAAAAAAAATATGGGGGCATTATAGAAATTTGTAAATAACACCAGTACCTGGATAATTGCTAAAAGTTTTTTTACTCTAGCAAAGGCGGTTCAGATGGTATAAAAAGGGGTTTTTTTTTAATGAAACACCCTGTAATTAAAAAATGGGCAGTTGCCCTCAAATGAAACCTACACCAAAAAATCAGCCACTTATTTGTAATTTAATTACAGTTAGGGAAAAATAATTGTTTTTTTTAAACATCTTTTTTAAAAATTTGTCAACTTTGGGGCGTTACCCCCGCTAAACGGTGGGTGATAGACATATGCTGTAGGGAAATAAATACTAGGAAATATAGTCCTCTTCATTTTACTACAGTCGAACCCGCTTATTGGAATAGCCTCTGTACCAGGCAAAAATATTCTTATAACCGGGATATTCTAATAACGGATCATTGGTGGCTAGTCGAAATAAGTGTACCGAATATACGTAATAATATTATTTACATAATATGCCAATGTGTAGTTTTACATACTATGCCAATATGTAGTTTTACATAATATGCCAATATGTATATCATATATGTACACCTACATGATCAGTATATGTAAATGGTTTTAGGTCTTTTTACGTCAATAATACAGTAGTGTAACTACTACTTATCTATGTATGTGTTAAATACCAAATTACATTATATTATGTATGTGAATGAATACAGTAGCAGTAGGTAATTAATATAAAATGTATGCAATATGTAGATATGTAAATATTTTCTTATTAAAATGCATATAACAAAATTACTTATTTTTTCTTGATAAATTATCGGTAATTATAGCTTTTTTTGTTGTTAATCCGTGTGGTCATCCTTAATCAATTGGTTGAATAGAAATTTTATTGGCGGCAAGAAATGGATGAATTTAACAAAGCCATAATTCACATCTTGCAAACAAGTAGGTAAATACTCTCTGGGTGAATTCTAAATAAACTGCTTCTAACAATTTTATAGCAGGCAACAGTGCCTTTGTGTAGACAAATAAAAATTACTTTATGACCCATGCATTTGTCGGCTAAAAATCGAATTGGTACTCGTAACAAAGTAATAAATATTTATTACCCTAATAATACCTAATCCAGCACTACAGGCCCTTGACGACTGACCATAATAACCAAACATAATTTAAATTTTTAGTAAATTGTACAAAAAAATAGTCGTTGACCTGCAAAATATGCTAATAAGAGGTATTATCTAATTAGAACCTATTCCAATAAAAGGATAAATTTATTAAGGAGTAAATGGAAACGTTTCGGGAACTCGAATTTATATTCCATAAACCGGGATATTCCTATAACAGGGATTCTAATAAGCGGGTTCGACTGTATTAAGTAACTTTTTTGCAAAACGTACAGTAAGGGCTACGTTTCGCAAAAACCACAAATTACCCCCTTTAAAGGGACGAAAAGGAGGGTTCCGGGGCGAAATTTTTTAAGAAAAAGTTAGTTTCATAATAAGCACCCCTTGATGTACCATACCAGAAAAAAAAATAAAACCGGACTTGTGTCCATTTTGCGAGGTTCAACCTTTGTTTCCTACACTAGATACATAATCCAAAACATCAATAATCAATAATAGTCCTGTCGCCAGGGGGGGTACAACGGCCTTCTTAATTCAGATGGACTTACCCAAGTTTTTTTTATGTATTTTGGCCCGTAGAACACGAATTTTTTGGGTAACAGTTGATCCGGATGTCGATAAAATTGTTATAAACAAAGAAGTTGAGGAATTACATAACAGCAATTTCTCGCAAAACAAAACATTTTTTTGTATTTTTTGGGTCATTCTAACCAAAAAATGTTCCTACAAGTTTTTTCGTAGGATGCATAGTTTTAGAGATAAACGCGGTTGAACTTTCAAAAAATCGAAAAATTGCAATTTTTGAACCCGAATAACCTTTGAATAAAAAATAAAATAGCAATTCTGCTTACCGCCTTTAAAAGTTTGAGTCAAATTATATCTGTTTTGAATATTTGCATTGCTAAAAATTTATTTTTTGATTGTTAAAAAAAGCTATAAACACATAGTGTTTCACGTGCCTAATACATGCGTTTTAATAAATGCTACGTAGAAATAGCCCCGCTTGCACTTTTACCTCTTCTACCTACTCGTTCGATTTTAAATGAGAAATCATTGAAAACATCACTCAAGCACTAGGTGTTTATAGCTTTTTTTAACAATAAAATAATAAATTTTTAACAATACAAATAATTAAAACCGATATAATTTGACTTGAACTTTCAAATGCGGTAAGCAGAATTGCTATTTTATTTTTTAATCAAAAGTTACTCGGGTTCAAAAATTGCAATTTTTCGATTTTTTGAAAGTTCAACTGCGTTTATCTCGAAAACTATGCATCCTACGAAAAAAATTGTAGGAACATTTTTTGGTTAGAATGGCCCAAAAAATACAAAAACATGTTTTGTTTTGCGAGAAATCGCTGTTATGTGATTCCTCAACTTCTTGGTTTATAACAATCTTATCGACATCCGGATCAACTGTTACCCAAAAAATTCGTGATCTAGAGGTCAAAATACATAAACAAAACTTGGGTAAGTCCATCTGAATACAGGAGGCCGTTGTACCCCCCCTGGCGACAGGACTATAATATATTGGTAATCAAGTGTCTAAATGTAGAAAAAAAATGCTCAATATTTACCTTCTGCAACTTGACATTCACGTGTACGATGTGTCAATTCCAAATCCCAACCAGTTTGGGCATCTGACGAAAGAACAAGTGCATTTGCTTCATTACTTTCATCTGAAGAAGTGGTTGAAGAAGCACCAGCAGAAGGATTGGAGGGAGACGCTACCTGAGATAAAAAAGAAAAAATTATTTAAGCTGTTAACAAGTCCTCTAGACTCTTGAGTTTAGGAACCTTTTTTTTTCTGATTCTGGCCTTGGTTTAGAACTAGAACCTTCAGCCACGTAATTGTATAACTTATCACTAACTCAGGTGTAATGGGTAGTGTGTGTGTTGAGTAAGTGTCTTGTTACTTTGCAAAGTCGACGACACTGTCTTTGCAAAGAGACGCTAATTGTATCCGAACGTCAGCGGTCCCTCCGGTGAGTACCGATCCCACAAGGACAGAAACTATTTTCATTTATTAATTTATAATAAAGTTTAGGAACCTATCTATAATAAAATTCCAGTATAAGATCATTATACGAGTTCTAAGCTAACATGGAACTAATGAACTAATCATAGCTATGTCATAAAAATAACATGTAAGTACATATTGTTTTCACCCATTTTGAAAAAATGTGAAATCTTTGTATTATCCACGTCCGTCTGTCCGTCTGTCCGTAACCACAACTCCTCCGGCAATATAGCAGCTAGAATGACAAATGAGGTATCAAATGAAAGCTGATAATCCAAGGATGGTACTAAAGGTGAGATATTTGACCTTGGCGGTCTGTCCGTCGGTCTGTACGACCGCGAATATAACTCCTCCATCATTATACCAGGTAGAATGACAAATGAGGTGTCAAATGAAAGCTGATAATCCAAGGATGGTACTAAAGGTGAGATATTTGACCTTGGTGGTCTGTCCGTCGGTCTGTACGACCGCGAATATAACTCCTCCATCATTATACCAGGTAGAATGACAAATGAGGTGTCAAATGAAAGCTTATAATCCAAGGATGGTACTAAAGGTGAGATATTTGACCTAGGCGGTCTGTGCGTCGGTCCGTACGACCGCGAATATAACTTCTCCGTCATTATACCAGGTAGAATGACAAATGAGGTGTCAAATGAAAGCTGATAATCCTAGGATTGTACTAAAGGTGAGATATTTGACCTAGGCGGTCTGTGCGTCGGTCCCTCCGACCGCGAATATAACTCCTCCGTCATTATACCAGGTAGAATGACAAATGAGGTGTCAAATGAAAGCTGATAATCCAAGGATGGTACTAAAGGTGAGATATTTAACTTAGGCGGTCTGTACGTCGGTCCCTCCGACCGCGAATATAACTCCTCCATCTTTATACCAGCTTGAATGATAAATGAGGTGTCAAATGAAAGCTGATAATCCAAGGATGGTACTAAGGTGAGATCTTTGACCTGGGCAATCTTTCCGTCGGTCCGTAGGACCGCCAATGTAACTCCTCTGCCATTATACCGGGTATACAAATGTCAAAGTTTAGTAAGAATGACTCAACATTAGTAAATTCGTATATCAATCCACGCAAAGTTACACGTAAAATTCAAATATCGTCTTCCAGTTCTACTTTCGATTACTTTGGGTGAAAACCTAGGACTTACGAAGTCCAATTACTTGTTTAAATTAGGAAAATTTGGGGTAAATTACTAGTTTGTGCAAAGACAAATTACTAAAAAAATATCTACAATAAATTGAAACTATATATCCATACTTTATGGTATGGCAGACATGGCAAAGGTCTTCCAATGATTCCAAATAGAAAATATATTACATTTGTTATGGTAGGGGAGCCCAAGCGGGGATTGTTGCAGTTACTCGAGCGCGTCAGATTAGCATATGGGGAGAAACCTGGTAATACCCTGCAGATGTACCTCTACCACATATTGGCTCTTAACACAGGGGAGTTCGTTAAGGGGGGCCCGAAAAAAAAATCTATCCTTAAAAAAACTCGAAATTGTCAGATTAAGATAAGGTAGGTTAAGTACATGCAAAATAGTGTATATTTCAAAAACCTGACGATTTGAGCCGGGCGTAAGGAAATGAGTGAGTCTCAAAGTTTCACAAGAAAAAAGCGAATATTTCACGAAATGAGTGACAGACCGAAAAACTAAAAAATAGGTGCTCAATATTTTTTAAAAATCTATCGAATGATACCAAACACGACTTCCCACGGAGAGGGGTGGGGGGTAAATTTAATATTTTAAATACAAATCCAGCGATATTTCGCGAAATGAACATCAGATCGAAATACTGTAAAATACACTTATTCAATATTTTTGAAAAATCTATCGAATCGCATCAAACACAACCTCCACGGAAGTGGGGTGTGGGGTTACTTTAAAATCTTAAATAGGATTCTCCATTTTTTATTGCAGATTTGGATTCCTAACGTAAAAATAAGTAACTTTTATTCGAAACATTTTTTTCGAATTATGGATAGATGGCGTTATAATCTAAAAAAACGATTGTTGGAAATGGAAAATTAAATTAAAAAATGGCAAGCGCCCACTAAAATGGAAAACTTTACTGAACTTTTTTTGGTTTTAGGACCTACTCGTCACAACCCAATAGGTCCCCATAACGCTCGAGTGACTGCACATTTACCATACTTTGCTCCCCTACTATTATTTATTAAACCGTGTTTTCACCAAAGCAACCAGTGACGACAACGCAATATCAATGAGATCACAATGCCAGTGTACTTACTGAAATCAACTGTTTTGTTTAAAGTCTCTTGTGGTCAACGAGGGCCACCAAATTCAAAGTTCTTGCTGTCTCGTCCCCGATGCCAAAAGATTATGTAAAAAGTAAGAAGACTGTATACTTAGAGCACATATATTACGAGGAGAATGATACACTTTTGAGCAACTGGTTTTCGAAGGAAAGATAGCGGGTCATGGTTGCGTAAAATGTTCGTCAATGGACATAGTCCAGAAAGCCACTGCGCATCCGCTAGGAAAAATATTCTAATTCGGATTTTTTGCACAATCTTACTCAAAAAGGACTCCTTTTAACAAAGCATGTTGCCAGGACCAAAAGGTGGTCAAAAATTTTTTAAACGTTTTTTTTTGTTTTTTTTCCTAAAATTATTTTTTTGCATGGAAAAAAGTTTTTTTAGGTTTTTTGGATCATTCCAAACAGAAAAGGTCTTTAGTGACTTTTCTCTAAAAATGATAGTTTTTGACATATAAGAGATTAAAAATTGAAAAATTGCGAAATCGGCCATTTTTAACCCTCAACAACTATGTGAAAAACTGAAAATTTGAATGTTGCCAAGGTAGGTGGATATTCTTTAAACATCGATTGATGAAATCCCGAAAAGTTTTTTGCAATACAGTATTCAAAACTCCTTTGTTTTTTAATTGATAATCAAGCGTGCGCGAGACTATTTTCCACCGACAGTATGGTGCAAATGAAAGGAATAAATTCGTTATATCGTAAACCGGCGACTTTAAGGAAAAATCACTAAACAAGTCGATTTTTATTTTTAAGTTATGATATTGTGGTATATATGGTATACTAGTGACGTCATCCGTCTGGGCGTGATGACGTAATCGATGATTTTTTTAAATGAGAATAGGGGTCGTGTGGTAGCTCATTTGAAAGGTTCTTTAATTCTCTATTCAGTAATGTAAACATTTACATAATTATTTATACACGGTGTCCTTCTACTTCTTTTTTTGTCAAATAATTTAATTTAATAAAATTTTTTTGGACACCCTATCTATCCAAAAACTATCATTTTTAGAGAAAAGTCACTAAAGACCTGTTCTCTTTGGAATGATCCAAAAAAACCTAAAAAACTTTTTTCCATGCAAATAAAATAATTCTAGGAAAACAACAAAAAAAAAAACGTTTAAAAATTTTTTGACCATATTTTGGTCCTGGCAACATGCAAATTTGTTAAAAGGAGTCCTTTTTGAGTAAGATTGTGGAAAAAATCTGAATTAGAATATTTTTCCTAACGGATGCGCAGTGACTTTTTGGACTAACAGGAATCCATAGCTATGAAATGCTTCGAAATGCTGTTATAATAAAAACAGAATAACTTGTTCCTGAGTATCTAACATCTCACCTACGCAGAAGTGCACGGCACCGTAAGAAGAAGAAGCTATAGGTCATTTCCGGGCGCTCTTGCTAAAACCGTAGAAAACGAAGAGAAATACAGTGCAAACAAAATAAAATTGAGATCTCATCTATCTCATATATTTCTATTAATGAGATTCATTAAGAATGTCAAATCTCTGAGTTGTAGATTCTAGACCTCAAAATATTAAGATTAAACCCAAATCACTTAAATAAAATGTGGCCCCTTACAGAGTTACACGATGTTTTATTCAAAAATTTAAAAACTATTTGTACCCAGCACTTTAAAACTATTCAACATATCCTTGTCATACTTGGCAAAAAGTGTAGGTACTCTACACCCTACTAAATTATGATAAATAAACGTTTCTGGCTACTACCAGAGGCTCACAACAGGGAACAGTGAATGGTTGACCCTTCCCAAATTCTACGCCACTGGCGAAGTTGCCATTTTAGCGCAATTTGTAAAGTTTCCAATACTCTCTATGTAAATAATATACTCTTCATTCGTAACGATAAAGTTATTAGTTTTCGAGATATTGGAAGTTAAACATGTAGGCGGCACAGTTATTTTGATTAATGTATAGTTGTATGTATATTTTGATTAATGTATAGTTAGCTTAATTTTTAACTTCAAATATCTCGAAAATTAATGATTTTATCGTTATGAAAGAAGAGTATATTATTTACATAAAGAGTATTAAAAAAATTAAAAATGATGCTAAAATGGCAATTCCCTTAGTGACGTGGAATTCGGGAAGGGTAAACCATTCAGTCACTCCTGTTCACCAACCTTCTCCAACGTTCATTTAATTTAGTAGGGTGTACAGTAGGGTGCATCGAAAAAATAAAAGTTCGAAATGTTATATCTAATAGCGTGAAAAAGTTGCTAGTGTTATTTTTCAGCATATTAGTATTTTTAAATTTTTTTTCTAAGCGAATTTTCTGCGCCCCCAACGACCTTGAATTTTATTAAATATCGGATTTTTATGGAAATTTCAATTTATATTATTTGGAATAAAATATGTGTTAACTCGATCTAAGATCAATTAAAGAAAACTTAAAATGTTGTCAATTACAAATTTAAACGATATTTAAAGTTTTATTTGTTTTTTCAGTCTGAAATGCCCCGCTTCGTGAGTCCGTGCGTGTAATTTTCACTCATGTTTGGTGCGATGCCTTACTGTTATTTGTTATTATTGTTGTTTGTAAATTAAAGATTTTTAAAATAGATAAACCAGGACCATGGGGAATAAAATCAAGATGTGCTGTGGACCGCCCCATTTTTGGGCAACCACCAAATATACCTGAAAATGTTTTACCGAAATACAAACAAGCGATGAAGTTTTGTGGTTGCAAGAGGATAAAAACTCAGCAAGAAAGAGACAGATATGGTGATCCGCTGTCTGGTAATCAAAAAGTATCAAATCCAGCTATTGCATGTGACGAAACAGACGTAAATACTGGCGTTAAGGGTGATGTAATACGGCTGTTAGAAGAACATCTTAAAAAACCGCTTCAGTGGTTTGTATGTCTGCGACATTCAAATGATCTACCCCTTGGACATCAAAAGAAGTTTGCCAGTTTACTTTGAGTTAATTAACTAACAAGAATTTCACCTTACAGAACCACCTTCTCTAGATGTTCGAGTGAAATACTGCGAGATTTTATTAAGAATCCTAACTTAGACCCTTTTAACATTGAGATTGAGATATATCACTGCCACAGACAATGTGTAGAACGATGTGTCAAGCTTGTGACACAAGCTTCTCTAGCAGTTTGTGGAGCGTATTCGAGGGATGGATTTATAAAAACTCGAATTGATTCCAGAAAAACTATGCCTCACTTTAATGCTAAATCGGAAGACATCTTCGAATAGAATGCTTTAACAATATTTTTTTGGAATATTTATATACCTAATTTTGTACTTTGCTTTATATTTATTTTAGTATTAAAAAACTTGGGTGACGTCAGGGAGACGGATAAGTTAGGCTATTTTGTTATAAAAAGAATGTTTTAGTATACTTTTCTTAAGTAAAATTATTAATTGCCTTGTGAAACCAGAAAATATTTTCCAATTTAAACCGAATTTATTTATTTAAGTTCTATAAGGTATTACAGTTCCCTTAAAAAATTCGCATATTAATGTATTTTTTCTAATTTTTAGTAGGGGCAGAAAATATTTTTTTATTTCAACGCAATTTTACTAAAATATTAAATAATGTGTTTCGTCTGTTAACATTTATTTAAAATTTTTAATTGTCTTGGAGGGGGGGGCAGAAGATATTTTCCAATTTCGAAAAATTTTTACCAAAATACTTAACAGTTGATTGGGCAACTTTTGTGAGGTATTCCATCGCAAAAAACAATTTTTTTTCGTCTTTTTCGATGCACCCTAGTGTACAGTACTTACACTTTCTGCCAAGTATGGTAAGGATATGTCAAATATTTTTAAAGTACCTACTGTTAAGTTTAAATTGAAGTTAAAAATTAAGCGGCACAATACGAGTAAATTAATCAAAATAACTGTGCCGTTACAATGACATGTTTAACTTCAAATATCTCGAAAACTAATGACTTTATCGTTACGAATGAAGAGTAAATTATTTAAATAGAGAGTATTGGACAATTGAAAAATTACTCTAAAATAGCAATTCTGTGAGTGACGTAGAATTTGGGAAGGGTCAACCATTCACTGTACCCTATCGTACGCCTCTGGTAGCAGCCAGAAACGTTTGTTTATCATGTAGGGTGTACAGTACCTACACTTTCTCCTAAGTATGACAAAGATATGTCAAATAGTTTTAAAGTACTGTTTACAAATAATTTTTAAATAAAACTCAGTAAGGAGCCACATTTTATTGAAGTGATTTGAGTTTGATCTTAATGTTTGGAGGTCTAGAATCTACATCTCAAAGATTCGACATTCTTAATGAATCACTCTGTATACAAATTGTTAAATCCATTGACTTGAATGTGTACAGTTTTTTGTGTACAGTAAATAAGCTTTTTTAATTTGAATGTGTACAGTTACTGTATACAGGGTGATTGATTAGTGTAATAAAGCTCAGTAGATCCGCTATAGTAATACTTAGACAGAGGTGTATCCATGATGATCCTAAGGGGGGTTACAACTACTTGAAGGTCTCTGGGGGGTATGGAATAATAATGGTGTTAAGCGTATAGAGCTCAAATTACATATAAATGGGGGGGGGGTTGTAACCCCAAAATCACCCCCTGGTTACGCCTATGTACTTATATAGCAGTAAAAGTTAATAACAAAATTGTATCCAACTTTGAGCTTCATATTACAAAATTAGTTAGAATATTACAGGATGTTTGATAACATACTGGCAGACCAAACTTATGTTTTTTTTTTAAATAGAACACCCTGTATTTTATTTTATATTCGAAATCTTCTTAACTTCCCCATCCCAAAAATACTAAGTTCTGTTATACTATACAGGGTATTTACAAAGTCATAACCAATTTTTTATGAAAATCGTAACAAGTTCAACTCCCTCCCTGTATAAATAAAAATAATCACAATAGCAATGGCCTGTTGGTGCCATATTTTTTTATTGATTGTCAAAATTTTGAAAAATGATTGATATTTCGAATAGGGCTTTTCATTCACAGTCATTTGTTTCGAGCTTCTGTCATATATGCCGTATAATCCGTGTATATTAATATTATAGGTAGGTACACAGATTATACAACATATGACAGAAGCTCGAAATAAATGACAATCGATGAAAAGCCCTATTTACTTTACATCGAATACCTTTATATTTTGTGATGGGGAAATTAAGGAAATTTCGAATATAAAATAAAATACAGGGCGTTCCATTTAAAAAGACATAAGTTTGGTTTGCCACTATGTTATCGAACACCCTGTAACATTCTAGCTAATTTTGTAATGTGATGCTCAAAGTTGGATACAATTTTTGTTATTAACGTTCATTGCTATCTATTACTATAGCGGATTTACTGAGCTTTATCACACTAATCAACCACCCTGTATATCAATAGGATATTTCTAAGCTTATATAAATCTAATCTGTATTTATAAATAACCCTTATAAAGTATTATTATTATCATACATAAACAAATCTATATTTCACCTTTGCACCATATGGCAAAATTACGAATAGGACATGATATTAAATGATGTGACAGCATAATACGCAAAATTTTGTTTGAAATTGATTTAACTTTTTTGTACAGAATATAGTGCGTGCGTCCTCAAAGTAAAGCATAAAATTCATAATTTTTTTACTGATAGAGTTTGTGACAATCGCAGAACAGGTCGATTTTTATTTTCAGATAAAAATGTTTTTGCACATCTAAAGTTTAATCGAGTTTCTCCCCGCTCATTTTTAGTTCTAATCTCAAAGTTTCCCAGAAATATTACTGTATCCTGTATCGACTGTTTCAATTGTGGTATGAATGCGAGGCTGGAATAAAAGGCAGCAATAAAAGTAGGTTTGGAAAAACTATTTCGAGGGTCTGCTAACAGATTGTAAGCGCAAACAAACACAGCCTGTGCACTCGTGCAGTGCCTGATATCGAGATAGCAGATTAGAACCAAAATAATGAACTAACGAACCCACTAACAAGACAAGAGATATTGGATGCCATTAAAGTACTGAAAAATAATAAAGCCCTAGGGATTGACAACATCCCAGATAGCATGTAAACTTGTGGCAAGTTTGATTCTTCTTTGATTTTTCATTGCTGCGTCAAATATGACGAGGCAAGTTTGTGACAAGTTTTCTGCAATATTGTTATGACTAGGGAGCGGATTTTATGCTAAATGCATATTGCTTGCATATTTCGCATATTTGAGAACTTTACCAAATTTTGCATATTTTTAGAGAAATGTGCATATTATGTGTCTTTTAAAAACCTTTTTGTCCAAACGAAAATATTCTAAAACTTTTTAATTCGTCACAAAATATTCCCCCGCACATGCTGTCGTATCTTTTCGAAAACTACCTAAAATTGGCTCAATCACTACTTTTTCCGTTTTTTTTTTAGAAAACACCCGATCTTTACCCGCAAAGTGCGTATAGTACCTACGCCGTCATAAAATGATTGTAGGATGTTAAATACCCTATTGTTAAGAGAGTATTTACACCTCTAAACATCGTTTTACGATTCTCTAACGAAAATTTTATTTAAATCAGATCCCGTAAATCAGTAAAATTAGTCATCTTTAGTCTCTCAATTGTGACTTTAGAATTCTAAATTGTGTCAATTTAGACTTCTGTTTGTGAATAATGCAATATACCGAAAAATTCTAGCTTGGTTTTTTCCCGGATCAGAACCTATCCCCAGCTTCTTAAACCAATGGAAAAGTATTCTACAAAAGATGTAAGGTAGTGTCGACAAATAAGGCCAGTGTCTTAATTAGGCCAATTGCAAATATTTTCTTAAATATAGATATTATATATTGGAGGTTACCGTAAATGTCTTTCTCAGTCAAAATCGTCTACGCCATTCAGTCGGTAGTATTACATAGCAGCGCCAAGTAGACTAGACACGTGATTGTTACGGTGCGGAAGTTCGTTTATAAATTTTAGGTAAGTTATAAAATTACTAAAATGGTACTTAATGAATATAAGCCAATTATTTTTTCTTTGTAAAGCGATAGTAAATTAATACTTTTTAAGGAACTCGAGCTGTTTTTTCTCTATATTGCTTTTTATTATTTTTTTTATGTTACGTATTAAAAAAGTAGACAGTGTCCTAATAAAGCCAATTGTCATTTCTTTGTTTATTTAGTAAGTATTTTATCCTGAAATTCGATAGCTAAAATGTTAGGCAATACCTATACAAGAATTTTCCCCCATATTCTTCCTGAATAAAATATTACAGATATTTAAACCTTAAGGTGGCCTTAATTGGCGATCTTACCTTAGGAAAATGGTGAGTTTAAGATTGTTTCTTCGTCTTTTTTCTTTAATAAATAATATTTGGCTGCTTCCTCAACATTTTAAATTTAAAAAGTTTAAAAAAGTATGTGTTATTATCGTAGATAACATCTTAGCGAAAATTTTCGGTTACAACCCAGATAACACAAAGACATCTTAAAGAAATCTAAAAGATAACTCACTAAAGATGTTTTAGACGTCTTAAAGATGTCTGGTATTTCCGGAAAAATATCTTTACGACGTCTTAAAGATGTACGGATGTTACAAATCCTTACATCTTAAAGATGTCTTTTTTTGTATATTATTAAGGTGTTTAGGATAGCTTTCTTTTTAATTTTTTATGAAATATTTTAAACGAACTTTTAATAAAAATAATTAGGTTCTAAAAATACGTTTATTGCTATTCAAATTTTACATTTACATGTAGAATAGGCTTTACCAATCATCAGATTTGCAATTCTCGTATCACAAAACTTTTGTTTGCCTTTTTGTCCCAGCCAACTGTACTTAAAGCTTGCTCATTGCCAATAATTAATTTTCCAACTCTTTATACAAAATCATAGGCTTTTGATCCTCCTACTTTAACAAGCTCCGATACCTACCTAAAAAATATATTTTTAAGAGCATATTGTTAAGGTAAGCTGTTGAATTAGGAGACATGCATTTACTCTTGATAACAAAGTTAACTTTTTACTTTAATAATATAACAATCTAAATCTAAACTTACTGCACTATTAAAACCTGTAGTCTTCTAAATATCCCTCAAATAAAACCATATGAGAAATCCCACTGAAGTCACTGATGTGAAAAAGCTTTTGTTTGGGGTTTGTCTTTTTGATACCAGCTCTTGTCTTAAATGTTTTACTAACGTAACCTAACTTTTAAATTCGTAATTATAACATAACCTATTTTTAAGAAAAATGTCTTAAATATGATGTTTAAAAGATATCTTAAACTTGGCGTTTTAAAGATATCTTAAATTTGGCGTTTTAAAGATATCTTTTAAAAGTCTTAATTGAGACCTAAGACATTAAGACCATATTTGGTTGTAAATAAGATATCTTAAAGATGACCTGTGCTGTATGGGAAAGAACGTCGTGACATAAGTCAAAACGCAAGAAGATGAGCGAGTCGAAAGTTGATCATTTATCAGTTATACTTTGACAGTAGACAATCGTTGATGACTTCATCCAATGAACAATATAAATTTAATTCGCATTTATCCGAGGTGAGGATTTGTGCAAACATACCTTTGAAAAAATTTGGAAAATCCTATGTTTAAAAGATTTTTGGGAAACATATTCCAAGAAAAGTGTTCCCGATGAAAGTACATTGAGAAAAAAATTCGTACTTCTTTACAACGATACCATCAAAAATCAAGGAGATAGCGGAAAATCGATACATTTATTTTATTTTAGATAAATATGTGGTTTCTCACAATGCGCATTTTTTGAAATTATTGAGCATATCTTGCGCATATTTCGTAATTTTTTACTGCATATATTATATGCGCATATTTCATCAAAATTGCTCGCATATAAATCCGCTCCCTAGTTATGACAAAGATGATTATTCAAGTTTGTAGCAACTTTGCTTCAAGCAATCAAGCTTAGCTTTGCACAGCCCGCTTCGATTCGGTTTTCGTTCGGCGCCCCGACTGATGTCCCGCCCACGACAACGAAAGTGTTGCCACCCGAAGGGAAATTTCTGTGTTTGCGAGAATTTTCAACATACAATTGAAAAAGTTGTCTCAAAAGGGAATTTTTGCTCCAGTCCAAATTGCACAATATTTAAAAAAATCAAAATATTTGAAAATAATTCAACATATTTTCGCAGATTTTGTAAATAGGAGCGAATTTTTTCATAAAAGTGAGAATTTTTAAGGTAAGTGGAGGGAAAAAGCTTAGGTACTTGATGGCTGGCAACACGGGAAAAATAATCTGCTACGCGTACGCGGCGATAGTTTGTTGTTGTGGTTATGTTGATATTTTTCTTTTTTTACAACTTAAATTTTCCGTACTATAGTCCGAGACTATTACCTTAATTATTATTACAGTAAAACCTCGATATAACGGACTAATTGGGGGGACGGGTTGTCCGTTAAAGCCGAAAGTCCGCTGTATAAAAATAGGTTTAAAATCAATCAATTTTTTTTTTAAATTATGTAGGTACTGTATTTAGATACAGTGTACAAATCTGTAAGTTAAAAAAGGAATAAAGTTTTGTTCGCAACTTTTTTACTTCATCTAAAAACTTTCTGCAAAATACTCATTTGGTTGACAAAATTATTCACCGATTCATGGGTAGAATAAGCGATGTATTTTTTGGCAAAACATACAATTAAAGTTGCCATCTTCTGAATTTAGAATATTTTCAGAGGGATTAGCAGGTGCTTTGTCTAAAATCAATAAACATTTCAACTCTTTAGTCGGTATTACCAGTTTCTTCTCTTGAAATTTTCTCATTTACAGGTACAAATCCTTTAAAAACCAATTTTTGAAAATATCTCTGGTGAACCAGGCCCTATTAGAGCTGTAATATGAAATGGTCAGATGATGCCTTTTGATGATTATATCTTTCGCAATACTAGGTTTACGAGATTTACCAACAATTATAGTAGTCAATCCATGCGATCCATCGGCGTTAGCACAAAGTAGTGCAGAGATCCTGTCCTTATTGTCTTTCCTTCTAGAATTCGATTTTTCATATTTTTTGCATTCATTTTTTTGAAGTTATACTTCTTTAGGCGCGATTGAGAGTAAAATTTTTCATAAATCTCGCATGCGCACACAGACATTATGACTTTTAGTTGCTAATCTTTCAAATTATGTATCAGCGGAAATAAGCCATTTAAATAATATATTAGTGTTTTTAGTAAATGTATTATTTATTATAATTTTGTGTCTTTGCATTTGTCTTCCTTGGGCGTAAAATAATAAAACATCTATTTTTATATTTCACTTGTCACCGTGATGTGTAATTATGTATATCTGAAAAGTCAGTAACATGCGCCTTGATGGCCTGGTTGGTAGAGCATTGGGCCAGAGATCGAGAAATCGCGAGATTGCGGGTTCAAATCCCGGACGATTCATACTTTTTTCTTTTTTTTTTAATATTTGGCATGGTTTTGGTTAATTTTTGGTAATTATTGTTAATTTTTTGTATTGTAACTGTTAAGTATATTTATTTCGTTGAAATTATATAATAGAAGTATAACTTCTTACGTGCGTACAAAGTACACACACATTCTTTTTTTTTTACATTTGATCTGATTTTTTGTCCATTATATCCGAAGTTCGATAAATAGAGGTCCGTTCTATCGAGGTTTTACTGTACTAAGCTGAAGCCTATTTTCTTCATTGTTAATAGACCAAACTGCCTTCTTACTGAATTAGAGATTAGTACCTACTCATTTTGCTCTGGTCAACTCTGGTGGCATTGAGGTAGAGGTAAGTCTTTTTATGTTTTTTTGTAGCTTCTAACTGTACTCACATACTATTTAAAATAAATTATATATTATAATATAGATATAATAAATAAATTTTAGGTTTTATTGTAAAATTGTTACTTTAACATCTTTTTACCTCTTTTAATAACATAGATTAATTCTGGTCACACAGGAAGAGTTTTTAACAATTTCTATTTGTTTCAGAGCTGATACACAAAACCAAGCATCGGAATCTGAAGCTAGCGTGTTTAATGTAAGTTCCAATGAATAATTTTATACAATAGATTGTATTTTAGTCGAGTGATTAATAAATAGTTATATAAAATGGTATTGTATTTTTTATTCACATTGTTTTATTCAAATTGTGGGTAGTATCTCAAAACAAACCTTAAGCAAGTTTATATCAAGTTTGAAAAAACAAACTTCATGCAACAAAACAAAAACAAACCTTCAGAAAATTTGTTATATCAAGTTTGTATCAAGTTTGAAAAAACAAACTTCATGCAAGTTTGTCACATACCAACTAGCAAGTTTGATTTAACCTTGCTGCAAGTTTGCAAAGTTGCCATGGCAAACCTGCAGCAAACTTTCATGTTTGATATATCAAACTTGTTGCAAATTTAAAACAAGTTTATATTGTTATCTGGGATACCAGCAGAAATTCTCAAAATTGGAGGACATACCGTCGTCGTCGCGGCAAAAGCCACTAAGTCCAAATCAACAGATCTGAGAAATCGAACATTTAGTGACTTCTGCCTGACAACAAAATGGTAATTTTGGACTTATTCATATTCAGTAATTTAGGCAACCATCTCTACGTACTTTCTAGGACTTCGTTATTTCTGCCAGACTATGAAAATTGATATTGTGAATCGATCAGGACAGGGACCTCAATTTTGAAAAAAGTGGACTTAGTGAGTTTTGCCGTGACGACGACGATACACTGATAGATAGATTTAATAAACCATAAACTGATAAGAGACGTATGGAACACAGAAGAAATTCCAGGAGGCTGGAAAAGAGCAATTATATGCCCAATCCACAAGAAGGGAGACAAACTCAGCTACAAAAATTATGGAGACAGATCCTTACTCTTTACTCTGTGTGAGTTATTAGGTGTTTACGTGGATCATAAACCGGAGATCAAGCCAATAGGGAACTTGCATAAATTTTTAAATATTAAAATAATATTAAAAAACATAAGGTAACATGATCTTAAAACGCTTGCATGTAAAAAAACAAATATTTTTAACTCATACGCTTATTACCAGGCTTTGAAAATGCTATAAAATTCAAATAACTTAGAAGGAGCTTGAACGTCCTTCTATTGGTCTGACGTCACGGACCACAACAGGACTACAAGTCGAGCCCGGTTAAACGCGATTAGAGTATTACGGGAATTGTATTTAACATTTTAATCGTATTTAATTGGAAATTACCAGATATTATATTTGTATTCTTGCATAGTTTTTCATTCAGTTTATTTAGTTTCAAAGTGAAATTTATAAATCTTTAGAAATTGGTACCTTCTAAAGTGCTTAAAACGCATAAGTAGATACTATTACTCACGAGGGTTTTTCAAAAGAAAGCGATTAGGCTATTCTGGGGATTGTATAGTACATTTTAATCGTCTTTAATTGAAATGCTAAGGGTAAGTTTAATTTAACGTGACTGGACCAACTTGGGGATTAAAAATACAAGATCTTAAATATTTACTAATTAATGTAACAGATTTTGCAAATATTCTCGAAGCATTGCTTTCGCTCATGCCGAAATCATCCCCAAGAGACATAAATATGTTTCCTGTTCTTTTTAGAGTTAAAAATAGATGCATTGTTTGTGTTTTACAATATATTTCTATTAACTGAAAAGTATACAATCTAGGTCTGTATTGTAACTTCATTACTGTACACTTCAAATCAAAGACAACATTTTAAATTGTTTTGTTTCCTCTTCTTTCGCATCTTCATCACAAGAATAATCACTTTCATTTTACCAATAGTCATCACTACCACTATATTCACTTTTATCTTCAAATACAGAACGTCCTGATGCACTTTTTGTATCTTCAAATAATGTTTGCAAGTCTTTTATACGTGAAGTTCATGCAGGGCCGTAACTACCATTGGGGCAACCGGGGTAGTGCCCCGGGGCCCCCGGCCAAGGGGGGCCCCGCAGGAGTCCCCTTTGATTGGCTGAGATATTACATTGCTTGACAAAGATTGACATAGATTTTAACGAGGAAAATAAAAATATGTATTTTGAAAGCCGATCCCAACAAAATATTTTCAAATGACACAATTTTAAGAAGACCTTTTAAAAATAACGCAACATAAAGTTTTAATTTTTTTCTGGGAAAATTAGACTTTTCGACTAAAATGCAATTGGAATAGAACAGGGGCCCCTGAAGTCTCAGCTAAGCTGGGGCCCCCGAGACCTTAACAAAATAATTTAAATTATTACTTAGGAAATTAGTTATTTCGGCGTAATAAAACCTAAAATGCCATTGGAAGAGGGGCCCGGGCTAAGCTGGGGCCCCCGAGACCTTTCGTAAAGATATAAATTGTTAAAACACTTACTAAAGAAGTAAAACTTCACTTGTAGGTAGATGGTATATAGGTAAATTTATTAAAATTTTTTTGGATTGAAGTGGGTACATCACTAGTACAAAAAACACAAACGTTTTCGGACCAATCAGTCCATCATCAGGTTGAAAACCTAAAATAAGCAAACCACTGTATAAAAAGGCCAGGTTGAAATTTTGACTGTTAGAAAATTAGGAAAAATTAAAACATGTGGTTACTTACTTTAGATCCAAAGTAGTTGGAACTAGCTACATAGTTAGGTCGAAAGACCTTAGTAATACAAGAATTAGGCCATTTCGGCTACAACAATGTCGACAATAAGCCGATGTTAAAAGAATATAAAAATGTAATGAGACTATAAAGGAGACTTCATCTTGGCTTCGCACTGACAGACTGAAATATGACATTGAAACAATATTGACAAGACCTTATAGGTAGGGAATTTTATGTGTACACAGTTATTTTATACAGGGTGTCCCGGAAAATAGTGCGTTCCTTAAAGGTATAGGTAGAAAGCACCATGTAGAACAAAAAACTCTTATAACATTTTTTTCTAAATTCAACCGTTTGACCAAAAAACTGTAAAACATTTTGGAACGCAAATTCAAATCTGGCAACTCTGTGAAGTACAAAAATCTAAACGTAAATAGTCCCATGTTTAGTAAACATATAATTTGGAAGAATCCTGTTTAGTGTCAACGCCGAAAATGTTTTTGAATCGTGTGTTCATGAGTAATATTATGATATTATGTTGTTTATTTATGGCAAATCAATAAATAGAGAGGCATAATACCTACTAAAATTCTTTCAAAATGTTTTGCTGGAATTTCTCGTCTTATGAGTGCATGTTACTCTATGAATTCATGTGTTCGCAAAAGTGGTGGTTCATTTAAAACATGTGTTTTCATCTTAAAATATGTAAGTATAATTCGTTTAAAATTATGATATATTTCAACTACATGTTAAAAAAATTATAGTAAACAAAAATAGTAAGTATTAGGTTGGATTATTTTAAATACTGTAAGACACAAACGAGCTCTTATTCACCAGTGCGTAACATGTTGCCAGATTATTTAATTTTCTGAAGATTAAAATTCAGGTATATGAAAACCAATGTAATCTTTTTTTTGGAAACGGTTAACTTTAGAAAAAAATGGTATAGGACTTTTTTGTTCTAAATTGTGTATTCTATCCATACCTTAAAGGAACGCACTATTTTCCGGGACACCCTGTATTGTAAAAATTCCAAAATAATTACAATATAAAATAACTGTATACACATAAAATTCCCTACCTATAAGGTCTTGTCAATATTCTTTCAATGTCATATTTCAGTCTGTCAGTTTGAAGCCAAGATGAAGACTCCTTTATAGTCTCATTACATTAACAACGACTTATTGTCGACATTGTTGTAGCCGAAATGACCTAATTCTTGTATTACTAAGGTCTTTCGACCTAACTATGTAGCTAGTTCCAACTACTTTGGATCTAAAGTAAGTAACCCACATGTTTTAATTTTTCCTAATTTTCTAACAGTCAAAATTTCAACTTGGCCTTTTTATACAGTGGTTTGCTTATTTTAGGTTTCAACCTGATGATGGACTGATTGGTCCGAAAACGTTTGTGTTTTTTGTACTAGTGATGTACCCACTTCAATCCAATTTGGATCTTTTTAGATAAAAATTTTTAATAAATTTATATACCATCTACCTACAAGTTAAGTTTTACTTCCTTAGTAAGTTTTTTATTATGGTATACAGCCCATGAGAGGAATCTTTTCCTTTTTATTATATAAATTGTTACTGAAGAAATTAGTTATTTTGGAGAAATAAAAACTAAAATGCAACTGGAATAGGGGCCCCAGGTCCCAGCTACTTTGTCTTAACAAATTTACTCTAGACCATATCTTGGTACGTGAAAGGAACCACATGGTACCACCTACCATATATTGAAAAGAAAGATAAGGTTAAGATAGAATCAGCACATTAGGATCAGTGATCAGTACCACCAGTACACTGACCAGCTTCACTGAGTGTGTTTGGCTCACACTGCAGTTGCTTAATAAACCTTAAGGTGCATTTAAGTTCGCTTGATTATTCGTTCGCTACAAAGTAAGACCATTTACATTGTAGCGAACGAACGCATTCGTTGATGAACCCTCCGCAATGTCAGATACAGATGAAGTGTAATCATTAGCGCTGTTAATTTTATAGTTATTGCAGGACATGCTGAAAACAAAAGAAAGAAGAGAGTGTGGTGTTCACACAGGAGGAAAAATGCGTTTTCAAGGGGTTTTATGTAAAACATTTTTCCGAACCCCCCCCCTCCCGCTGGGGGTACATTCCCCAGACCTCCCGGTAGGGGGCCCCAGATCAGGTTTGCCCCGGGGCCCCCAACATCGTAGTTACGGCCCTGAGTTCATGCATCCTTATTATGTGTTTTCAATGGCGACAACCCGACGTAACACTCCTTTGAAATTTACACTGAATACCTTTACTTCTGATTTTGATGTGAGTCTGTGTTGATGAATTATTTAGTTTTTGAAGTAAAGCTGGTTGGTTTAATTCAGATCCTGGTTGAACTAAGTTTGTGAAACTAGGATCATTCTCTCTCTTATCATCATTGTCCTCTAGAACAGAGTTAGATGTGGAAGCGGCATCTTCAAGAAGCTGACGTTTAACCCTTTTAAGGGCTGCTTCCCTCACAGGCTCAGAAAAAGGTCGTTTTCTGTGTGGTTAACAATCAAATATGTGCGGGACAACACCTGACTTAATAATTTTGGGACCACCCACAATCTTAAATTTATATACATAGTTCCATGTCTTGTTCCAACTGCAACAAATAAACAAGTTTAAGTAGACACGTTTCATGAAACGGCAACCACCTAATATTTTTTCTTGAAATAGAAAATGTCTTATTATTATTAGGTACCTAATTAGATAAATACTACTTTGTGAAATATCCTTTTCATCTCGCCTGCATGCCTTTAGCCATTTCAATCGACGTTTTTGGTTCTACTGGTAGAGTAAAAAAATATCGGTTGAATGTTCTGACAGTTGTGCTTTGGCATTCCGGCACTATACAGTTCTTATATTGCGCAGATTTGTTTTCCATTTTGTTAAAGTATATTATACACTAAATACAATAATATAAACACCAAGCAAACAAGACAGTTATTCGACACGCACAACTAGCAATGGCAAAATGCATTCAATGCAATAGCTCACCGAACGGGCGAACGAGATCACTGTGGTTGGTGACGTCAGACCCCAGCTCGCGCTTTTGAAGTTGTTTGAAACGGAAATTTTGGTCGCGGAACTATTATCAGTTGTTGTACGTACACTATTCATTGTTAAGTCGTAATATTTTGAATATAACATTTTTAAACATCAATTAATAACAATTTTATGCAAAAATATTTTTATGTGCAAGTTCCCTATTCGCAGAACTAATCATAGGAGAATACCAGGCCGGATTCACACCTGGACGGTCTACTATTGACGAGCTGTTCAACGTGAAACAAATATTAGCTAAAGCCTGCGAGCACGACATAGATATCTACCAAAACTTTGTAGATTCTCGTCAAGCCTATGATAACATACGTAGAGATAAAATATATGTAATTACGCAAGAATTTGGTATACCAAGGAAATTGGTAAAGTTAGTTTAAGCCACCATGACTCACACAGAACAGCATACAATATATTGTCAAACATTTTACACGAGAGATTGAAGCCCTATACCGAAACGTTTCTAGGATAATATCAGGCAGGATTCAGGCGCGGACGTTCAACCATTAACCAGATCTTTACAACAGATCCTCGAAAAAGCGCAAGAGTTTAACATAGATATGTACCATATTTTTGTCGATTTTAAAGCGGCATATGACAGTGTCTCAAGACCAAGTCTTTACAATGCTATGAATGAGTTGGGAATTCCAAAAAAACTCATATCTATGATAAAAGTGACAATGGCGAAGATGCTATCAGCAGTAAAAATTCAAAACGACTCGTCAACCCCATTCGAAATACATAAGGGGTTAAGGCAGGGAGATGCGCTGGCGTGTCAGCTTTTTAATGTAGCCTTAGAAAAAGTTGTACGAGACGCTAATTTAGATAGCAGAGGAACAATATTTAATAGATCAGTCAAAATTCTTGCATATGCAGATGACGTGGACATTATAACAAGAACCAGGGCGAGAACTGCGGAAATCCTAACCGATCTAGTAGCAGTAGCAGAGCTAATGGGGTTACATATAAATCAAAATAAAACAAAATTCATGGCGACCAACACAAACACAAGAGCTGGAAATGTTGATGCAGATCTAATTATCAATGACCAAAACTTCAAAGCGGTCAAAGAGTTCATATATCTAGGGACATCGGTTAACCCCAATAATGACACATCTGAGGAAAAAAAAAGGCGAATAATAATTGCAAACAGGTGTTATCATGGTCTATCAAAGTACTTATCTAACAAACGTCTGTCTCAAAAAACTCGTATAAGGCTGTATACAACATTGATAGTCCCCGTTCTCACATATGGTTCAGAGGCATGGACGCTAACTAAAACAGATGAATCCGCTCTATCAATTTTTGAAAGAAAGGTACTACGCAAGATATTCGGAGCGGTTTGTGAGAACGGAATATGGAGGCGTAGATATAACTTTGAACTGCAGAATATCTACAAGCAAACGTTTGGTGGAAAAGATATTATCACTATAATTAAGCGAAATGGCCTGCAGTGGTCAGGACATGTAGCCCGAGCCCCTGAATCGAACATGATAAAAAGGATTCTATCAGCTCAACCCGTGGGAATGAGAAGACGGGGTAGACCAAAGTTGAGGTGGATGGACGGGGTAACACAAGATGCCGAGAAGAGCGGAGTCGGCAACTGGAAAGTGCAGGCAAGAGACAGAACAGAATGGCGTAGAACGCTTGAGAAGGTCGAGGCCCTCTAAGGGCTGTAGCACCATGATGATGATGATGATGACTCACACAGAACGCAAGTAAGAGTACAAAATTAATTGACAGACACCTTCCAGATGACTAAAGGGCTAAAAGAGAGAGAGATGGGCTGGCACCGACTCTGTTTAATATATGTATGGAATAATATATGTCATCAGGAAATTGTCCGTAAACCTAAAAAATTTACTTTTTAAATTCTAAGCAGATTGCAATGTACGCAAATGATGTAAACTTGATGGGAAGGACCGCAAGAGACGTCACAGAACTATACGTGGAGCTTGAAGAAAATGCGAAAGAAATAGGGCTGGCTAGGAAAAACACATAAAAGTAGTAGAATACCGCACATACTTGGGTGTACTGTGTACAGTGTACAGATAACTGAGAATGACAGCGAGAAGGAAGAAATATGGAAACGGATAATGCTTGCTAACAAAGCATACTTCTCTCTGTCGCATGTGTTTGAATCCAAAGACATCCATAGGGAAGTAAAGTTTAGAATATATAAAACCATCATACGGCCAATAATAACATATGGTGTAGAAACGTGGATCATGACTGAAAAGACAACAAACCTTATTAATACTTTTGAAAAAAAAAGATATTATTGAGGATACTGGGACCCATTTGTGACAATGCTATATGGAGAATAAGGTTCAACCACGAGTTATACCAATACCTATTATAAAGAACCCTCTATAGCAAATTATGCAAAAATACAAAGATTGCGCTAGGTAGGTCACCTTATAAGAATGGATAACGAAAGAACACCTAGTAGAACGCTTAGCGGAACTATGGTGGGACATCGGCCAGTAGGAAGAACAAGGAAGAGGTGGATAAATGAAGTGAGAACCGATGCTAAAGAGATATTGAGGGTGGACAACTGGAGGAGAGCAGCCAGAGACAGAGATATTTGGAGGCGGAGGTTGGGGGAGGCCAGGGCCCGACTTGGACTGTAGCGCCATAGAAGAGAAAGATAAGTGCAAGGTTCTTTTCCCTTTTTTCGCTTTCTCTCTCTTGCCGTTTCCCCATTACTGAGGATAGAAATTTCCTCCAATAATCCTAACAAATTTTCTCCATTGGTCTCTATTCTCTATCCGCAGCTGTTCTAAGGGTTTCGCAGAATGAATTTGTAACTTGGTCGGACCATCTGCTTGGTCACCTTTCTCTTGGCCTTCATAATTGCCAAATCTTATCGATGACTATCCATCATCATCAATCAGCCAATCGCGTCCACTGCTGGGCACCCCCTTTGTTTTTTCCAGTGTTCTCTACTCCTGGCCGCTTGTAGCCAGTTTCCCGCTACTCTTTTTATATCGTCAGTCCATCTAGTCGGCTTCTTTTTGTAGTTTTTGTAGTCATCCTCGGCTTCTTTTGTAGTTTCTGGGCCTCCATTCCATGATTCGTCCACCGTCCATCTTGTGTTCTAGCCACTGGCGAAGCGTCCATGTAACCACTGTTACCATTGGTAACAGTTAAAAATCTTGCAAATAAATATTTTATGATGATGAATAATTCCATTTATCTATATTTTTACCAATAGAAATATAATATTATATTATGTGTTAATAGTACCTAATTCAGTAAATAGCCAACTACTCGTAGACAAACGAAAATATTGGCGAGTTTATGTGACTCAGTTGCACTTTATTATATTCTGTTACCAGTCCCATTTGTGGTTACAATGAATGGTTACCTCACTGTCGCTCGGGCGGCTCGGGACCGGCTAGTGTCTGAAACTTTTGAAGGAGCGACGGGCGTAAGCGAGCTGTGTATATCAGTAGGGCTGTTACCAGATTTAAATATGGTTACAGTACCTATGGCTCTGTCAGGCCATGGACTTCGGGGGGTACGAGGTTTGCAGCGCAATATGTCGTGCCCCCAGTTGTACATGCTATGGCATGCTGGACGAGCCATACAGTCTGTAGTCACTACCCCGATGTATGAGCGGGAACACAATATGCATAAATACTCATACGCTCATGAATCGCACCTGGCGAGTCACGAGGGCCTTCACATTTCACTCTTATTCAACTGGTCTTAAGTGAAATGTTCTTTGATCTATCCTATCAGCCTCGCTTGGCTAACTCTTGTTTTCTTCCGACCCCGAATGGCTATTAGGTTTCCGAGGGCAGACGGGTCACTATTTTATTCACACTATCTATTCTTTCCTCTTAAACTCGCCAACACGCATGGCAAGCGCGGCGTTTTAAATTGCCATTTTCCCTCGAAAAATGAAATGTCAGATAATAAAGGAAGATTACCCCAGGTGAATAGGGTTCAAAACCCAGAGTCTCACACTGATCTATCAGTCTGTCCCACGGATTCTGGGGGGGACAAAGTTCTGACACAACCTGAGAAAAACACAAAGCGATTTACGATGAAAATTGCAACGCTTAACGTTAGATCCCTGATGTCGGAAGACAGATTACTGGAATTAGAAAACGAACTACAGAATATTAAATGGGACGTAGTCGGACTCAGTGAGGTAAGAAGACGAGGAGAGTCTCTCGAAACACTAAACTCTGGTCACCTACTTTATTATATGGGAAGTGAACACATCTCTGTAGGAGGAGTAGGCATCATAATACACAAAAAACTCTCCAAAAATGTGGTGTTAGTAAAAGCAATATCTGAGAGAGTAATTTATATAAATATACAGTTAAATAAAAAATGTACTGTTAAGTTCATACAAGTCTTTGCACCAACATCAACCCATCGTGACGAAGAGGTAGAACAATTTTACGAAGATATATTAGAAGCCATAAGAGAGAATAATGCCCACTACACTGTCATGGGTGGTGATTTCAACGCAAAAATGGGAACACACTTAGATGTATCGGAAATATCTCTGGGAAATTTCGGAAGTCCGGGTAGAAATGAGAGAGGTGAAATGCTTTTGTCATTTCTACTAGAGAATAATCTTTATCAAATGAATAGCTTTTTCTACAAAAAGCTACACAGACGCTGGACATGGAGGAGCCCAGACGGCAATACCCGCAACGAATTAGATTACTTTATTACAGATAAAAAATATATATTTAAATAGACCGATTTAGATAGATGTGACCGTTCTTAATAGATTCTCGACAAACACTGACCATAGGATGGTTAGAGCTACCATTGAGATACCAACTCATTTAGATAGAAGCCATATATTAAAGAAGAAATACTTTCACTGGACACGCCCACAAGACGAAACAGCATTTGGAGACTACATTAATAACACTCTTGATCACACCATAATATCAAACGATGTCGATGAGTTGAACAAACAAATAGTTGATACACTTAAACTGGCACAAGCACGTTTTTGCCCAAAGACCAAACGAGATGAAAAGATGACTTTAGAAACACAACACAAAATAACAGAAAGAAGACAGTTAAAAAGTGAAAGGGACATTGATCTACAAACCATTAGGGCACTCAATAAAGACATATCGAAAGCTGTGAGAAGAGATATTAGGAAATTTAAACATGAAAAAATAGTACAGACTATAGAGCAAAACCGGAGCATGAAGGTGATGAGACGAAAAATGACGACAAGTAGAAAAGAAATTTTCCAGCTTAGGGATAAAAATGGTGAGATAACAACAGACAGACAGAAAATACTAGGAATAGTCGAAGAGTTCTACACTATATTATACACAAACCAAGTTAACAATGTCATAAATCCAGAAAATAGACACAAGGTACAAAACCAGGGATCTGAGGATATTCCAGAAATTACTCAAGATGAGATACAATATGCACTCCAAAAAATGAAAAACAACAAGGCTCCGGGAGATGATGGAATAGTTACAGAAGCTATAAAACTTGGCGGAACTTCTCTTCTGAAAAAAATACAAGACCTCTTCAATCTCTGCTTGTATAGTCAAAAAATTCCTATAGCTTGGAATAACTCAATTACAATTCTTATGCATAAAAAGGGTGACAACATGAACCTAGAGAATTACAGGCCAATTTCTCTACTCAACCATTTATACAAACTGTACACCAGAATAATAACCAATCGATTGGAAGCAAAATTTGAGCTGTACCAACCAAAAGAACAGGCTGGTTTTCGCCCCAACTACGGTACAAATGACCACCTACAGTGCATCAAAGTCTTGATTGAAAAATCAATTGAATACAATAGATCTCTAGTTCTAACGTTTATAGACTTCCATAAAGCGTTTGATACTATCGAATTACCCGCACTACTTAAGGCATTGGAAGAGTGTCGAATTGATCATAGGTACAGCAATATTATAGAAAATATATACAGAAATGCTGCAACAACTATAAATCTGCACGGTCCTACCAATAAGATATATATCAGGAGAGGTGTTCGACAGGGAGATACTATGTCGCCTAAGTTGTTCATTACTGTACTTGAACATGCTTTGAAATCACTGGAATGGGAAAATAAAGGAATAAATATCGATGGTGAGATGCTCAGTCATCTACGATTCGCAGATGTTATTGTTCTGATTTCAGATGACCTAAAAACTGCCAATGATATGTTGAATGAACTCCGCGATGCAGCACGTAAAGTAGGTCTAAATATTAATTACCAAAAGACCAAAATGATGACGAATTTAGTTCCGAGCCATCCTTTAAAGGTAGAAGACGTCGAAATTGAAGTTGTTGACAGCTACATATACCTTGGACATACGGTAAAAATTAGCAGAGACAATCAAACTGCTGAGCTGCTAAGAAGAATAACTCTGGGATGGGCAGCATAAGGAAGACTACGTGATATTTTTAAAGGTGATATACCTATCAGCTTAAAAAGAAGAGCCTTTAATCAATGTCTCCTGCCTGTTCTTACATATGGCGCAGAGACACTTACCCTAACAAGGACATCTGCACGAAAACTACAAGTGACGCAACGTAGAATGGAAAGATCATTGTTGGGCATAACGTTAAGAGATAGGGTAAGAAACGAAGAAATTCGTAGAAGAAGTGGTGTAGAAGACATAATAAAACATATAGCCAAAATTAAATGGAAGTGGGCAGGACACGTCGCTAGAATGAGAGATGATAGGTGGACCAAAAAAATCTTGGAATGGAGACCGAGAGCGGATAGACGAAACCCGGGAAGACCACCCACAAGATGGACTGACGACATAAAGAGGATTTGTACCAACTGGATTGCAGCAGCGCAGGATAGATCTGAATGGAAGTTTTTCGAGGAGGCCTATGTTCAGCAGTGGACGACTATGGGCTGATGATGATGATGATGACAGTACCTATAAAAAGTGTGCGTGCAGTTCACCATGGATGAGTGTCGCTGCGTAATCGATCACCTACTTGAAAAGTAATTCTGATTGAAGAAAAAAAATGAGATTATTGAAAATGAAAGACCTATTTTAACAATTTAAAAAAGGAATCAAAAAAGTAGTTAGATATTTTAAATTTAGTTGGTACAGTGAAAATCCTTGGTTATGTGTTTACAAGAAAAATAGACTGTATTGTTGGACATGTCTTTTGATTTCTACAGAAAAATAGGTGGACCAGGTTCACGATCTAAATAGTTTTAGAGTTTTAAAAAAGAGACATGAAATTTCTCCGTTACCTACATGTAAGATATATACCCAATTTGATTCAGTTTGGCAAAACAAGAATCGAAAGTTCTCTTTTAAAGCAAATATTGCTGAACATAATAAGTTTGTTAAAAAAATAGATAATATCCTTAGCATGATTATACAGGGTGAGTCATTAGGAACTGTACATACTCCTACCTCGTATAGAGGCTCCTATGGGAAATAACAAATGACCATTAAAAAGTGTCTGCTCCCATTGTTTAATAATATACAAGGCGAATTTCGCATTTTGACAGAAATTTGTATTCGTCATAATTTTGGAACGGTCAGATCGATGTGTCTCTTATTTTGATCAATCGTTACACTATTATCACCCAATCAACTGATTTAGTCAAACTAGAAAAAAATCAGGTCCGGCTTTAAAAAATTAGTTCGTTTGGGTCTTAGAAAAAATTTCACCCTGTATACGCTTTTTGAAAACTCTAATACGAATTTTACAAATTAGACAAATAGACAATTAAAATGGCATATTTATTTTTTTCCCCGCACGATTACTTAATTTTTTATAAAAAAATCAAATTTGACTATGAATTAAAAGTATGGTAAAGTGAACCATAGATTAAAAAAAAATAACTTTTATTCCAAAAACTAATTTTTTTTAAACAAATATTTAATTTAGGTTACCACCCAATCAACTGATTTATTTAAACTAGAAAAAAATCAGGTCCGGCTTTAAAAAATTAGTTCGTTTGGGTCTTAGAAAAAATTTCACCCTGTATACGCTTTTTGAAAACTCTAATATGAATTTTACAAATTAGACAAATAGGCAATTAAAATGGCATATTTATTTTTTCCCCACACGATTACTTAATTTTTTATAAAAAAATCAAATTTGACTATGAATAATTATTAAAAGTTTGGTAAAGTGAACCATAGATTTAAAAAAATTAACTTTTATTACAAAAATTATTTTTTTTAACAAATATTTAATTTATGGTACCACCCAATCAACTGATTTATTCAAACTAGAAAAAAAATCAGGCCCGGATTTAAAAAATTAGTTCGTATTGGTCTAAAAAAAATTTCACCCTGTATACGCTTTTTGAAAACTCTAATATGAATTTTACAAATTAGACAAATAGGCAATTACAATGGCATATTTATTTTTTTTCCCACACGATTACTTAATTTTTTATAAAAAAATCAAATTTGACAATGAATAATTATTAAAAGTTTGGTAAAGTGAACCATATATTTAAAAAAATTAACTTTTATTACAAAAATTAATTTTTTTTAACAAATATTTAATTTATTTTACCACCCAATCAACTGATTCATTCAAACTAGAAAAAAAGTCAGGCCCGGATTTAAAAAATTAGTTCGTTTTGGTCTAAAAAAAATTTCACCCTGTATACGCTTTTTGAAAACTCTAATATGAATTTTACAAATTAGACAAATAGGCAATTAAAATGGCATATTTATTTTTTTCCCTATACGATTACTTAATTTTTTATTAAAAAATGAAATTTGTCAAAATCGGAATTTTAACCTAAAAATGAAAAAAAAAATGAAATCACGGTTTAACTCGCTACAACTCTGTTCCATTTTAATATTTTTTTTCTGAAATTTTTACAGCACATATCTCTTACCATTGTGAAGACTATGAAAATTGTTGTAGACTTTCAGTCTTCTTCTCGTAAAAGTTATGAATTTTTAAAAATAAAAGGTGCAGATTCGTGAATTGCAAAGTTAAATCGCAAAAATTAAGTGAAAAAATTTAAAATTTATCTATTTGATCACGTCTATGTTAAACTTAGAGTCCAAAGAGAAGTGTATGGGGAGTTTTAGATCTAGACGTGTTATAGAAAAAAAAATGGTGAAACTTTTAATTTTAAGAAAAACGTTGTTTAATTTTTTTTATTTTTATGGTAAAACTGCGATTTTGACAAATTTGATTTTTTAATAAAAAATTAAGTAATCGTGTGGGTAAAAAATAAATATGCCATTTTAATTGCCTATTTGTCTAATTTGTAAAATTCTTATTAGAGTTTTCAAAAAGCGTATGCAGGGTGAAATTTTTTCTAAGACCCAAACGAACTAATTTTTTAAAGCCGGACCTGATTATTTTCTAGTTTGAATAAATCAGTTGATTGAGTGGTAACATAATATAAATTAAATATTTGTTTAAAAAAAATTAATTTTTGTAATAAAAGTTAATTTTTTTAAATCTATGGTTCACTTTACCAAACTTTTAATTCATAGTCAAATTTGATTTTTTTATAAAAAATTAAGTAATCGTGTGGGGAAAAAAATAAATATGCCATTTTAATTGCCCATTTGTCTAATTTGTAAAATTCATATTAGAGTTTTCAAAAAGCGTATACAGGGTGAAATTTTTTCAAAGACCAAAGCGAACTAATTTTTTAAAGCCGGACCTGATTTTTTCTAGTTTGACTAAATCAGTTGATTAGGTGGTAATAGTGTAATGATTGACCAAAATAAGAGACACATCGATCTGACCGTTTAAAAATTATGACGAATACAAGTTTCTGTCAAAATGCGAAACTCGCCCTGTATATTATTAAACAATGGGAGCAGACACTTTTTAATGGTCATTTGTTATTCCCCATAGGGGCCTCTATACGAGGTAGGAGTATGTACAGTTCCTCATGACTCACCCTGTAATAGATACCGTATGTTTTTTGGCCAAACAAGAATTAGCGTTTCGTGGTCATTTTGAGGGCGACGGCTCCGACATTCGATGCAATTACAGGGAATTGTTAACATTAATTGCCAAAAAAGATCAAAAATTTTGCCAACATCTAGAAACATCAACTGTTTTTCGAGAGTTTTAAGTGATATACAAAATGATATTATTGAAGCTATATTTACATTTAGCCATATTTTCATTTTTTTAAATAAGATTTATTGCATCTGCATGGTAACACTTTAGAAAAAGGCACGCGTCGCCACTGGTTCTAGCTAAGTGTCCTGCCCAGTTCCACTTAAGCGTCGCAGCTCTTTCGATGACGTCTTGAACTCCTGATCGTTGCCTGATTTGTTAGTTTGCTATGTGATCACGAAGGATCACGTTCAGCATCGCACATTCCATGACTCGTTGTGTAACTCTTGAGTTTATTCGCGGATTTTTGCGTCAGTGTTAAAGTCTCTCCCCCATAAGTTTGTACAGGCAAAACACATAGGCTATAAACCTTTCGCTTGAGACACATGGGAATTGAACTCTTTTAGAATTTAGAATGTGACTTAGCTTGCCAAATGTTGCCCATGTCAAGCCTATTCGCCTCTGTATTTCTACTCTGGGCTAATTAGCAAAATTCATGGAAAAGTTATTTACCAGCAATTTTATTGCTGGAATCGAATTATAAGATCCTATATATTAATAATATAGGTATGCAAAGTCCGCAGATAGTGTGCTACTTTTTTTATAAACAAAATGGCGCTCGAAAATCGTGTTTTTTTCAATTTTGGCTCTATAACTCCAAAGATTTTAACTTTACACCAAAAACACTCAAATAAAAATTCACCGCAATTCAATTCTGCATAGAGATATGTTTTTCCCGATTTGCTCCGACGAAAACTTTCCTCGGAAAATGCGGGTTTTCCCAACAAAATCTCTAATTTTCAAATAAAGTTTTAGGTAAGTAATTATTAATCAATAATTAAATAACTTAGTGAGATCAAAGCTTTCTTGGTATAGATTGTAATTCCAGAAGCCGGTGAAAATTAAACGAATATTTTAGCAACAATTCAATTGTTAATTAACAATTTACGATCGCAATAATAACCAAAATAATCATGATACATTGATCAAACTTATAAAGATTATAAAGATGAGATGCTTATTTAATATTTTATCGACAAAATATAAATTTTTCGTTTTTTTGCATAATCTTTAAATTTTGAAAAAAAAAATAGTTATAATACGCTGGTCTAATTAGTAAAGTACAAAGAAAGGTTATTTACCAGCAATTTTATTGCTGGAATCGAATATTATGACCTATATATTAATAATATAGCTATGCAAAATCCGCAGATAGTGTGCTACTTTTTTTATTAACAAAATGGCACCCCCAAATCGTGTTGTTTTCAATTATCGGTCTATAACTCCGAAGATTTTAGCTTTACACCAAAAACACTAAAATAAAAATTCACCACAATTTAATTCTACATAGAGGCATGTTTTTCCCGATTTGCTCCGACGAAAATTTTCATCGGAAAATGTGGGTTTTCCCAACAAAATCTCGAATTTTCAAACAAATTTTTTGGGCTAGTAATTATGTATCAATAGTTAAATAACTTGGTGAAATAAAAGGTTTCTTGGTATAGATTATAACTGCAGAAGCCGGTGAAAATTAAACAAATATGTTAGCAACAATTCAATTGTTAATTAACAATTTACAGTCGCAATAACAACTAAAATAATCATGAAACATTGATTAAACTTAGAAAGATTATAAAGATGTGATGCCTATTTAATATTTTGTCGACAAAATATAAATTTTTCATTTTTTTGCATAATCTTTAAATGTTTAACAAAAATAGTTATAAACAAATTAACATTTCTCAGAAATTGTTTATTATATTATAATTTTAAAAAATGCTTAAAATGCGTATTTCAAAGGTCTTGAAAACGAATGCTTTAATATTTTTTTCCAACCATTTGCAAAAAAGTTATGAAACAGCAAAGTAAACATACGATTACTCCGTTTTTTATGATTTGTTTTAATTGTTTCAAAGCTTAAAAATGAGTTTATGGTACAAACTAATTACTCTCAAAAAATATCAAACATTAGTTCAATGGTTATATATTAATCAAAGATTAAAAATGTTTTTTTTTGTAATTTTTAGCGCGAAAATAGGCTTGATACAGAGCCGAAGCTTAATTTTATTTATTAACTACTGTACGTCGCGGGCGGTTGTCGCTTCGAGTGAAAATGTTATTAGCTACGGTACTGTATTAGTCTGCTTTCGCGCGTGTAAATTACAAAAAAAATATTTATAATCTTTAATTAAAATGTAACCGTTAAACTAATAATCGATATTTTTTGTAAGTAATTAGCTTGTACTTTAAACTCACTTTTACGCTTTGAAAGAATTAAAAAAAAATTATAAACAACATAGTAATCGTATGTTTACTTTGCTATTTCATAACTTTTTTGAAAATGGTTGCAAAAAAGTTTTAAAGCATTCATTTTCAAGACCTTTGAAATACGCGTTTTTACCTACTTTTTAAAATTAGAATATAATAAAAACTTTCTGAGAAACGTTAATTTGTTTATAACTATTTTTTTTTAAACATTTAAAAATTATTCAAAAAAATTAAAAATTTATATTTTGTTGACAAAATATTAAATAGGCATCTTATATTTATAAGATTTCAAAGTTTGATCAGTGTATCATAATTATTTTGGTTATTATTGCCACCGTAAATTATTAATTAACAATTGAATTGTTGCTAAAATATTCGCTTAATTTTCACCGGCTTCTGAAACTATAATCCAAACTAAGAAAACTTTTATGTCACCGAGTTATTTAACTATTGGTAGATAATTTCTCATCTAAAACCTTATTTGAAATTTAAAGATTTTGTTTGGAAAACCCGCATTTTCCGAGGAAAATTTTCGTCGGAGCAGATCGGGAAAAACATGTCTATATGCAGAATTTAATTTCGGTGAATTTTTATTGGGGTATTTTTGGTGTAGAGGTAAAATGTTCGGAGTTATGGAGCAAAAATTGAAAAAAACAAGATTTGGGGGCGCCATTTTGTTAATAAAAAAAGTAGCACACTATCTGCGGACTTTGCATACCTATATAATTAATATATATAAGCATAAGCTTCGATTCCAGCAATAAAATTGCTGGTAAATAACTTTTCCCAAAAATGGCCTATTCTCCGATAATCAGCCCAGACTATTCGTATTTTTCATTGTCTCTGCTTTTGATCTCGTGTCCCAGATATTTGCAAGTGTGTGTTTGTTGTATGGTATTATTGTCAATAGTTATAGCCAGGGAGGTAGTGTCAAATTTGATCGGAGCATTTTAGCATGGCTGCTTTCTTTTTATTTAGTTAGGTATTCCAAAGCTTATTAACAAATGATGTGTCAGCTGGCCCAAAACCGGGGATTTTAGACAAGAAAAGGTAAAATATGAAACTTGATGGAAAAACGCTACAACTTATGTAAAATATTTATCTACGTGACTTACATCTCTTAATAGCCTTGCTGACTCCTCTCCTAGCTTTCACTCAGGCAATCCGGGTTCAAATCCTGGCGTTGAATTTTTTTTTGTTTTTAAAATTGAAATATTTAGATTGCTATTAAACAATGGGGGTTGGTGATAGAAAAGTGAAAAATTAGGGTTGTATGTATCTTTTGGTTCTACATCATATTACATTAAGAAAAAACAGTTTGTTAAAAAAATAAAAAAAAATGTCGGGAGGGGGTGGGGAGTGCAACCCCCTTTTTCACTTAGATTGGTCGTACTAACTCAGGAAGCTTCAGGGGTTCATTTACAACAACTTTGCTTATTAAGGTCTATCATAATATTTATGATCAAATGCATAGTTCTATGCATAATTCTATAAAAGACATACAGATTTTTTTATATTGTCTCGTATAAATAATACAAACGTGGTATTATAAAAATAATTATTTTTCAAAATAAAATGTCAATTTAAAAAAAAATTTCAACGCCAGGATTTGAACTTGGATTGCCTGAGTGAAAGCTAGGAGAGAAGTCAGCAAGGCTATTAAGAGTTGTAATTCACGTAGATAAATATTTGACATAAGTTGTAGCGTTTTTCCATCAAGTTTCTTATTTTACTTTTTCTTGTCTAAAATCCCCGGTTTTGGGCCAGCTGACACATCATTTGTTAATAAGCTTTGGAATACCTAACTAAATAAAAAGAAAGCAGCCATGCTAAAATGCTCCGGTCAAATTTAACACTACCTCCCTGGCTATTAAATTTCCACTCATTATATTACGAGATTTGTCATAAGTTTAGTTTTTCAAGGTTCATTTTTAATCCTGCGCTCTCAGACAGAGTTTTAAGTGAATGTATCTATAATGTATCATAGAAACTATATTATGTAAATAATAATCATTTCGTTGTGAAGCGCAACAAGAGCCGTCTTATTTTAGTTAGTTCAGAGAGCGCTAAAATTGCTCTAACTAGTTTCGACTTCGACTCTTGTTAGAGTCTTTTCAGAGAGCATATATTTGATTCAGAGAGGATCTCTTTGAACTAACTAAAATGCTTCATCAGTGAGAATCAAAGATGTGCTCTCTGAAGAGACTCTAAGAAGAGTCGAAACTAGTTAGAGCACTTTTGGCGCTCTCTGAACTAACTAAAATAAGACGGCTCTTGTTTCGATTCACAACGAAATGATTATTTATTATTTTTATTAGTCCTACTCCTATTCTGAGTATTGGAAACTACTTTTTGTTGGAATTTTACCGTGCTGGACAGGCGGGTAGTGAGACGCAACTTGATCTCCATCGGCTTTCTTTGCTCTGGCGATTCGTTCGCTTTTAGAAGCCACGAATGGTGTAACGAGAAGATTAATTCTGGTAAAGTTTTATTTTTAATATTGTTAATATTAAAAGTAAAACTTTCGTTCGTTCGTTATATCATATAAGTTATCATGATATTAATACAACATCCCCAAACCTTAGATAATTTAATCTCTATCCATCTACATTGATGCCCATAGAGGAATGTCGCCAATTATTATGGAATACATTTTGTTTAGGAGTCCGTGTATGGAGAAGAGCAGCCACAGACAAGCAAGGGTGGAGGCAAAAAATAAAGGAGGTCAAGGCTCAATTTGGGCTGTAGTGCCGTAGAAGAAGAAGAAGATTTTGTTTTGGGGATATAAAATAATACCTTTATAGAAATGAAAACAATTTAAAGTTATGACACATCAGTCATACATTTTTATGTAGTAATTAAAAGCCTTCTATTAAATATCTCAATGAACAAAAAAAATCGAACAAAAAAACAAAATCCCAAATGAGTAACCAAATATGGAATAGGTACCCATATATGGAATATAGGCATAAACCAACATATCAATAACAAAAATAGACATAAACATCTGAGATCAAATAAATGTAAATAAGAAAATTATGAAAAATGAAAGAAGTAGCTTAATTCACTTGCAGACACCACAAATCCATGTATGAAACTCTGGACTAGCAGAATCATAATGAGCCCACTTACACTTAATCCACTATTCCATAATTAGGCACCAACGACTGTCCATATTTGGATTTGTACATTAGTTCAAACTAGTATCAACATTTTTTCAAGTCGTAATGTTTTAATTACAGAAGGTCATAAAATATCAAAATAAAGGTACTATTGATATACGCAACAGCATAACAAGTCTGTATTCATGCATAATAACCAATAACACTCGTTGAATATATATTTACCTTTGAAATTTTCTGCGAGACGATAAAACAAAACGCGCCTGTCAGACACGTATCGTTTGCGCATCTGACACAAAGGTGTGAACACGATAATAAAGAGAGCGACTGAAATAGAGGATGGTATTGTAGTGCGCTTCCAACTTATATTTTCGGAGAAATCAAGGAATTCCATATTAGGGCACTATTCCATATTTGGTTACTTTCCTCTATCTTGCCATTGAGTGACCTTAAATATTGACTCTAGAGCTGCCGTGAACAATTTAGGTGAAATATTGTCTCTTTGTCATTGTCTTACTACTTCTCAACCTAAGCTGAATTTTTCTGTGTCTTCGTGTAGTCAGTCGTATAGGTACTCGATGTAGCGTTGTCATAGATGTTTTTGATTAGTGACGTGTACATACCTGTAGTCTATTCGGCTTTGCTTTAGTGCTTCCAGCAGGTACCGTTTCAAACTCTACAGAATCAAACTCCACAGATCAATAATAATCGAGTAGAATTTCATATTCATATAATCAATTGAACTGTTTGTCTAAAATACCTATCATTAATTTTCTGTAATTGGGGACAACGTTAATTCCACTTTAAAGATAATTTATTACTTATCCACGAGGAAAAATTTCCTGTAGTTGGCTGTATACCATTTCGAAAACATAAAATCCTTTATAAAAGGTACATTTGTTAAAATCCCTATTCAGGACTACATAAGACATTTACTTATGTCTGATGTAGCCGTGTATAGGGATTTTAACAAATATACCTTTTATAAAGGATTTTATGAATTTATTATTTATTCTGCTTCAATTTTTAAAATACTGTTTCAAAGAGAATCGCATAATTTCTTTCGTGTATAAGTTTTTATCGCCAATCGTCACTAAAGTCATTCATTATTGTACTCATTTGCCCTCAATTGCGGCAGTAAAGCAACATTTTATTGTACTGAAAGAAGAATTTTACTTTACCTGCCGCGATTAATCAAATTAACCCATAGTCATGACTGTCATGAAATTATTATGACGTCTAAAATTTAAAAAGTTCTTAAATTGTAAATTGCAAGTAAGTGTTAAAACCAATAACAAATTATTGTAGAAAGTGAAATTGTAGATAAAATATATTTTGGCATTATCCAAGCTGTCCAGCTTTCAGTAGGTACTTCATTTTCCAGTTTTTCATTCAGGGATTATTAAAGTTAAAGATGATTAATTTTATGAAATAATGAAGATAATCAAATTTAAAAAATTGTGTAGTGTTATAATGAGATTTTAAAAAAGTTAAATAAATGACAGATTTTTATTCAATTTATTTTATAAATTTTATATTATTTTTAAATATTTACAGAGCCCAAATTCTTACGTAGTCAACTTTAAGGTGCGAATCATCGGAATTCAAATTCTAAGTTCATTTCCAATCAAATTATGTTGGCGATAAAATTTTGTATGCACCACGTCAGTAAAGACTCTTTATCGAACTGGTCTGTTACTGGTCTGTTAATATCAAGACTCGTTCGATAAAGAGTCACTTTACTGACTTGGTACATAAATAACTTTTATTAATTTGTTTTTATGATTAAAGTTATAATCTAGAAATTCAATTAATACTGAAATATTAGTAACTTGGTAACGCTAGTTTAATCGGACAAACTAATCCCAGTTAAAAGTTCCTTGGAATCTGTGTACCTAAACCTATGTGGGTGCTAACTTAGTTTATCATATTTGAACTTTGAACTTTTCCCATAGTTCCCTAAAATCTAACCTGGAGCCGTGCTTGAGCAACACACGCCTTTAAAACCACGTGTTGCGCTATACGGAATCAAAACAACAAGTTATTGATTAAAATGAGGCATGTGCTTATTTCCTTTTAGTATCAGGCTGACGAAACGCTGCAAACAATACCATAAAATTGAGTAAAGAAATTACTCAGAAAATGATCATCGAACATGTGGATAGAAAAATGTGAGAAATGTACTTAAAACAAAAAAGATTGGATCTGCCAAAAATACTATTCTGTTAACATAGACCTATATTCTATCAAACTATCTAAGAGATTCATTAAAATATAAAGGAAAAGATTCCTCTCATTGGCTGTATACCATAATAAAAAACTTACTAAGGAAGTAAAACTTCACTTGTAGGTAGATGGTATATAAATTTATTAAAATTTTTTATCTAAAAAGATCCAAATTGGATTGAAGTGGGTACATCTATAGTACAAAAAACACAAACGTTGGTCCGAAAACGATCCAACTACTTTGGATCTAAAGTTTCAACCTGATGATGGACTGATTGGAACTAGCTACATAGTTAGGTCAAAAGACCTTAGTATGTATTACAAGATTAGTATTAAAAAATTTTAATAAATTTATATACCATCTACCTACAAGTGAAGTTTTACTTCCTTAGTAAGATTCATTAAAATTCAGCTGAGCAGAAAGCTATTGTTCGAGGTGTGAAATTTCATAAACAAGGGATCTACCTGTTTTATGAAATGATCTCGTGTTTATATAATTTCACACCTCAAACAATAGCATTCCGCTGAACTGAAAAACTAATTTGTAGCTAATAGGTAGTAGTAATTGTAATGTGTAGTTCGATTGAACTTTTTAGGCGCGCTGCTAACAAAGTTGCAGTGGCCATGATGATTTCCAATCTCCGCTAGGAGTTACACGTGAAGAAGAAGACTCCTTCAATATTTTCATTAGATGACCCTACTTTGGCGTTAAAATCTCCTAAAATTATGATTAGTTCACGATTCGGAATAGCGCTAACAGTTTCTTCTAAACGACCATAGAACCTGTTGATGTCTTCTTCTTGTGCAGCTGTTGTAGGAGCGTATATCTGGACAAGGTGTAGGGCATTGATGGATATTCCCATTTTAATGGATATTATCTTGTCATCAATAGTATAACATCCAATTACGCAGTCGTTCAGTTTAGAGGGTACAATTATTGCGACTCCATTTGTAGTTGTGTGATCTGGGCCTGAAAAATAGACGACGTTGCCAGCAGTTGTTTTAAAATGCCCTTTACTTCTCCAGTGAGTATTCAGAGAGTGTAAACACTTCTTAAAAATAATTTGTTTCATATTTTAATTTCAATAAACATGTTTGAAGTATTAATTTATAATTAATATTGTATATTTATATACATTAATTATTGAAATAATAGTCAAATTCAATATCGATTTATGGAAAATATTATTTTTTTATTTTTCCGGGATTTTTCGGTTTTTCTGGGAGGTGAAAATAGACTGGTTTTATTATTATCTTAAGCTACCCCTGTTAAAAAAATTAATATTCTGCGTGCCCTAGAAGGCGAGATATTGCAAATTTTTCCATCTCGCTTCAATTTGATGTTTTATTCTAAAAAAAACGGAGCTCAGAAAGTTCCCCCTTCACTTTAACGTGGCGGTATTTTAAGAGTACAATCACTTTAGCGGGTTATAACTTTTTATACCCCGGGAAATTGATGTTGAATAAATGTTGGAATTTTGATAAAATGTTGAAATTTTTTTAATGTGTCTTAAAATTTTTTTTTGCTTGAAAAATGGCTTTGGCCGAGCCAATTAGCCAGACTTGTTTGTGATTGATTGCAGATTCATAGTCATAAATTTCTTATTTCATAACGTAAGTACTACAATATTATTTTTTTGATGCAATATATTATTATATTACATATATATATTTTTTATTATATATTTTAATTTGTGTAATCTTAAAATTGAAGCCTCAAAGAATCGATTGCGATCTGCTAAATACCTACAGGGTGATTGATTTGTGGGGTAAAGTTCAATAGATACGCTATAGTAATAGAGCGCAATAAAAGTTAATAACAAAAATTGTAGACAACTTTGAGATTCATATTAAAAAATTATTTAGAATGTTACAGGGTGTTCGATAACCTAATGGCAGACCGAACTTATGTTTTTTTAAATGGAACACCCAGTATTTTATTTTTTATTCAAAATCTGCTTAATTGTCTTATCACAAAAATATAAAGTTTGTTATGTTATATAGGGTATGTACAAAGTTATAACATAACCAATTTTCAATGAAAATCGTATCAAGTTCAACGTCCTGTATAAATAAAAATAAGCACAACAGCAATGGTCTATTGATGCAAAATTTTTTTAGTTACAATTGTCAAAATTTTAGAAATTATTGATATTGCTAATTTTCTTTATATCGAATACAGGGTAAGTCAAACCGCAAGTACATTATTTTCTCAATAATTTTAAATGGAACACCTTGTATTTTATATCACTATCAAAAAGTACCATTGCCGTACTTTAATTTGTATACAGCATTGCCTATGTCTAAATTTATTAGTTTTCGAGATATTTTCATTTTTCAATGGACCAGTAGCGTGGCCACCCAGATCACCAGAATTTAATAAACTGGACTGATGGGGTTATGTTAAGAATGAAGTTTATAAAATGCCTCCAACGACAAGGGATGAGATGAAAAATAAAATACGAAGTGTATTTCGAAGTATTAATTTACAAATACTTCGTAGTGTAAGTAGGTAACTCATTCAATGACCGTTTTTAGGCATGTATAAAGGTGTTAGGAGGTCATTTTGAACATCTTATGTAAATAAATATTTAAAATATTTTATTAAAAGTAGCTTTTAATTTTTTCAAAAAAGTAGCTTATGTAAATAAATATTTAAAATATTTTGTGTTCATGTTTTTTTTTTGTTAAATTTTTTACTAATAAATTCTTGTTCGTTCGTTATTTGTTACATTGTTACATTTAGGTACATACAAAAGTAGTTTTTAATTGTTTTCACAAAATGTTGTATTTTGTGTTTGTGCTTTTTTTGTAAAATTTATAACTAACTAATAAATTATTTTTCTTTCTTTATTTGCTACATTGTTACATTGATTACGGAATTAATAATAAGTAATCGTAAATTGTCAGTTTTAGACAATTATTCAGTCATGGCTTACTTAAAATTTGGAAAGATTTAGACCCCTAATTAATAAGTTGTTCTGAAAAATGAAAATATCTCGAAAACTAATAGATTTAGACATAGGAAATGTTGTATAAAAATTAAAGTACGATAACGGTACTTTTCGATAGTGATATAAAATACAAGGTGTTCCATTTAAATTTACTGAGAAAATAATGTACTTGCGTTTTGACTCACCCTGTATTCGATATAAAGAAAATTAGCAATATCAACCATTCTTAAAAATTTTGATAATCAACAAAAAAATATGGCACCAATAAATAATTGCTGTTGTGCTTATTTTTATTTATACAGGGAGCTGAACTTGTTATATAAAATGTTTGAATTCCTTACGTAAAAATAAAAATAAGTAACTTTTATTCGAGAGATTATTTCGAATTATGGATAGACGGCGCTATTATCGGAAAAGACGATTGTTGGAAATGGAAAATTAAATTAAAAAATGGAAAGTCCCCACTAAAATGGAAAACTTAACTTAACTTTTTTTTGGTTTTAGGATCTAATCTTCACAACCCAATAGGTCCCCATAACGCTCTAGTAACTGCAAATTTAGCATACTTTCCTCCCCAACTATAACATTTATAAATGACTTTTTGACATTTATAAATGACAAAATACGGGTTTTTTGTAATTAGGTATCTCGATCAATTGTTTATGTATTTTAATTTAGAAATTCGGAAATTAAACATACCTGAAAGAAATCGTATGGAAGAACAAATATCTAAATATCCAAATGAGTGTCAAAATATATAAAACAACAATAAGACCTATTGTAACATATGCGGCAGAAACAAGACCAGACACAAATAGAACGTTTACAAATGATGAGAACAGTTGAAATGAGAACACTAATAATAATAGCCTTTATTCCCCAACAGTTTCCCATTTACAGAGGAATACAAAGAATAAGAAGTTATAACAGCACTGCATGCTTAATACAAATAACTATAAACACTAAGAACTATATACAAGGCAAAACTCTAGTGACAGAATAAAAAGTTAAGGTGAAGACATCAGACAAAACTGTGGAATACAGGACATGGGTAGGAGGGTCAGACAGAGACGAAGATATTGGGACAAACATATAAAGAGAATGGAGGACAGCAGACTCGTTAAAAGCGCAAAAACAAATAAACCAGTAGGTAAAAGACCACAGGGTAGACCACCAAAACGATGGCGAGAATGCTGGACCTCATCGTTCGGGGAAGACTTGATGGCAATGAACAGGCAATAGCCTACTAGCATGATCGATCATGCTAGAAAGAAGAAGAAGAGCAAATTAAACAACTTTTTAAGATCTACAATTTTTTTGACCACTTTTCTCCAAAATATATAAGAAACGTTGTATAGACAAAAAAATGATTGTTTTACTTTTTATAAGTATTCAAGAAAACAACGCAAAATCAGATTTTTACAGATAGACAGGGGTACGACGTTATCCTAGAGTGGGGTAACATTGGCCACAAAGGCAAGTCTTAGCTATTAAAACGCTTCCAGAAAATTGAACAAAACGTACTATTTGAAGTAGTGAATTACATAAACAGGTTGCCTTGAATACGCCAATTTAGTGTCAAAAAAAGGTATTTTTCCTTTTTTTTTTAAATCAATGGAAAACAGTAAAACATGGTTTTTTTAGTACACACATCTTCGAGATCATGGAAAAAACTTTAAAATGGTGTATTACAAAGTTTGATATACTCATTTATTGTTAATATAATTGCGAAAAAAGGTCGAAATTGTAAAAAAGTTAATTTCTCAATAACTATTGTAAAAATTAGTGTACAACTTTAAAATTTTTGTCAAATGAGGGTTCTTTAGTGTTTAATATGTGACAAAAATTTCAAAGCGATTAATTTAATTGTTTAAATTTTATTCACATTGTTTATTCCAGAGAACTTTTTTTGCAATAACATGTCACAAAAAAATGATGTTAGAACCATTCTACAGGTGTCAAATGAAAGAGCATGAGCTAGATTTTCAAATTGGTTTAAAAAAGTGAATAAAAAATGCATTTATTAGTAATAAATAATTATGCAGAAGTATCGTCAATTTTTCCTTATACACTTTTTATTTTTTTATATAATAATTTACATATATTTATTACAATTTTTTATCAATTTCTATATACATAACATTACTTGGTAGTTGTCCACCTAAAAAAACGGTAAAAAATAGATTTTTTTGAAAAAAAAACTATTCAAGACGTTTATAAGGAAAAATTTACGATACTTTTGCATAATTATTTATTACTAATAATAGTTATTTATGATATAAGTGTTAAAAGTACAATTTTAAGGCACGCATGTGAAAGTGTGCAAAATGAGCGAAGCGAATTCTGCAATTCACATGAGTGCCTTAAAAATGTACTTTTTAACACGTATATCATACAATATTTTTTCTACAAACGTCTTATATATCAACAATTATAATTTATTCATTCTCAATTACAGGAACCTTTTATATCTACAAAAACTTTTAGTTGAACTTGACTGACATCATTTTTATATTTTTCTTCACATTACATCAAAACTGCCAATACGTAAATATCAATATCAATAACTGTCAATACGTAAATTATAACAACTATAGAATAACATCTTACTTTTATTGTTGTATATTCTAACAAATTTTAACAAATGTTAAAATGTTATTATAACAATAATACAGTTTAAATTAAATTTTAAAAAACCTTTTAAACCACCTTTTTCAAATTGCGCAAGTTGTACTATTAATATTAATGTTAATAAATGAAATATAAATATTTTGACGTTTCACAATTTGACAATTCACTTTTAGCTGCAGTGACTTAAAAATTTTAAAGCACCGGTGCTTTAAAGTAGCATTCTTAACGCTCCTATGGAGTGCTATAAATTGCATTTTTAACACGTTTGTAGAAAAATATATTTAAAAACACTAATATATTCTTGCCACACCTTTTCTTGACTGATAAATACATAAATTACAAATTAGACAAAATCGTCTTTATCTCGAAACTTACTTATTTTGACTTTTAAGCGCTAGTGCTTTAAAGTAGCATTTTTAACGCTCCTTTGGAGTGCTAAAAATTGCATTTTTAACAAGGTTGTAGAAAAATGCATTTTTTATTCACTTTTTTTAAATCAATTTGAAAGTTTAGCTCATGCTCTTTCATTTGACACCTGCAGAATGGTTCTAATAGCATCTTTTTCTTGCTTATGCTACTGCAAAAAAGCTCTCTGGAAAAAATAATTTGAATAAAATTTAAACAGTTGAATGATTCGCTTTGAAATTTTGGTCACATATTAAGCACCAAGGAACCCTCATTTGACCAAAATTTCAAAGCTTTACTCTAATTTTTACAATAGTTATTACGAAATTAATTTTTTTGCAATTTCGACCTTTTTTCGCAATTATATTGTGACGAATTTCTAACTGAGGCCGGCCCTGCCCCTAGTAGTCAACAAACAACAGCGACACGTCATCGACGAGTAATGTCTCCGCTAATCCAGAAGTTTCCCCGATGATAGGCGGAGACCTGCCTCAGGCCTTCTAAACGTTCTCGAAGCAGAGCCGTATCTATATAAGCGGATGATTTTAAGCAGCAGCAGTCAGTCAATGAACGAGCCGCGACGCGTGATATAATTGTATTCGAATCCGATTTAATGAAATGTATATATTAGTTATCGAAGTTATTATGTTTAGTTAATTAAATCATAAATTTGAGTTGTAAATAAATTAGATGTGTTATTTGTAATTATTAAAATAAATAAGTGATGTAAATAAAATAATATAAGTAAGTCTTCCTTTATTTAAATTAAACTTAGTGCCTAAAGATATAAATAAATAAAATAGTAGAGTCAATCGCGTAACAAAATGGTGTCAGAAGTGGGATACTTGAAATAAATATCAACGTAAATTTTCGGTTTAAATAAAGTGTGGAACCTTTAAAAATAAATAAAATATAAATCGTAATAAATAAAGTGTGTGATCATGTCTACCTTGTGTAAGCTAAAAATTGCAGACGTGAGACTTGAATTGGAAGAAAGGGATCTGAGTTCTACTGGGAAAAAGGCTGATCTAGTCGAACGTCTAAAGAACGCTCTTCAGGAAGAGGGTCAAGATCCAGAAACCTATTTGTTTGAAGACAAGCATGCTGCTGTGATCTCGTCGATTTCGAAAGTTTCCTCCGATGTTTCTAAAGTTTCGACAGACATTACATCGCTAGAGAACAAAGTTTCGACAGACATTACATCGCTAGAGAACAAAGTTTCGACAGAGATCACATCATTAGAGAAAAAGGTTTCTATTGAAATTTCCCAAGTTTCCTCGGATGTTTTGAAAGTTTCAACAGACATTACATCGTTAGAGAAAAAGGTTTCTAGTGACATTTCGAAAGTTTCGGGTGATATTTCATCCCTTGAAAGCAAGATGACTAACGAGATCTCTGCTAGCATCTCTAAAGTCACCTCCGATTTTGACGACAAGATATCGTCCATAAAATCTACTTTTGAAGAAAAGATCAAGGAAATAGAAAAGAAAATGCAGGAAATGGAAAAAGTAGACAAAGGTTTGGAACCCATCTTAACAGACATTAAAAATGATGAAACCAAATACAAATTGGAGCCACAGTCGATAGTTGAAGGGAGTGTGAGTCTTGCTCGTGTTAAGGTGCCAAATTTCGACGGAAAGTCATCATGGAACAACTACATGAAACAGTTCGAATCGGCGGCCAGAGCGAACGGATGGTCCGAGAAAGAAAAAGCTGTAAACCTCACTATTGCTCTTCAAGGCGACGCTTTGGATGTCCTCCAGACCATAGCCGTAGAGGAGACAGATGACTTCGAGCAGCTTAAAAAGAGACTGAATATGCGATACGGGCACGAACATTTAGAGCATGTTTATCAGTCGCAGTTTAAAAATCGAAGACAAAAGAAAGATGAAGCTCTTCAAGAATACGAGGTCGATATTGCCAGGTTAGTACGGTATGCATATCCAACAGCTCCCGAAGACATGATGGAAAAGTTGGCTGTTCAAACATTCATTGATGGCCTTCGTGATCATGAAATGCAAAGAACACTGCGATTAGCTCGTCACAAGACGCTGGTTGATGTCTTGTCTGCCGCCCTCGAATACGAATCAGCTACCCAGGCCTCGGGCGGGTACAGTAAAGTTAGGACTGTGAAAGAGGAAGAGGATGAAGACAAACTGGACCAGATTGTCAATATGATAAAGGGCATTTCATACAAGAAAACAAAGACCATAAGGTGCTGGAATTGTGGTGAAATGGGACACGTACGGAGTTCATGTAAGTACCCTAGGTACAATAACAGTCAAGAGACTCACCAGCAGGAAAACTAGAACGGGTCGGCCTTAGGGGGCAGCTTCGACCCGCAACTTTTCCAAAGACCCTCTCATACTAATAGCTTCTTTGAAATGTCGTGAAGATAGTGTATATGTGGATGGAGAAATAAATGGTAAAAAGTATACATTGTTGGTGGATACCGGAGCGACCAGGACCATTATACGACCGTCAGTTATAAACAGCCGTAAGAAACTCTTACCAACGAGGTTGCGACTGCGGACTGCCACAGGTGAAAATGCCAACACCCACGGAGAAATCCAGATACAATTAGGGATTGGAGCAGAAAAGTTCGTCCATACTGTCATAGTAGCAGACATCGAAGAAGATGTTATATTAGGAATGGATGTAATGAATTTGCATGGATTTCAATTGGATTTTAAGAACAGGGTAATCAAAGTGGGCAACGAGGAGGTATTTCTTCATCCACATGATGACAGCACTGTGCTAGCAGCCATTAAAGAAGATACAGTTGTGCCTGCGAGGAGTGAAACGATCATCGTAGCGCGGCTACAGGGAATTGTAGAAGAGGGAACAACTGTTATGATGGAGCCATGGAACCACGACGAGGAGGTTGGCCGAGGAATCATAATTGGAAAGGAATTGGTTACTTCTGCTAAAGAAATTCCCGTGAGATTGATTAATGTCAATGACTACCCGGTGACCATCAAGAAGGAGACAAAAGTAGGAACTTGTGTACCCGTGACGTCCATAATCCGTCAGACAACAACAACATCAGATAATTCCAACGACAAGTTCGACCAAATGGTTGCAGTTGCAGGCCAATCTTTGAATCAAGTGGAGAAAAGGAAATTAAGGGAATTTCTTCGGCAATATCGTGACATATTCGTACCGAAAGGAGGAAAGACAGGAAGAACGACAGTTGTCAAACATAAAATTGACACTGGTACCGCTAGGCCAATTCGTCAAACAGCTCGACGATTACCACAGGCGAAGAGAGAGGAAGCTGAAAGGATTGTTCAAGAAATGAGGAAAGACGGGGTGATAGAACCTTCTACGAGCCCATGGGTCTCTCCGGTGGTCCTGGTCAAGAAGAAAGATGGAACTACGAGGTTCTGTGTGGACTACCGTTTGTTGAATAATGTTACCAAGAAAGATAGTTATCCTCTGCCTCGGATCGACGACACGTTGGACACATTGGCTGGAAGTAATTTGTTTTCTACGTTGGACTTGAAGTCTGGATATTGGCAGGTAGAAATGGATCCAGTGGACAAGGAGAAGACGGCCTTCACGACAGGATCTGGATTATGGGAATTCAACGTTATGCCGTTAAGAATTAAATGGCTGAGAACGGATAAAGAGGAAGACAGAGAAAGTTATGAAAAATTAAGAAAGGACGCTAAGAAAATTATAAGACAAAATAAAAGAAGATGGGCAGATGAAAAGATGCAAGAAATAGAACAGGAAAGAACAAATAGAAACACGAAACATTTCTATAAAAATATTAAAGAACAAACCAAAAAATACAAAGGTAAAACAAACGGAATAAAAAATAAAGAGGGAATAGTCATTGTGGAAGACAATGAATATAGGCAGGTATGGGCAGATCACTGCGGAGAACTCTTGACGGAGGAATGCACTGGAGAGGAAATGTACGAGGAAGAGGAGACGGTGGACGAAGAAGCAGACGAAATACACATTGCAGTCTCAAAAGAGCCAACAATAGATGAACTCGAGGAAGTAATACAGAAGAGCAAAAATGGAGAGGCTCCGGGAAAAGACGAAATTAGCATGGAACTTATAAAATATGGAGGAAAGGAACTGAAGGAAAAAATACTATCACTATTGAAAAATATATGGAAGGAAGAGAAGATGCCAGAGGACTGGGAGATAGGGCAGGTGATAACAATGCATAAAAAGGGAGACCAACAAATTTGTGAAAATTATAGAGGAATAACACTACTAAGCACAACATATAAAATATTGACTTCGATAATAAGAAAAAGATTGTCAAAGATCACGGAGAAGAGAGTGGGACAGTACCAATGTGGATTCACAGAAGGAAGATCAACAATAGATGCTATACACACAATAAAACAAATAATGGAAAAAGCAAATGAATACAAACTGCAATTAGAAATGCTATTCATCGATTTCAAACAGGCATTTGATTCGATTAAGAGAAAACAACTAATGATTGCCCTGGAAAATTAAAAATCCCACATAAACTCAGAAAATTAATAAATATGACAATGAGAACTACCGAAATTAGCATAAAGACGCAAAGAGGCGAGACAGATGAATTCATTATAAATAAAGGAGTGAAACAAGGGGATGCCTTATCCACGACACTGTTTAATCTAGCTTTGGAATATGTACTACGAAATGTGGACAGAGGAAACCTAAGAACAAGAGGTGGACAAATAATTGCATATGCAGACGACATTGTTATTATTGCAAAAAATAGAAACATAATGAAGGAGATGCTGGAAGAAATGAAAGAGAAAGGGGAGACAATGGGACTCACATTAAATGAAGAAAAGACGAAAATATTGGGACTAGGGAAACCAGCAATAAAAGGAAAAACCAAAATGGGGAATTCAGAGTTTGAAGATGTAGAGCATTTCAGGTACCTGGGAGTGACAATAAGCAAAACGGGTGAAAGAATACCAGAAATAAAAGAAAAAATATTGGCAGCGAATAAAGCTTATTTTGCAAATAAAACACTACTTAAAAGCAAAATACTGTCTATTAAAACCAAGATGAGAATGTATAACACCATAATTAGACCAATATTATTATACGCAGCAGAAACAATGACGATGACTAAAAAAGATGAAGAAAACTTAAGAATAGTGGAGAGAAAGATCATGAGAACCATACTGGGACCAATCAGAACAGAGCAAAATGAATATCGAAGCCGAACAAATGCAGAGATTAAGAAAGTACTAAAAGAAGATATCGTGACCAAAATAAAGCAATGCAGAGTTAGATGGTTAGGTCACATCTGGCGGGCAGGAGATGAGGCAGTGACATGTGCTGTGATGGAATGGAATCCGGGAGGAAGAAAGAAAAGAGGAAGACCGGGATCGGGGTGGTTGCAAGAAGTTGAAGAAGACTTAAAAAACGCAGGAGTCAGAGAATGGCGGGGAAAAACTAGAGATAGGAAAAAATGGAGAGAAATCGTTGGGAAGATAACATAAGCAAAAGGGACTGATCCTCCCTAAGAAATAGGATCTAGAAAGCTTACGCGACTTAACCCCATATCGGGGTGTACAGTCACTATATATATATAACGTTATGCCGTTTGGACTCTGTAATGCTCCTGCGACATTTGAGAGGCTTATGGAAAATGTGTTGAGAGGGTTATCTTGGAAAACATGCCTGGTGTATTTAGACGACATAATCGTTTTGGGGGAGACGTTTGAAGACCACCTGAAGAATTTAGAAGACGTTTTTAATCGACTTAAAGCTGCCCAGTTAATGTTAAACCCCAAGAAATGCCAGCTATTTCAAAGTAAAGTCAATTATCTAGGCCATATAGTCAGCAAAGAAGGAGTGGCCGTGGACAAAGGAAAAATCGATTCCATTAAGGAATGGCCGGAACCAACTGATAAACATCAAGTGAGAAGTTTTCTGGGACTATGTACTTACTACCGGAGATTTATTAAGAAGTTTGCAGATATCGCTAAGCCATTAACGCGACTTACAGAGGAAGCAAGGGATTATTGCTGGGATGGAGACTGCCAAACGGCCTTTGAAACTTTGAAGAGGCATTTAATTACAGCGCCAATATTAGGGTATCCACTGCCAGAAGGAGAGTTCATCTTAGATACGGATGCAAGCAATGTGGGAATTGGAGGAGAGCTGTCGCAGATCCAAGGAGGACAGGAACGAGTCCTTGGATATTTTAGTAAAGTGCTTTCAAAACCTGAACGAAATTATTGCGTCACGAGAAGAGAACTTCTAGCAGTAGTAAAATCAGTGAAACACTTCTATCAATACCTCTACGGAAGGAAGTTTCTAATCCGAACCGACCATGCCGCCCTTAAATGGTTAATGCAGTTTAAGAATCCAGAGGGTCAGATAGCCAGATGGATTGAACGACTTCAAGAATATGATTTCAAGATCGAGCATCGGGCCGGAGCTAGCCACAGGAACGCTGATTCCCTATCTAGAAGACCGTGTCCAGCAGAATGTTCCCATTGCAACAAAACAGAGTCAAAGGAAGCAGCAGTACTAAGAACAACAGTGGTCAACGACGAGTGGACGCCTACCAAGATCAAGGAAGAACAAGAAAAAGCTCCAGTTTTACAGAAGATTCGAAAATGGAAAGAAGAAAATCGTCGACCATCTTGGCAAGAAATATCAAGCCTAGGCTCAGTAGTTAAGACGTATTGGGCCCAGTGGGACTCATTTATCCTGGAAGACAGCTTGCTTAAACGAGTAATAGAAAATGATGATGGTTCGGTGAGGAGAACACAGTTGGTGATTCCAAAGAGCAGAGTAGCCGAAGTACTTCGTCAGTTACACGACAGTCCATCAGGAGAGCATTTTGGTGTAAAGAAGACCCTTCAGAGAATTCGGGAACGATTTTATTGGATGAATAGTTCCGACGATGTGAAGGACTGGTGTAAGAAATGTACTACCTGTGCTACAAGTAACGGGCCCTACCGGAAAAGAAAAGCTCCTATGAGACAGTATAATGTTGGAAGTCCGTTTGAAAGAATAGCTTTGGATATTGCCGGGCCATTTCCAGAAAGTGACAATGGATGCAAATACATGTTGGTGGTAATGGATTACTTCACGAAGTGGGTGGAGATCTACGCAATTCCAGACCAGAAGGCCGCCACTATTGCAGATGTGTTAATCAAAGACTGCATCAGCCGATTTGGAGTACCTCTGGAGATCCATAGTGACCAAGGAAGGAACTTTGAGAGCGATATATTTCAAGGAATCTGTGATAAACTAGGCATGAAGAAGACAAGGACCACGGCCTATCACCCGCAATCGGATGGAATGGTGGAGCGTATGAATAGGACAGTCGGCAAGTATTTGACAAAGATGGTGTCCAATCATCAACGAGACTGGGACCAGGACCTTCCGTTCTTCGCAAATGCCTATAGATCTGCTGTTAATGAATCAACTGGGCAAACACCAACAAAAGTCCTATTTGGACGTGAGATGCGTCTACCCTGTGATCTAGAGTTTGGATGTCGACCTGGAGAAGATGTTGCTGGTGAGGATTACGTGAATGAATTACGAAGAAGAATGGACGATATACATGAGTTGGTCCGTTCTAATCTTCAGATCGCTAGCGACCGAATGAAGAAACGATACGATACCCAAGCCGAGAGGGGATGTTTCAAGGAGAACGACAAAGTCTGGCTTTATAATCCAAAGAAGCGAACAGGTTGTTCTCCCAAGTTGCAGCAGTTCTGGGAAGGTCCGTACCTCATTGTCAAGAAAATCAATGACGTTATCTACCGAATAAGCAAGATTCCTAGGGGAAAGCCGATGATAGTCCACCATAACCGGTTGGCGCCGTACGAGGGAGACCACGACGTAGATGAAGAAGTGGAAGTCAACCAAATTCGAGGAATACCTGACCTTACCTTTGAAGAGTTCATGGGTACCTACGGAGGTACCGGTAAAGCAAGACATGGTGTTACCACTGAAGAAAAGCGAGATCTTCTCGCACTTCCCGATGACTATTCGCTGGCCCATACCATCCCGGCCAGTATCAAAGACGCACGAGGGTTGGCATCCGCCTTCCGAAGAAAGTTTGGTCGAGTTGCAGAACTTCAATGCCAACTGCCAGCTCCTGGCAAAGCATTGAAACTCCAAGATGCATCACGTTACCTATTCTATCTGGTAACAAAAGGCACTGTCCGTGACCAACCTACCTACCAAGATGTATGGGATGCATTAATTCAATTGAGAGAGCACGTGTTGGAGTCCGACGTGCAAAAGTTAGCCATACCAAAGTTAGAATGCAGCCAATTAGACTGGAGAGTTATCCGAAATATGGTAGAAGAAATTTTCCAAGACACCGAGGTCCAGGTGTTAGTCTGTTGCAATCCGCATAGTTACTGGTGCGGAGAGAAGACCGTCCCCTGTCACTTTTATACAACTGGGAGTTGTAAAAGAGGGTCCAGTTGCCGATACCAGCATCCAGTTCCAGTCCTGACAAGGTTCCAGGAGGAACCATCTTTTAAGGAGGGGGCAATGTGACGAATTTCTAACTGAGGCCGGTCCTGCCCCTAGTAGTCAACAAACAACAGCGACACGCCATCGACGAGTAATGTCTCCGCTAATCCAGAAGTTTCCCCGATGATAGGCGGAGACCTGCCTCAGGCCTTCTAAAAGTTCTCGAAGCAGAGCCGTATCTATATAAGCGGATGATTTTTAAGCAGCAGCAGTCAGTCAATGAACGAGCCGCGACGCGTGGTATAATTGTATTCGAATCCGATTTAATGAAATGTATATATTAGTTATCGAAGTTATTATGTTTAGTTAATTAAATCATAAATTTGAGTTGTAAATAAATTAGATGTGTTATTTGTAATTATTAAAATAAATAAGTGATGTAAATAAAATAATATAAGTAAGTCTTCCTTTATTTAAATTAAACTTAGTGCCTAAAGATATAAATAAATAAAATAGTAGAGTCAATCGCGTAACAATATTAACATTAAATGAGTATATCAAACTTTGTAATACGCCATTTTAAAGCTTTTTCCATGCTCTCGAAGATGTGTGTACTAAAAAAACCATGTTTCACTGTTTTCCATTGATTTAAAAAAAGGAAAAAAAGGTCGTTTTTTGACACTAAATTGTTTATAAATAAAAATGGCCGCCAGATCCTACGCAGAAAATAGTTACAATTTGATTTTATAGGTATTACCCGTCGAACAAACGCTTCAGTACCCTGGCTGTTGAGGTGTCAAGAACAGGGTACATTTTTACCTTAGACCCTGGCCTATAATTTTCTACTCTTTGTCATGGTCATGATTTGTCTTTAACTCATACAACTCATTTGTTTCCAACAGAAATGAGATGGTCCAGGAAGGGAAACTTGCTATAAGGTTTTTCTTTGTTTTTGTTTTTGAAAGTTTTAAATTAACAAAATTTAAAACTACGGCGAAATAGGAATTCAAACAGTATATCAAATCACGATATTATTAAAACTTTAATCTAAATCTGCAACTGTGAAAATGTACAATACAAATAAAAAATTATTCTGCTTAACCCAAGTTCGGTCTAATCCTTATCGATGAAAGTTAACTTAAAATATGGGTGAACTAATTTTTATTCATTTGGAACGCTCATTTTCAATATTTTCTCAAACTTCTCCAAATCCATAAATTAATCGTGATTATCCTAGACACCAAACTTTTGTTGTATAAGTATATTCAATATAATAAACTAAATGTGGAGGAATTACTGGAGGTATCACAGACAAAATATAATATATTGAAATTTCATGAAAATTACGATCAGTCAAACCTCCTAAAATAACCTGAAATTATTTGGGGTGGAACTAGAAAAATCCAATGAGGTCAAGTATCTAGGGGTAACATGTTTTATAGCGGTGCTCAATGTCAACTTTGAACTAATAGAAATAGCTAGTTTCTGTTGTATTTTATCCTTGTAATTCTTCTTCTTCTTTTTGTGTAAACATGACTGTATGTTTTTTCAATGTGCCTCCAGTAAGTTGCCATTCCATCGTTTTCGCGGTTTTCCCACTGATCGTCATCCTATTGGAGAACCGTCTCTCGCCGTCACTATTACTTTGTTGTCATTCGGCTTATGTGGTCGTTTATTTTTTGTCCAGTTATTAATGTTATCCGCCTTGCATCTCCGTCGTATACCTGTACTTCTAGCTCTATTCCATAGTGTCTTACCATCGATTTTTAGAAGTGTTTTCATCTATGCTGTTTCTAGCATTTTTTGTCTTTTTTTCATTATTGGTCTGATGACTGTTTTGTAAATTCTGCTTTTCATTTTTTTTTATTTTTTATTTTTATTTCACCAGATTGTTTCATTCAGGCAACCTGCGGCTCTGTTTGCTTTATTCACTTAATCTTCCACTTCTGTTTCGAGCTGTTGGTAGCTAGATAGTGTGATGCCTAGATATTTAAACTCCATGCCATGGCTTTCTCTATATTATCTCTGAGCCTCCAGCTCCAATTTACAACTTAGTAGATTTGCTGTTAAAACTGAGTATTTGGTCTTTTTGGGGAAATTAACATGTTAAATTTTATAGCGGTTATAGTAATTTGGTGTAGCATATTATGTTGTTAATCATCTTCACTTTGAGAGATTAGTATTATGTCGTCTGCATAGCAGATTTTTAAGTTGTTTTTCTCCCATTTGGTATCTTTTCTTAGTTCTTACTTTTTTATTATTTCCTCCATGATCAGGTTGAACAATAGAGGACTTTGGGAATACCCCTGTCTTATCCTATTGCCAGCTTCAATTGGATCAGTTAGTTCTTCTTCTACTTTAACTTTTATTGTGTTGTTTTGTTAAATATTTTCGATCCTTTTTAATTATTCCTAGACCTAAAGGTACCTCTTTTGCATGGGTGCCCATAATAGCCGTGGCCCCCCTAGATCTTCGTGTGCTTTAAACTATATATTGTTATCCAAAGTATACATAATGTAATATGCAACATCTTTACGTCTCCCCCCTAAAAATTTTTATATGGGCGCCCGTGCTCTCTTGAGTATATAAATGGATAACGTCCTTTAAAAGGTACCATGGTTTGTTTTTTAACCAAGAGGAGTGATTCAAATTTACCGCGCTGTATTGCTTGTTTGTAATTGGTCCAACCGCAGGCAAGTTTACTCCACTGTTATAAAATTTTGACACTAATGACATTTATCAAATTTTGACACTAGTGACATTTCATAGGTTAATTAAGTTATATCAACGATTTTTGTGTTTTCTGTGTTATTCCTTTAATTTTTAGATTGTTAGTCTGCTTTTATATAAAAAGCAGTTGTTTTTGGAACTTTTTAGCGACGTATTAATTTAATATAATATTTATGGATTACCGCTGAGGGCCGACTAGATCAACCAAAAAAGAAGATGTATTTGGTTATTATTCTAGTGACTTTCTTGGGTGTGAATCTGTCTTTTTAGTTTACTCCTCCTGGTTAAAAAATAAAAAATAGTACACTTTAGAAGACCAAAAATAAGCAATTTTTCAAGATTTTTTTCTCGGAACCTTTATTAAAAATGAACATAAAACTTATTACATACTAATATCTAACTTTTAGAGAATACAAAAAATATATCTTTTTTCATTTATTCACGTTTGTAGAGGGCGCCAAAGTCGAGGCCTCGAAAAAAAGTAGTTCCGATGGCGGACAGTTAATCTCAGGATTGGGATCTCTGAATCAAAAAAATCGTACGACATTTGAAAAAGAAAGATTTCTTACGTGACAATTTACCACCGTTAGTGAAAAAATTCCACAAAAAAAAATTTACGGAAATTTGAAAAAATGTTGTGAAAAAATCTCCCGTTTTTTTCAGCTTTTCATGGTTAAAAAATATTTATTTTTTATTTTTTGGTCAAATTGTGGTAAATTGTCACGCAAGAAACCGCCCTTTCTTAAATTCAGTACGATTTTTTTGTTTCAGATATCCCAATCCTGAGATTAACTGTCCGCCATCATTTTTTGAGGCCTGGACTTTTGCGCCCCCTACAATATTAGTGTACTTGTATAAATGAAAAAAGATATATTTTTTCTACTCTTTAAGAGGTAGATATTAATATGTAAGAAGTTTATGTTCAATTGTAATAAAGGTTCTGAGAAAAAAATTCTTGAAAAAAATGATTATTTTTGGTCTTCTAAAGTGTACTAGTACCTAATTTGATCCTGTCAAGTGCCTTCTTGAGGTCCATGAAACATAAATAATATGGTAGTTTGTTGACTTCTAATGGTTGTTAATTTTAATGTTGTGTTTAATAAATTAATTTCTTTGTAATTCTCCGGGTCCGATTTTTCTCTCTTTTTGAAGAGGGGTATTAGTATGCTTGATCTCCATAATGTAATGATCTCCATAATAATAAATAATAAAAATTTAGAATATGAATTTCTATAGAACTAGCAGCTATATTATAAAAAGGTTGTGTTGGGTTTTCATAAACCAATGAATAGTGATACCATTAATCACTATTGGTTAAAGGTATGTATTCGTGAAATTCAAACTTGAAAATGTTTTAACGATTAAAACACCTTTATGAATTTTTTTAATACCCTGTTCCAATATGAATGGAATAATTAAGTGTTTTTTATTCTTAATTATAATTTCAATCAATTTATATTTATTTTTTATGGTGGAGCAATTAGTCTAGTCGCAACATAGGGGGTCCCGTGGACACTTTTAGTTCGCCGCGATTTGATGGTGGTATTATAGGTTTTTTGGGTCGATGAATCCAATGGAAGTGGTCTGGAAGCCCAAATGTGGTGCGTTTAATTGGTATTAACAAATTATGGTAAAATTAGGTGTTTTTCAGGAATTATTAGAAGCCCCGCTGTTAAGGTCTTCACTGGTGTATTTTTGGTAGCTGAATCGAATACGACTAGTCGCCATTACTCAAAATGTTTTCTTATTTTGTTAATAACAAAATAATTGTTTATTCGCCAAAAAAACCGAAATGCGTTATCTACAGCAAGTTCTTAGTCTTTTTCATAGTATTTTTATACGCTAAATCGATTGTCACTAGTCGTGATAGCTTAAACCACGTTCTGACTTTGTTATTAATAAATTATTGCAAAAATAACGGTTTATAGTACGTTTACTCACGATTTTTGCTCTAAATTTTAAAAAACCACTTGTAGTGGAGTCACTGAAGGTGGATATGAGCTATTACCTCCGATTTCGTTGAACCAGAACCTCCATAATTTGGATGAAAATTGGTGAGTGGTTAGAGGATATCTCAATGAACAAGGGTGACATGGTGCCAACTTGAGCTTTTACCCTGGGGGTGGATGCCACCCCTTCTCGGGGTGAAAATTATTTTAATAAAAATAACCCCGTAATGCGGTAGAGGGACAAATTATAAGCAAAATTTGTTATATAAAATTATTAAAATAAATTAAAACTTTTTGAGTTATTAAGGATCAAAGATTTTAATTATTCGTGAGAAAAATGCATGTTCTTAAACGATTTTTCATAAATAAATTAAAAACTATAAGTTTTTACAAAAAAGTTATTCTTACCAAAATTAAAGATAATAAAAAATGAAATAAATTCCTTACTAGAAAAACCTTTATTATTAACTAAAAGTGAGTTATAGGTAATTGAATGTATATTTCTTTTGGCGACTACCCAAATCTAAGTATTTAAGCTTAAATAACGGGAAAATTATGCATTTTATAACACAAACTTATTAAACATTTGTCAAAGTATTTAAAAATATATATCAGATGAGCCTACGAACAAGTTGATAGCATTAAAATTTATGCACCAAAGATGTTTCAAAAGTTATCTTTTAAAAATTTTTCCAAAAAATGTTATTGTCATTTCTTTTAAATAACTCCGTTAATTTTGGGACATGAGATTCGCCTAAAAACTATTTGAAAGCTAAAATTAAGGGCTTTTAAACCACGTTGAATTTAATCTTTTAGACCGCTTACTTTTTAAAAATAAACGGTTAAATTGCCCGGTTACATGGTTCTCGCAGGAAAATTTAAGCTTAAAACGTTTCTATCTCGGTTATTTTGTATCCTACAGAAATACTAAAGAAGGGAAAATATTTGATACAGAAAAAACTAAAGTTTGATAATATATATATTTTTTTCGTATATTGAGTATTCTTGGAGTTATTATTAAAAGAAAATGAAAATAACGATATCTGAAAAATTCTGATTTTTTTAAATTATATCTTTTTTTCAAAAATATGTATTCTAAACCGGTCAAAATTGTCAAAATCATTACTTATGCTAATATAAAGAAAATCTTGTAAGGATTTCTATAAATTTTAGTTTTTGTGGAAATAGCGATGTTTTATTTTTCACTTTTTCCAAAAAACTTCCAAAGGGTTCTCTTATTTTCATCATTACTTGCTTAATTTTGATACTATTAACGTCTTATAGAGCTCATTTGATAGGTATTCCGAAGTACTTTGACAAGTGTTTAGTAGATATATTTTATAAAATTCATCGTTTTCCCGTTATTTAAGCTTGAATATTTAGATTTGCGTACTCGTCGAAAAAAATATACCTTCAATTAGGTACCCATAACTTACTTTGAATTAACATTAGTGTAGTTCTTTAAATGAGAAATGTATTCAATTTTTTATTACATATCTTTAATTTTAGTAATAATAACTCTTTTGTAAAAGCTTATAGTTTTTGAGTTATACGTGAAAAATAGCTTTAAAACATGTATTTTTTACGAAAAAATAAAATCTTCGATCTTTAACAACTCAAAAAGTATTGATTTATATTAATAACTTTATATAACAAATTTTGCTTAGAATTTGTCCCTCTATCGATTTATAGTATTATTTTTAATGTAATAATTTTCACCCACGAGAAGGGGTGGCATCCACCCTCAGGGAAAATCGCAAGTTGGCATCATGTCACCTTTGTTCCTTGAGGTATCCTCTAACTACTCACCAATTTTCATAAAAATCGATGGAGGTTCAACGAAATCGGAGGTGAAAACCTTCAGTGACTGCACTATTGGATTGACATGAAATTTGGCATGCACGTAGCTAATATGTCAAACAAAACAAGTGATATGAATATTGTGCCGATGTGTGCTTTTACCCTGGGGGTGAATTTCACCCCGTTTCGGAGGTGAAAGAAGAAGCCTTTAAAATAAGTCCGGAATTGGGTAAACTGATTAATTCTAAGCAACGTTTGTTCTATACAGTTTTTTCACTAAGTCAATATGTTCATTTTTCAACAAAAAAACCAAATAACTCGAAAAGTATTGACTTAGTGAAAAAACTGTATAGAACAAAAGTTGCTTTGAATTAACCAGTTTATCCACTTCCGGACTTATTTTAAAGGTTTCTTTTTTTTACTCCCGAAAACCCCCAGGGTAAAAGCAGACATGGGCACAATATCACTTGCTTTTTAAAATTTAGAGCAAAAACGTACT